>NC_072829.1:3080000-3680000 GCF_027744805.1 Dunckerocampus dactyliophorus | reverse complement strand
CTGTCAACGCTTGCGTTTGAAAAGTGCAAACGCTCCACCAGCTCCCCCGAACTGTTACTTTACTTGCACGCTTTTACTTTGAAGGCTTGACTTTGCCGGCCACGGGATGTGTCACACCGATGCTGACCTGGTCGGAAGCAGAGAGGAGTTTTTTTCCATGAAAAAGTTGAAATACGGGACTCTATTAAAACGGGGAGGGCCCCGGGCAAAATCCGTGAGTTTTCGGGGCAGAACGGGAGCGTTGACAGGTATGTTTATGACACAAAGTATTCACTTCACAGGTGAACACGCCGGCCCCTGAAGGAACCCTCTGATGAGCGCAAAGCTCCAGAGAGCCAATCAGAAGTCTTGTAAATGTCCTAATTAGTGCTTGCCTTCACCCCTCCCCCCCGTACTTACCTCACACAGACAGGCTACACGTACGAGATCTCACCGGCGTCTGTCATGTGTGAAATGTCCTCAGCAGTTTAACGAGCGTGCCCCGTGGTCTTTAGCGTGACTGAGGCCCAAAGCGTCAGTCATCGCTCGGTGCCCAAAAGCGATAAATTACGGGACAAACGACCGAGGGAGGTTAGCTGCTAGCTAAAGACGCAAGTTTTCACCTGCGCTGCAGCTATGACAAAAATGTCTCCACAGCGCAGACGGGGCGGGTGCGCCGGGGAAGTACAAAGTCCTCAGACGTCCCGAGAAATATGTTTAAGAAAAACTCACACAAAAGAAAAAAGAAGACGAGCTAGGCTAGCTGTTAGCTTATTGTGGCGAGGCTTTGTGACTGTTGACATACCTCAGAACAACAAAAGCAAAAACTACTGTTGGCTCTCATTCATATTCTTTCAGAGGACACCACCTCCATGTTGTTCTGGAGACTGCAGCCAAGAGCCAATAAAAAAGTCACAGATGAAATAACTACACTAAAAAGAAGGTTTGATGAAAACAGACTATCCCGGAACCGAAGTCAAACTAAAATGTTATTTGGAAATAGCAGAAAGGATACTTATTAGGGGTGTCCAAACTTTTTCCATGAAGGGCTGCATACTAAAAATCAAAAGATGCGGGGGCCACTTTTACATAAAAAAAAACAAACAACCCAAACAAAATATTTAAGATAATTTTTACACATATAATCTATTTATTCATTTTATCAGTGACAGAGCGTAGTAGTATTATTATTATTATTATTATTATTATTATAAACTCTTTGTCCTTACATTACTTTTTGGCTGTATATTCTATAATATATATATATAATATAATATATTATAATATAATATAATATATAATAGTGTAATATTTTGACTTTATTATCATAACATTATAGCATTTACCCAACCAAATTTTTTGTAAAATTTCAACTTAATTCTTTGTTTGGTTTGTTTCTTGTATTACAACTTTTTTTCCTATAGTGTTTTACTGCTGTTTTTTCCCCATTTTTCCTGTTTTAATTTTTTTTTATTCTTTTGTTTAATTGTATTTTTAGAATGTGCCGAGAGCCAATAAAAAAGCAGTTGCGGGCCGTAAATGGCCCCGGGCTGCAATTTGGACACCCCGATCTACTACATCGATGTATCGATTTCTATTCCTCTGATCCAACTACATCGGTCTGTCTGCGGCAAGTTGCCATTTCGGATAACATACATCGATCTAACGTCGATGAAAAGGTAATCGATCATTTGCATGGGTACGAGGAAATGGAGCATTGGATTTAAGCACGGCAGGCTTTATGTGGATGTGCGTTTGTTAGCGCTTTTAACGATAAATTCATTCATTCAGTCTGCCCATCTGTGACGTCATCGCCAACAAAACGTCCCATGGCGGATGGCGGAGGACGAGCCCGCGAGCGAGGAATAATTAAGCCGCCATTGTGGTCCAGTGTGTGGAAACACTTTGGCTATTGCAAAGAGGGAGATGCTCTAAATGAGCCGCTCGCCGTTTGTAGGATATTTTAAGGTCAAGTAAAATACCACAGCAACACACTATGGGATTTCACACCTGAAGTGTTGGTTGCACTTTAGTCAAATAAATTGTGAACACATTTGCCCTTAATTGTTGCTTACTTCTTTGTTTCTATCCACCATTCATTGATACCTGATTGATACCTGATTCCCTTACAGAAAACAACCAGACTCTAGGAAACGTCACCTGCACTGTCCAGTGTCCAGGTATTTATTTCACACTGGTTGAATTTTTGGCTAAAAAGTTACTGCATCGATTGAAACTTACGGAATCGTTTCGGATCGTATCGTTCTAAATCAGGGGTGTCCAAACTTTTTCCGGCGAGGGCCACATACTGAAAAATGAGAGGACGCAAGGGCCACTGTGATATTTTGTAAAGCAACACGTTGAGACATGCTAAGAAGCTAAATGTAGCTCAAGAAAAAACTGCATTTCACCTTTGTAATATATCCGTAATGTAAGTGAAACGCTACGAAAAAAGTTCATTCATTCATTCTTGTAAAATTAACACTTATATGACGACTATGTTGACTTTATTCCCGTAAAATGACAGCTGTTTTTTCCATTTCTGCTGTTTCATTTCCTCTTGTGAATTTTCTTCTCGCAATTATAGCTTTATCGCTATTTTCAAAAAAAAGAATGTATTTTTTCTTCATTTCAACACTGTTACGGAAATGAGTTTATTCTCATATTTTTTCAAATTAGAAATCGATTTTTTCCTCGTAATATTTTGATTTTACTCTGGTCAAATTTCTGCTGTTTTTTTTTTTTTTTAAATAATTTTCCAAATATTTCAACTTCTTTCTCCTGATATTTTGACTTTATTCCCATGTTATAAATTTTCCCCCAACCTGTTTCCAAAAATTGCAACTTTATTTATTGTTTTTGACTTTAGAAAAAGCTTTAATATTTCAACGTCATGCTGCTAATATGAATAGTATATTTTTCCTCATACTATTACCTAAAAAAATGATACTTCTTGAGAAATGATGACTTTTTTTTCCTTGCTAGATTAGAACTCTTATCTTAATATTTTGACTTTTGCTTGATTTTCCAATTTTTGCTGCTGCTGTTGTTTTTTTTTTATAAGTTTCATTACATTTTTAGACTGTGCAGCGGGCCAATAAAATCACGGCCGTGGAGCGCAAATGGCCCTCGGGCCGTACTTTGGACACCCCTGTTCGAAATGAACAAATACCGTCGCTGAATCGTATCGGCAACCGTGAATCACGATACGAATCGAAGCGTTAAAACGAATGGTTACACCCCTAATATGTGTATGCATGTATGCGTGTATGTAGAAACACAAAGATAAAGCGCATTCACATAATCAGCGTCAGATATGGTCACCGAATGGAGCAAGTGGGCCAAAGATAGGCTGTGCTATGCTGGGAGCGCGTGTTCTCCAGTATTTGGTACAGAAAAAGGTGCTGATGTGAGTATACGACGTCAGAAAAAACACGACTCTCAGCTGTTACTGCCACACACGCACTCACGTGTTCCAGATAAGGTATCTCGGCACGAGAGTCGTCTGGAAAACCCCTATAAAAAGCTGGGAGCTTCAACAGAAATGCGGAAATCTCTCTTCTTCTGGTCAGGAGGCCACAGGAGGACATTAGGAGAAACATTTTGGAGCCCAGGATCCTGTAATGTGATTCTATTCTGTCTGACGTACTTACAGTACATTTTGTTAACCCTCTACTGGTGCGTAAGTCTTATTCCTTCTCATAATTGGAGATGAACCAACACGTCAGGGGAGGTGACATTCATTTCACAGGGCGGACCTTCAGGCCTCTATTAGGTTGCGGAGAATTTCATCTCCACCACTCACTAACTGTTCTACAAAAGAGGTCAGTTAGGATAATCCATAATGAGAGCACTTACGGAGAACACGCAAACCGTTTATTTTTAAAATTTGTGTACCTGGCAAACTTTCAAACAGCTACAATTATGCATAAAGCAAAAATGAACCTGCTACCCCAAAAAAACGTAATTCAATTATTCTCATCAAGAACAAAAAAATGAAAGTTAAAACACTTTTACCCACGAAAAAATGCTTGTTTTATGAGTCTTATACAATTTATTTATATTGATTTACAAACCTCAACTTCATTGTTGTATTCATTTTCTTATGTTGTTCTGGAACTGGCGAGGGGGGGACATGTTGAACAGAGAATGAATGAATGGATTAGCAATTGATGGGAAACAAAGAGGGGGGAGGTTTGAATAAGCTCTGCTTCTTCCTATTCCTTTTGGACATGGGCAATTGTAATATGTGACGTATATCAGGGTAAGACATACTCGATGTACGTCCAAAGAAAATTAAGCCATTTGTCTTTAGGCCAAAAAAAAAGCCACTAAACAATTTGCGCTTCCAATTTTGCGGCTTCACTGTCACTGTTTAAAAAAAAAACCCATGAATAAATCATGCTTGCTCATGGCTGAATATACTGTAGCTTATTAGGCAAAAACATGCACATTTAAGCCATTTTTTTCACCTAAATTAAGCATTTAAGCAAATAAATGGTTGAATGAACAAAAATACAAACATAAGGCATTCAGACGATGCATTCAAAGACGTTGCGATGATACGTAGTATTCTACACTGGTCACTGGGTGTCAGTGCTGTTTCTGTAATGGCTTTTATTGCAGGTTTGGATTATCTCACAACAGGCCACGCCATGCCAAGCTAAAACTCAACTCGGAACCCCCTGACGTCGCTTCCTGTGCAGGTGCAGCTCCCCTGGCACTGGAACACATTTACAGCAACACACGAGAGCAAAAGTCTTAATGTTTTAAATTGCTTATTTTCTTTTATGTCTACTATATTGGGTAAGAGGAGTGTAAAGGTGACTATAAGGGTGTTATTTCATGTTCAGAGGGCTGTAATTATGCTAAAAATTGTATTTAAAAAAGGTCTTCTATGCTCTAACTTAGAAAATATTCCATTTATAAAAAAGGAACCATATCTCGTGGTCGGGTCTGAAACCAATTAACTGCAATAAACGAGGGATTACTGAAAAATATTGACTTAATGCTACAGTTTTACTGACAGTGTTGACCTGATTATTGATGGTATATTAGTATTAGCCTTTGCAAAGAGGCTCAAAAAGGCTGACAAATCGCATGTACCCACCTTTATGTCGTTCACAAAATAAAGTATTATGTTTAAATGTTTATTTGGTTTTAATACGGTTAAAATGTTCGCAGGCGGGAAACGTATTGGATGTGCTCAAATGTTTACCCAGTTTAAACTGTTTTCATATCTAACCACTCAGCACCCTCTAGTGGCTCCAGGCTAAATCACACAGCGTCTTTGTAAGTGACGTAATTGTTTTCAACTTTAAAGCGTTAATGTAGTTTCCATAACATCCATCGCCTACGCCGCTTATCCTTGCTAGGGTAGCGGGTATGCTGTACCCTATCCCAGCAAAATTTCTGGCTCCAGCACAGAGTATGGCTATATCGATTACCACGGAATTAATACAGCACTATCCGAATGTGTCCCACAAGAGGGTGGCCTTCTGGACTACGTCATGTGAACCGAGACCCTCCCAACTATGCTTTCTCTGGTACTAAAAATTGGTTTTATTTAAAAAAAAAAAAAAAAAATCGTTTTTCAAAGTTTGTGTTATCACTCACTGCAACCCCGCATACTTCCTGCTAGCAGTTAGCATGCTAGCTATTGTAACAGTTTGGCGCATGGACGACATGACATTAGGGCGATTGTTTTTACCGCAGTTTAAATGTGTTGCATAAATGGAGACAGCACGTTCACTGCAAAAGAGTACAAGTTTGTCGGTTTTTGTCTGGTCAGAGCGAGGTCTTACATCTCGGACGCTTAACAGTTACATTTTGGGATCTTCACCAAAATAGTACCTAGCTTGCTAGACGCTGGCTTTAGCGTAGGATGGATAGAAAACCAATGGAAAGATTCGGATGGGCTTGTCAGCACGTTTAATTGTGAAAAAAATTCAAAGTTTGATCGGTGCAAAAACTAAAATTAGTGCCATTGTGGTACAGAGTATTGCTAGCCATACCTAGTTGGACCTTTCAGACCGTGATCCTCTGCTGCCCTCCAGTGTTCAATTCGACAACTGTGCATAGCAAAAAGTGAGCTTTAAAACTGATTTATTTACAAGAGCCTATTTTTACAGTGCTGCAAGACACCCAAGATGTCAACGTAAAGACACAGCTGACTCCATGACTGACAAACATGTTTAATGTTGTCATCCCACCAACTTGGACATTTAGCGTTTGATTTAAAATACAAAAAATTTTAAACCCGCAATTAAAACTGCTTGGGCAACCCCCCGCCAAAAAAAATATCAGTTCAGTTTGTATTTACATACTGGTGATTTTAAAACACGATTTAACACCTGCGGCATCAGCATGAACATCAGGGGGTAAAAACATGTATAAAAAGGTAACGCCCACATTTCAAAAGACTAGTGACAGGAAATACAACTTAAAGTGAAAGATGTCATTCAAACTGCAGAGTTGCTGGGGGGTCGATGAGGGAAACTTCCTGGTGCCTGAAGACAGAAAAGGTCAAGTGTTGGTGGAACCACCTGTGACAATACAAATTGATGTCAGGGTGGACTCACTTTGCTGCCTTGTACTTCTCCCTGATGGACTGCTGAGCGTGCTGTGCTGCGTTCAGGTACATCTGGTGAAGATCCTCCACGCACGGCCTCAGCTCCTCCACAGTGTAGCCTGTCTTCTCCACCAAGGGTTTGGGCTGCAACACAAACCGGTCAGTCATCTTTTCCAGATCACGTTTAATGTCAGACTTGTTTCATAAAACATACCCATGATGCACCAGCCAGGGTGGCGTTGGCCAGGATGTAGGCGGCCGCGGCGGTCTGAGATGGAAGGTACTTTAAGAACGGATCAGAATCCACCAGGCTGAGCTCCCCCAGGTACTAAACACAGAAGTTAACATTTCACTGACATTTGTTCATATGTTTGCCTTTTAAGCTACATGAGAAGTCTTCCGAATTTGACTTGAGGCACACGAGTGTTAATTGGTTCCAGGCCCAAGTGTGATAATTGAACTTCTACAAAAGTAGGATTCCTTATTTAATATTTTTGTACTTTGAGCATTGAACGCCTGTGACCTACTGTAATAGTTCATTAGGGCCTTTAGAGAAAACATTCACCTTTGCCCTCTTACTACCCAATTAGTACACTCACCTTATTGGGACTCTAAGCCATTTTCCTGGGGTGCTGTAACATTACTGACACCTTGTGTCCAGTTTGAATTCTACATGTCCTAATGCATTTTCTGAATGGCTTATGTGTCATTTAGCCATTTTTATTCCTTAAAACACTTCATAGGCCTTAAATATGCATTGACCAATGGTCGTAGTCAGCCACAACACAGCAATGAATACATTTTGAAAAGAGTGATGAGTGAGGCCACGGAATTCTAA
The DNA here is from genome assembly GCF_027744805.1 of Dunckerocampus dactyliophorus. Classification (NCBI taxonomy): domain Eukaryota; kingdom Metazoa; phylum Chordata; class Actinopteri; order Syngnathiformes; family Syngnathidae; genus Dunckerocampus; species Dunckerocampus dactyliophorus. Next base: position 3,672,612 of record NC_072829.1, on the reverse strand, counting down.
GAGTGGCGACTGCATTTAAAAAGGGGGGTGGGCTTGCTCACTTCCCAGGTAGCATGTGAGCATAGCAAAAGAATACTTGCACCTGTACCATAAAAAGTTTCAAAATTTTATATTTAAGACTAAGTTTATTGATCAAGCATCAACACAAAGTTAGTCTTTGTAATTGAGCCACGTGTGACTGGTCACAATGTGGTCGGTTGTTGCTCAAGACAACTTACCTGGCTGCCATTTTATATATTTGTGATGTGTCACGTAAATAGAATTGGCCTTTTGTCTACTTGGTGGGTTCAAATATATTTACCAATCTGTTCCATGAGCATAAAAGCCATAAATTTGATGCATTTTCTTTTTGGTAATATAGCAGAAAAGTCTGAGAAGTCATTTGGGAGGTGAAAGAACCATTAATCCAAGTATGGTGATGTGTTTACTACCATGACTCTGGATATTGATCAAATCTTGTTCATGTGATTCATTATGCACATTTTTAGTTTGGTCTGCTTGTGCCAAGTTTTTAAATTTGGTAAAAATCAGTATTAAAAAAGGTAATTTGAGGGCATGTCACAAATTCACATTTTAGCAAGTTCTGTTGAGAACGTTAGGTGCGTGCATTGAGGGCCGGGCCAGAGTCTCACCATGGCGAGGCTTCGGGCCTGCTCGCCGATGCTGTGATGCAGGAAGTACTGCGTGAGGAACTGGTTGATGGTGGGCGCCGCCAGGTCAAAGGAGAGCACCTTGAGCACCAGCTGTTCCATTCTCAGCACCTGCTTCTTGGTGTACGTGTCGTCTGTGATGTACACGAACTCCGACACTTCAGGCGGGTAGATCTCCTCGAACTTGCTGCATTTTAGCAAACAATGAAGCGTTAGATGAGTTTTATTTAAAAAAAAAAAAAAGGTTTGACTTACGAGGCCAGTAGCATGGCGGCAGTGCCCACCAGCTGGAGCTTGCCCCTCAGCACGGACATGGATGACAGGAAGCGGTCGATGTAGTTGACTGCCAGGTAGAGTGTCTCGTTCTGGAGCTTGTACTCCTCACCCACCTCCACCAGCCAGTCCACCAGGATGGCACGCATGCTGTTTGTGATGTCCGGCTGCTTCTTCATGTAGGCCGCCCTGGGCCGGCTCTTCACCTAGTCACGGAAGGAAGTCTTTACACACCCAGACAGGTGGCAATGCCGCTTAGGTCGAAGCCTCACCTCCATTTCCCTCAAGTAGGTGTGAATCTCATCAGCGTATTCCGGAACATCAGTTACATTGACAGGCTTGTCCTCACCCTCCATCAAAGACATGTCCATGGGAGAGTCTACACAAGCAAAAACCTTAGTTTGTGAAAGACAGGGGTGGGTTTCAGGAGACATACCAAAACTCATGTCCATGGACGCAGGAATATTGAGCGCGGCAAGGGGCTGCCGCAGACGCGTCACAGCATTGTCCACCTTCAGGGGCGAAGCTTCCTCCACCTCCTGGACTTTGGGGGCCTCCGCGCCCCGGTGCTTCTTGACACACGCGCCAACTGGCTCGTCCACATGGATTTGGAACGTGGGCTGCTTTGAGACTTTGCAGGAATCGTCATTTTTGCAAGAAAGTGGCTGTGAGGACTCCTGGAAGGGTCGCAATTGCACAACAGCACAATTAGTTGGTTTTGTGTTTTATCGCAATTTAATGCATTTGAGAGATCACGTGATCAAATCAATGAAACGCAACCTTGAATGTATACACATTTCGATGCAAAACACAAGATGTAAAGCGATTGTGTAAAAATGGCGGACACATCGGATGCGGCCGCCCAAGCAACAATTAGGCGCTTTTTAAAAAGTCACTGTCAGAAAGCCCATAAATAAAGACTTGTGCATAAAAGTCAACTTCATCACCGCGTTGCCTCAAAAAAAAAAAAAAAAAAAAAAAAAAAAAAAAAAAAGCCTACAGCACATCTAGCTTAGCATGCAAGCTAACTAGCGGTTTAGGGAACCGACCTGTTTGCCAGCACGCTGGTTCGGTGCTTTGCTTCTCTGGTTGCCTTGCAGGGATCCCAGCACGGTTCTGTGGGCCACCGGTTGCTTGGGCGGAATATTCTCCTGGTTCTCCGCCGCCCTGGGCTTTAGGGAGCCTCGTAGTCTTGACAGCATGTTCTCTTGGTTGTTGTGGAAGTCGTTAGTCGAGCCCGTTTGGCTCCGGTGAGAAGTAGACATGCTCGCTCTCAGTTAGCTAGTTAACTAGCAGTTTAGTGCAGCTCTCGTGGTTTAAAAAAAAAAAAAAAAAAAAAAACGAATCCGAGGAGACCAAACAGAGGCTAATGCTAGTTGCTACCTTGTCGTGGGAGAGATCGTTTAAGCGCAATTAAAGCAAGCAGTTGAGAGATCAACAGTACTTGCGGAAGTGCAATGCAAGGCAAAAAAAAAAGAAAAATCAAAAGTTGACGTTTAAGAAATCAACAGCTTAACATGCAAAACTAGGGCGCCATAATGTTTCAATTCCCACCAACCTGCAGACAAGGAGCCGGCCTCTATGCCTCCACAACCAAACACTCTTTCGTCTCTGCTGCCTTTCTCTCATTCAAGTAGCCCGCGAGGATTGAAACGGGCCAATCACAAACTGCCCGGCTGCTGGCGGAAGCACCTACGGAAGGCGAGCGAGGACAAACGACCGTGATTACAAATTCAAAACCGGTTTGAGACGTTTAATGCGTATGGAGAGAAGCACAATAAGAATTAAACAGTTGAATTCGTAAAACAATGACTGTTACTTGCTAGTTGACGTACACACTTTCTTTTAAATCTACAATGTTTCTACAAAAAGTCATACACATTTTTGTTCCTTTCCCTGAAAGCACAAATAAACAAGCGTGTTATGAGAAACAAATATGACCTAAAACATTAACACGACACAGGAACGAACCTGAGTATTACATAAATGGCGATTGCTTTAGCATCTTATCTTTCAAACTGTAACAAAAAATACAATAATTTTACATTTAGTAAAATTCGTATAATTAAATATTACCTGGATGTTATAATTCAATAAGTGCATTTATCACATTAATTTGCATGTTTCCTAAATGTTATATCACCTCTTTTATCTCAGTCATAATAATAAAGGTATTAATTTTTTTTGTTTGTTTAGTTGCAGTAAATACTGTTAGAACTGCAATGTGTATTAATATTATAATTTACGTAATTATAATTACTAGTTAATTTATTTTAATTAACAATACCTGCAATACGTACAGTTTATTTACAAAGACTGAACTGTAAAAAAAACAACCTTTAAATATTTATTTAACTGAAAGGAAAATTAAACAAGCATTTTATGAAGCATAAATATGAAATAAAATATGAATATAAGTTTAACAATTGGGAAATTGTTAAGGAATGGGCTATTGCTGCGCACGATGGCCATCTTGGCCACACGGTAGCATGTTGGCCAGTCAGGAGATCTCTGTTCAAATCTCCGTTGGGCATCTGTGTTTGGAGTTTGCATGTTCCTCCCACATCTAAAAACATGCATGTTAGGTTAATTTGCGACTCTAAATTGTCCATAGGTATGAATGTGAGTGTGAATGGTTGTTTGTCTATATGTGCCCTGCCATTCGCTGGCAACCAGTCCAGGGTGTACCCCGTCTGTCGCCCAAAGTCAGCTGAGATAGGCTCCAGCATACCCCCACGACCCTAATGAGGATAAGCTGCATAGAAGATTGATGGGCTATTGCTTCATCATCTTATCTTGCTTTTAATGTTTCCATTAATTGGCATTTTGTTGTATTTTCACTTATCTCATTCCAGCCACCTTCTTCCCCAAATAATACTAACGCATGTATTTATTTAATCTGATTTTTTAAAAAAGGTAAGAGTTATACAAAAAACAATCACCAACAACACAAATGCGTAGTAATAGTGGTTTATTAATCACCACACTTGTATGAAAATATTGAAATATGACATCATAGCTGAGCATGACATGATCTACAGTAACATCTATTAAAAACAATCTAATATAAATATACACACATCAAGTAGCTATGCCTCGTTGAAAAAGTCCAAGAGGGAATTCAAATCGTAATTGTCCAGGATCTCCAGGAGTGACGACACTTTGGTTTTCACATTCTGACCTTTGAACTTGAATTTATCGATGAACAGGTCGGTGATCATGCCTGCAGGGAGGATTACATAACATTTAAGACAGAGACCATGAAAATATGAAAGCTATGTTTACCATAAAGCCTCTCGAGGTGCGCCGGCTGCTTCTTGTATTCCTCCAGGAGACTGGCAGACTCATCCAGAATGTTGCGATACTCCGAGATAAGGAAGTCGGCATTGCCCTCGTGAACCTGCAGCTCCTACAAAAAAAAAAAAAAAAGCATCGCTGACATAATGGACATATAAATATATGATGTAGCACTTACTTTCAGCGCATCGATAAGCTGAACTTTTCTAGCCAGCACCAACTGGTACTCCAGTTTAGGATGGATCATCTTCAGGGTGTGGGTCACGGAGTCGTCATTGATATCTGCACAGCAACATCAGCAGTCTTTACGTCTAACAGCAGCTTCACTGAAGGTCCCGGAAGAGAAGCAGCTCACCGTAAGAAACATTTAGGTTGATTTTGCGTTTGGTGGCTTCCTTGGAGAGAACATCGCTCAGGATGGAGATGGTGGAGATGTTGTCCGACTTGAAGTGACCCTCCCCTTTGCTGGAAATCACAAGTTAAAAGACTGCAATGACGTTTATCCGTCAAGCCGTCGCCTAACATGCGTGTCTATGAACACGTGAGACAATGTCGAGTCTTCGATGCACCTACAAGACGCGTTTGGAGACTCGAGTGACAAAGCTCACCAGTAGGTGGCCTGCAGCTGCGTGCCCAGGAAGGTGTTATGGAAGTAGAAGGTGACGCTCTCTCCCGCCGGCGTCTTCTCAGGCACCTCCGGCAAGCAGAAGACCACCCAAGAGTGGATCTCTGCGAAACTGAACTGTCCCACCAGACTGAGCCTGTTCATGGGTCTGGGTCGTCCACACAGAAACGTCATTATTATAGTCACGCTATTATGTGTGTGCGGGGTGAAAGGTCACCTCTCCTGGTCGATGTTGTGTGCACGCTGGTGAAGAGAGAGAGGTTTGATCTGGTACTGGCGAACCTGACACGTCTTAGGCTGCAGTCTGTGGGTGACGTAAGCCTGCAAGGTGCCGTACTGTCCCTCGATGGACCTCACCTGGAACAAGCAAATACACATATTTACATGTGTACGCTGTATACACACTACCAGCCAAAAGCTTGGAGACACTTGCTTATTCAATTCAATGGGAATGTGTGTCTAAACGTATGACTGACCCTGAATACATGAGGGAAATCATATTCCTCAACTAGAGCAGCACGGGTAGTGACCGAAAGGACAAGATGGCGGGTACAAGTGGCCGAAATGAGTTTTCTCCGTAAGGTGGCTGGACACCCCCTTAGAGATAAGGTGAGAAGCACTGTCATTCGGGAGATACTCAGGAATAGAACCGCTGCTCCTTCGCACAGAGAGGAACCAGATAGGGTGGCTCGGGCATCTGGTCAGGATGCCTCTTGGACACCTTCCTGGGGAGGTGTTTCGGACACGGCCGACCGATAGAAGGCCTCGGTGAAGACCCAGGACACGTTGGAGAGACTATGTCTCTCAACTGGCCTGGGAGCACCTTAGGATCTGTCGGGAGGAGCTGGACAAAGTGGCCGGGGAGAGGGAAGTCTGGGCTTCACTGCTTAGGCTGCTGCCCCCGCGATGTGACCCGGATTAGTGGTAGAAGATGGATGGATGGAAGAATTCATTTGTGGGTAAAACAAAACAAAAAAAACAGGATGCAACTGTGCTTTTTATATATTTTGTAGAGCAACACATGTAGATGTGCTAAGAACTTTTATATATTTCAGGGAAAAAAAATGCATCTCAGATTTGTCATATAGGTAAAAAGTGTATTATTGGAATGAACTTTTTTTCCCCCGTTTCTACTTTCTTTTTTTAATTTTCGTAATATTTCAACTTTCTATTGACATACAGTAATCTTTGTAAATTTTCTTCTTGTAATATTATGATTTTATTCCCATATTTTGATTTATTTCCCCAAACTCACTTTCCAAAAATTACAAATAATTTTTTTTGTGTGTTTCTCATAAAATTCCGAATAAAAAAAAAAACAACATTTTTTTCTTTAAGTTTTCAAGTCTACGCTACTAAAATGACATTGTTTTCGTCATATTACAAGCTTATTCTCGTAAAAAATTGCGACTTTTCTTCTTGTTAGAATACAACTTTTTCCCCCCTCAACATTTTGACTTTATTCTCACAAAATTACAGCAGTTTTTTTTTTCATTTCTGCTGTTTTATTTTTTTTATTTGCCAACTATATTATTCCCTTAATATTATGACTTTATTCCCGTAATACTTTGGGCTTTATTTTCATAATATTAGCCTTTTCCATGACCTAATTTTCCATAAATTACAACTTTGTGTTTTGTTTGTTTCCTCATAATATTACAATTTTTAACAAACAAAGTCTTTTATTATTTCAACTTCATGCTACTAATTACGATGTTATTTTTCCTCATAAAATTAAGATATTTTTGTCATAAAATTGGATTACTTTTTTTCTTAATATTCTTGTAAAATGAATGCGGATTTTTTGAAAATGTAATTTTCTTGTTAAATTATATTTTTAAATATGCTGCGGGTCAATAAAAAAAACAAAAACAGCCGTGAGCTGCAAACGTCCCCCGGGTGGCACTTTTACACACAGACTATTCTGATGTTTACCTTCAGCTCCAGCCTGGTGGTGTTGGCCTGGCATCTGTATGTGGCCAGCAGGAAGTTGCCATTGGGCTGCTGGAGACATAATGAAGAAATCAAAGCAAACAAACAAGAACACTGTTTGATTTGAGCACAACTCTTTCTGCCCACCTCTGAATCGCACTCGCTAAAGCTGACCACTGAGGAGTTGTTGTCTACGTCCAGGAGGTCGATGGGGACGTCACTCTGCATGGGAAAAGAGCATTTTGAAGTTAAGCGAACTTGAGGTTGGTGTGTGTGTGTGTGTGTGTGTGTGTGTGTGTGTGTGTGTGTGTGTGTGTGTGTGTGTGTGTGTGTGTGTGTACCTGGAGCAGCAGGTTGTCGATGGCGGTCTGTACTTCCAGCGTGAGGCTGTAGCTGGCGTCGTCCTGGCAGAGGATGAACTTGTCGTTGATGCTGAAGGTGGGCACCACGCAGACGGCCGTCTTGGACAGCAAGGTCTGCTGGTGCTGCTCGCGGCCCTGCTGAACTTTCACCTGCAGCTGCTCCAGCTCCATCCTGCGGCAAGGTGGAGCAGCTACGATCGGACGTCTCGCACTGGGACCAACACTGCGAGAACTTTACTGGCGGTACCTGAGGGCTTCCAATTTAGACAGAGTCTCTTTGCTCATCCGGACCTCGTCTCCAGGACCCACTTCAGCCTTCTGGGGCTCTGTGGTCAGACCCATCACCCAGCCTAGAAGTCCAAAGGTAATTTATTAGTGACCTTTAACACACTTTATCATTTCTAAGGTAGAAGTGGGTTGTTTTCATGTGCGCTGTCGTGGGCAGGGGCGTTTATTGAGAACACACAAGCGGTGAGCCTTGGTGGCGGTCTGCGTTTTTGACAAAAATATGAAGTCCAATGTCGGACCTGCATAGGTGACAGTCAAGACCTCATCATATGACTCCTTCCCCACACAGCCTCCTTGGATGGAGGTCACGCTCTCAGACAAGGCCTAGAGGGAACAAGGAAAGGAAGGAAAGATGAAACTATTTGAGATTCATACAGGTCATGAACCCCTTACGTGCTCATAGCGTAGCGTGGGCTCGTTGGCGCCGTCAAATCCGTAAACGGCCACCGTCCCGTCATCACGGCCCACCAGAATGTCACTCACGCCATCGCCCACGATGTCGTAGGTGTCGATGCAGAGGATTCCTGTTGGAGATTATAGAGAGGAGGGACTAACTGGAAAGCAAATATGCCCTACTTTCAGGCCACTTCAATAGGTACACCTGCAAGAATCTGCCGCTGCAACGATAATACAGTAATCCCTCCTTTATCGTGGTTAATTGGTTCCATGAATTTGGATTCTTTTATTATTGGATTATTTTCATTGTTACTGTTTACCACCTTCTAAATACGGTTTTTAACATTACTAGAGCCCTCTGGACATGAAATAACACCCCTATAGTCACCTTTACACTCCAATTTCCCAATATAGTGGCTATAATAAGAGAAAAGAAGACATTCGGGGTTCAGGGTTAAGTTTTAGTGTGAGTTATGGCTGCAACAATAGACCATGTTAGGGATTATTGTGCCTGTTGTGAGATCATTCAAACCTGCAATAAAAGCCTGGTGCTTGTGTGTCTCACCAAACATTACAGTAACCTTACTGACACCAAGTGACCATTGTAGAATACTACATATCATCACAATGTCTTTGAATTGGTCTTTTGAATGCCTTATATTCATATTTTACTTCATTTAGACTTTTTTTTTTTTTTTTTTTTTTTTTTTTTTTAAATGGTAGAAAATGCAAAATTTAGGCAAAAAAAGCTAAATTTGCTTAAATATGCATTAAAAAAATAGGCCGTAGTCAACCACAAACGTGCATGATTATTTAAATAATAGATTTTTGAAAAACTGATCGAGTGAAGCCACAAAATTTGAAGAAGGGATTACTGTAGTGTTTTAGTTGATGCAGTGGCGTCAACAAACGTAAACATATCCTTGACTATTATCATCTTTGTAAAGGCAGGTTTCTTTTCTCTTTTCGTGCAAGCGTACCTAATTGCTGAATAAACAGCGTACCTCCTTTCTTACTGTCGCTGTCAATCTTCCATTTGGTGGCCGCTGCTGTCTCTCCGATCTGAACAAGTCCTATCCTCCCATCTGTAGTCCCGTAGAGGATGTCCTCTCCTGCAGAAGCACATCCATGTATCATTCTACAGGGCAAAATGGCCCAGATGACATAGGCCTATGCTCGGTATTGGCTTTCTTGCAGATATAACGATATTGTCCAGCATGTCACGCAAGCATGCAGCATGAAGGAAACACGCGTTGATATCATTATCGGCAGAAAAACCCATACTAATATGAACCAACATCTTATTTTTAACAGCTAATAATATATAACATCAGTCATAGGACACTTTAATGGTTTTGTCAAGTGCATGCAAGGAACAGTGGGAACCGCAAATTCAAAAAGGTGGTCCAAATTTTAAAAAATGACAAATTTTCTGAAAAAAATCAAATCCATCATCAAGCGTGATGTCAGCGTATCTCACAAGGCTTCATCTCAGTGTGCGTCTAAACCAGGGGTGTCTGAAATTTTTCCAACGAGGGCCACATAGTGAAAAATGAAAGGATGCAACTTTGCCACTTTGATATTTTGTAAAGTAACAGAGTAAGAAGTTATATCCTGTATATATTTCAAGAAAAAAAACTGCATCTCAGCTTTGCATTTAGGTGAAAAAGCCTACGTACTATTAATATCAATTTCGCTCTTTTTTCCCATTTTTTCCTGATGTTAGTTTCGAATTTTCCAAATATTTAAACTTTCTTCTTAAATACTTTTCATACATTTTCTTTTTGTAATATTAGAACTTTATTCCAATAATATTCCAACTTTTTCCCCAACCTAATTTTCCAAAAATGACAACTTTATTTTGTTTTGTTCCTCATATTACAACTTAAAAAAAGAAGTATTTTTTTCTTTAATATTGAACTTTATGCTACACTGTGTTCCAAATTATGATGGAAATGATATTTTTCTGTGATTTTGCTAAATAGTCAAAATATTTTACAGTCATCACCATTTTCAAGTCATCAACCTTTAGAGTACAATTTGTATTTCTTTTTGGTATTTTTTCCTAAATAAAAACTTAAAATGCACTGTTCCACGTTATTATGCACAACAGAGTTTCAAAGCATTTCACTGGTTAAAAACCAAAAATGCCATTTGTTGAATTTGCAGCACAAGGAGGTCATATTTACTGAAAGCAAAAGCAATTTGAATCAGTAACGTCAGTAACAGGCCAAGTTGCATGTCAACATAAAATGCCTTCTTTGATATAACCTTCACAATTCTTACATTGAACTTGTGAGTTTTTGGAGCGTTTCTGCTTGAATTTCTTTGAAGATGTCAGAATAGCGTCCCACAGCTGCTGTTTTGTTGTGATCTGCCTCCCACCCTCAGACTTTTTGCTTGACGATGCTCCATAGGTTCTCAATTGGGTTGAGGTCCGGGGAAAAAAGGGGGCCAAACCATGAGTTTCTCTCCTTTTATGTCCTTAACAGCCAATGACAGAGAGGTAGGTATTCTTTGCATCATGAGATGGTCCATTGTCATGCATACAGGTCATTTTGCTACAGAAGGTATGATCGGTTCTTCATATTGTACCATGGAAGAACGTGGTCATTCAGAAACTCTACGTACTTTGCTGAGGTCATTTTCACACCTTCAACGACCATAAAGGGCCTACAAGCTCTCTTCCAATGATTCCAATCTAAAACATGACTCAGCCACCTCCTTGCTAACTTCACAACCTTGTTGAGATGTGCTGGCCATACTCTGCTTCATCTATCCCGACCACCCAAGGTTGCACGGCCCTCATCAGTTAACAGGACTGTTTGAAAATGAATCTTCATGTATTTGCTGGCCCACTGCAACCGTTTCTGCTTATGAGTGTTGGTTTGGGTTGGCCAAATAGTAGGTTCATGCATAACTGCAAGCCTCTGGAGGATCCTACACCTTGATGTTCATGGGACTTCAGAGGCACAAGCAGCTTCAAATACCTGTTTGCTGCTTTGTAATGGCTTTTTAGCAGGCGCTCTCTTGATGCGATACATTTGTCTGGCAGAAACCTTTCTCATTATGCCTTCATCAGCACAATCCAGGCTGTCATGTGAATCAGCCACAAATTTCTTCACCGTACGAAAGTTTTTGTGAATTATTTAATGTTTTTTGCATGTCTTGTCCAAGGCATTGCAATATTTGACGCTTTTTTTTGTCAGCAGAGAGATCCTTTTTCTTTCCCATATTGCTTGAAATCTGTGGCATGCTCAATCATGTGGAGCCTCATTTTTAAGTACTTTTCTTTTAATTGGGCTCACCTGGCAAACTAACTAATGACGAGATTAATATCAGTAATCCAAAGAGCCCCAAGACACAATGCCATCCATGAATTTCATTGGAGAACAAAACATTTTATGTTTTTGATACTAAAATCCTCTTTACATAATAATTTGGAAGACCTTGTAAAATACCATTTTTTTCCTCATAATATTAAAAGTTTATTCTCGTAAAATTGCGACTCTTTTTTCTTTAGATTACAATTTTTGTCTTAATATTTAGACTTTATTCTTGTAAAATTACACCTTATTTTGCCATTTTTGATGTTGTTCTGGATTTTTTGTAAGTTTTCTTGTTAAATTATATTTCTAGAATGTGCACAGGCCAATAAAAAAAATAAAACATGCCTTAGGCCACAAATGACACCCCGGGCCACACTTTGGACACCTCTGGCCTAAGTGAAGAAATCCACACGCATTGTTGGCTCTTTGTTTGTTCTGTTTTTGTTGGTAACACCACCACACAAGTGAAAAGGGTGATGGTAAACATAGAACCAGAAATGGAACTTGCGACCTCTATGTGCTAGCTGCTCAGTAAAACATGGCTACGTACACATCAATAATAAAAGTGGAATATTTTCATTCCCCTCCTTTTCCCTTTCATAGTTCTTTATTGTACATCTTGCATTGTATTTGAACTATTTTGCTACCCATTTTGATTTTAAAAAAATATTTTCTTTTGTGGATGAGGAAAAAATATGCATTTTTCCCCCCAAATTCATTACACCAAAGTAATAATAAAAAATAAATAAAAGTAGAACTGAATGGACACCTGGGTACCATTTCTTGTGAGGGAAATGGTTTAAAATATAAACAAGTAGCCATGAAATGTACTGTATTGCCGACTTTTTAAAGGGGGACCAACTTGCCTCCATCTTTGTTGTAGCGTTCCAGCACAGACGGCGGTCCGGGGACTTCCACGTCGTAGGCCAGCTCAGATCCCTGAGGAAATCGAAACAATTAACTTGATTTAAAAAAACAAAACACTAACAAGCATCAGCTCTGTCTACCTGCAGGACCCTGAGAACCCGGTCTTGACATGCCAGAACCGGAATGGGGCGGGTGAGGGTCTCCGATGTCAAACAGGTGATGTCGTTGATCTTGTCTCCTGACAGGAAGTAGTCCTGGTCCTTGCAGTCACAGTAGTGGTTGTAGATGTAACTTGCACACACAAACAGGTCAGCGCCTGACACGTGCCTGCATGGGAGAGAACACACAGTACTTGTTCTTAGTGCTAACATTCTAGAACCCTCTCGATTACAACATTTCCTACATGGCGTTGATGCTCTCGGTGAGGTTGGCGTCAAAGGTGAGGAACTGTTTGCCTTTCTTGGTGAACCCTCGCACTTGAGAACCAGAGCAGACAAAGATCTTCTCCTGGGGAGTTCCCGCAGCTCCTCCGAGGTCCATTCGGGATATTTTCTGACCCGGAAGTGTTTTGAACACAGGCTACGACACAAGAATCACATGTGGTGATGCTCGCAGAAATATAACCAAACAACAAAATGACTCACCACCGCCTCTCCCTTCTTCATTCCAAAACATGTCAGGATGCCATCGTTGTCTGCTACAGCCACCTGCACCAAAAAGAACATAAACACACATAATGAGGTCACCTTTTCTCATATAAACACGTTATTATGACTTTGGATTAGCATTTATTTACCGTACCTTCTGAGTTTTCCCTATTGCTGGCAACAACCTCATCGTTTTCTGGGATGTCACACCAACCTGTAGGTGGCATTGTAATATAAGAAAAAACGATTCATTTGACGGAAAATGTGATGAAAATAACGTTTTTAAACACAAGCAAGAGAAATGGGTGGGTACCTGTATGTAATCAACTCGATTTAGATTAATCTCCATCTTTTTGGCGAAAGTTCTGACGTGGAGGAAAGCGTGATGCCAAATTACCCTGTTACCCAGCCACAAAAACAACAACCGGGAACATCCGTGAGTCGCGAATTGCTGCTAACATCATTAAAGTGCGAGAGAGATCAGGATTATCCACTCAAGCAGATTAGCTCGACATGCTAACGTTAGCTAGGGAGCTAGTTAGCACGCACGACGTGCTCGCATTCAAAGAAGAAAACGCTTGTTAAAAGTAGAATATATATATACGATTATTAGTTTAAAGCGAACCCCAGAAGAGCAAAATAACAAAACCGAGAATATTTCAGGGAGAGAACGGGATAAGCGAACGCTTTACGCCTAACCCGGTGCCATGGCAACATTTGCCACCTAGCAATAATCTGTTTTATCATTGGACGCATAGAGTAAATATTGACGCTGTCTCCTGATTGGATAGTTTGCCTTCGCGGTAGGAGACAAGACTCACTAATCTGTATTATATATCTGGATAGCTCATACGTCGCACGCCGCCTTGCAAGCCACTGAAGCCACAGAGACAAAAAAAAACACAGAGACGCCATCTTACTACTCACATCTCGACTACATTGGCACAGCGTACATAGTGTACAAAGCAGATGAAGAGGCTCGCAGAACATCTATATTTTACATTAAAAAGCGGGGAGATTCTCCCATTCCTTCAAGTATCGCAACCTTCGTCCCTTAAAAACGATTTGATACGTTATTCTCTATCTTTTGGCTATATTAAATGTACTTTTCCCCCTTCCAATTCTCATTGCCTTTGGGACAAAATTCTACTGTGCACCCTGGCTCAGCACTCCCCTATAGCAATGATAGTTTTACTCCTCTAGAAAGAGATTTTCATTTTTACTGCATATCCCATCCCTTTTTTCCACTAAAATCCATGGTCATGATCCTTTACTTTTTTTTTCCTTACTTTCATACAATTCACTATGCTCTCGTCTGTACAAAATATGAATCATAAAAGAGAGTGACTTTGGACAAGTTTTAAAATCATTGAACATTTTGCTGATTTTTTTGTTTTTATTTTTTGTTTGTGTTATGAAATATAAATAACCTCTTTTCTGATATAGAAATATATTTGAACAAAAACCACGGGAATAATATGCGATAACCATAATGTGTAATAACCATAAACACACACACACACACACACACACACACACACACACACACACAGAAAACAACAACACTGAAACAAAACCATATGCTTTGGGTAAGACAATACGTTGTTTGCAATCTCAAACATACCGGTATGCATGTTCAGTAATATTATTTTCCAGAACATATCATATGAATGAATCCTTTTATGTCAGTCATTCAGCAGCAAAAAAAAAAGGTTGTTTATCCAAATGAAGGGTCATGCCGGGTCAATTGTATGCAAACTGGCTTGCTAACTGCACTGTATACAAAGCCTGGTAAGCATCATGGAAGCATTGAGATTCTCCCATTCCTTCAAGTAACACAACCTTCGTCCCTTAAAGAAATACATATATCATGATAGAACAAAAAAGTACGTACATTTCCTCTTAGCTATTATAGAGCTATATAAACGTATCAATTCTGGACATACATTTAATCAGAGGAATTTTACACGATCGAAAATATCTGAGAGATCGACAGTGCAAAACCCTTAAATGATCAATCATAAATCTACATTTCAATCATACTTACACGTGAAATGTTCGTCCACAGCCTTTGAACTGGCGATATGTGCAGTTAATAGCTGCACATGCAGGCATCTTAAGGCAAAATATGTGTCCAATCCAAATTAATAAAAGAAGTTCACCACGAATGCAAAAGCTTGTACGAGAAGTGTTTCTTGCGAGTGGCAATATGGCGGCCGTGTGGCTTCACAAGTCATCGCCAATGAGCTATCCAGATATATAATACAGATCAGTGGTTATACTGCGAAGCGAGTTTATTGGGTTATCAAGGTGTTTTGAGTGGTGACCACTAGGTGGCAGTGTTGACGTGTTTTATGGCGACCTTTTTCCTTTGTGAATTTTTCTTTCCTTTTAGAATAAAGAAGTTTGTTGCCTCAGAGTACTTATTCTTCCAGCAAATATTGTAATATAAGAAGACTAACGGACTGAGTACTCATGCAAGGACTGCAAACACTGGCCGAGTTAATATTTGATATTGCATTTCATTCCTGATGCACGGCTCAAAAAGTTAGCAAATATAGTGTATTCTCTCGGCTGAAAATCTCTCTCTCTTATAAAGAATTTCATCAGGAAAGGCTAGCGGATCAGTGTGATCTCAAAGTAGCCACTCCCGTCGTAGTGCTGCCCGAATTATTCTTGCTCCCAAGTCCACCGGGTTCTCTGAATGGTGACAGCGTCTCTTAAACTGAAAGTCTGGACGTAACCTGGTCCCGACCAGGTTGTGAGTTTATCATAAGTTACCATGGTGATATAGCTCCTCGCTGAACAGGCAAGCCCGGCTTTACACTCAACACACCTCGCTAATCCACTAAACTCGCTTCGCAGTATACCCCCTAGGAGCAAGCACAAAAAGGCAGCTGAAGCGCGTTTGCCTTTAGACCAGGGGTCCCCAACCACCGGGCCGGGGACCAGTACCGGTCCATGGGCGGGGCCGAAGTGGGCTGAGGAAACCTTTCAGGCGAATGATAAAAAAATACAAACAAAAAAATATTTTTGTAAATACCTAAATACAATTAAATGCATATCAATTTTGGAAATATGGGACATTATTTTATTTTAAAAATAATATACTTTGAAGTTTTTGCATGTTTATGTTGTTTGTTGCCATGGTCTCCCACTTTGTTTGACGGTCCTTGAACGCACCGTTGTATGCTAGCCTTCGCCGACTCTGCACAAATAGTCAACTATACTGTATTTTTATCTGGGTTTTTTCACTTCATATTTGCTGCCAAATGCTGATACTCTGTGAGAATGCATAAAGGTAAAATTTTATGACGTTATTGAGTGCTAATGTGTATATTTGTTGTGTGCACAGCTTCAAGTTAATTCATGCTAGCACACTGCCTGTTACCACACACGTCAAACAGCGGCGCTATAATCTTCTCTCTGAAAAACAAACTCCAAGCTTCTACTGGTGGATGGTGGGCTTGTATTCACTTTGTGCTTTTAATTTGATGTTGTTCCTGTCTTAGTTTTACACAATACATACTAAATGAGATAAATTACATTGCTGTACGTACCCCACCACCACCCCCCGGTCCGCGGAGATTTGTGGGAACACGAGCCGGGTATTGGGGCCAAAAAGGTTGTGGACCTCTGATCTGTATTATATATCTGGATAGATCATTGGCGATGACTTGTGAAGCCACACGGCCGCCATATTGCCACTCTCAAGAAACACTTCTCGGACAAGCTTTTGCATTCGTGGTGAACTTCTTTTATTAATTCGGATTGGACACATATTTTGCCTTAAGATGCCTGCATGTGCAGCTATTAACTGCACAAATCGCCAGCTCAAAGGCTGTGGACGAACATTTCACGCGTAAGTATGATTGAAATGTAGATTTATGATTGATCATTTTAGGGTTTTGCACTGTCGATCTCTCAGATATTTTCGATCGTGTAAAATTCCTCTGATTAAATGTATGTCCAGAATTGATAGGTTTATATAGCTCTATAATAGCTAAGAGGAAATGTACGTACTTTTTTGTTATATCATGATATATATACTGCTCAAAAAAATGAAAGGAACACTTGGAAAACACATCAGATCTAAACTGGGGGAAAATGATGTTGAATATGTTTCCTGATAATAAGTGGGTGATGTATTAGTAACAAAATGATGCCACATCATTTGATAGAAATGTAAAGAACTCAAACAAAGTACAGAGATGAGCAAATTCAAAAAACAATACAAGCAGTTGATGTTTGCTAAATACAAAGCAGAAGAGTCCTGATTGTTCTGTCAGGTTTGTTATATTATTTTTTTTTATTTTATTTTATGTTTTATTTATTTATTTATTTATTTATTTATTTTTTATAATTTTCTTTGTTGTGTTTAAAAAAAAAAGAAAGAAAAAAGCTTTGTTCTTTTTTATTTATTTATTTAGTATTGTCATCATTATTATTATTATTATTAATGTATGTGTATGTATATATATATATATATATATATATATATATATATATATATATATATATATATATACACTGTATATATATATATAATTTTTTTCTTTTTCTTTTTTTGGGGGGGAGGGCTATCTTACCGTTATCTATTATATATTATTCTGACTATCACTGAAAACATGACATGGAATGCAGGAAGTGAACAACATGTACTGTACTAGATGTAGAATGGATGGGGGGTAGGATTAAATAAGCTTTGCTTCTTCCTACTCCTTTTGGACATGTAGAACTGTGAAAAAAAAAATGACTCATGAGATGTATTCCATTGTAACCTTCATGTTCAAATAAACTAAACCAAACCAATCTTTGCTAGGTAGCTTTTAACCCAATTTAAGACTAAACCTCTAATTCCGTACCTTTCTAATTTTGAAATTAAAATAGTGTGATTAATTGTATCGAAAGCTTTTGTCAGATCCATGAATACTGCAGCTGCGCATCTTCTGTTGTCTATGGCAGTAGTGATTTCCTCCGTGATTTCCATCAGTGCCATAGAAGTTGAAATGTTGGCTCTGTAACCATATTGACTACTTGCCAATAATTCATTCTTATTAATAAATTTGTCCAACCTATTATTAAATAGCTTCTCCACAATTTTCGAGAATTGTGGTAACAAGGAAACTGGTCGATAATTTGTAAATTGGTGTTTGTCTCCTTTTTTGAAAATTGGAACCACCTTGGCTGTTTTCATTTTGCTTGGAAATATTCCAGTCTGAAATGATAAGTTACTAATCTATGTTAACGGGTCTGCGATCTCATTGATGACCCTTTTAATTGTTTTAATTGTTTCCATTTCGATTCCATGAATTTGATTCTGTAGTCTCATTAGGAGCATGCCCCCACGTTGTCAGGCATGTGTACAAGCACGTGGGGGCCACACAAACTACTGAGAATCATTTTGAGTTGCTACAATGACATTTTAGCAAAATGGACCAGTGTGCTGCATCATTTTTTCACTTTCATTTTTGGGGTGTCTTTGATTTCCCCCCTCTATAGGGTGATCATTTTCATTTCTATCAAATGATGTGGCATCATTTTGTTACTAATACGTCACCCACTTATTATCAGGAAACATATTCAACATCATTTTCCCCCCAGTTTAGATCTGATGTGTTTTCCAAGTGTTCCTTTCATTTTCTTGAGCAGTGTATGTATTTTTTTTTAAGGGACGAAGGTTGTGTTACTTGAAGGAATGGGAGAATTTCAGTGCTTCCATGATGCTTACCAGGCTTTGTATACAGTGCAGTTAGCAAGCCAGTTTGCATACAATTGACCCGGCATGACCCTTCATTTGGATAAACAACTATTTTTTTTTGCTGCTGAATGACTGACGGAAAAGGATTCATTCATATGATATGTTCTGGAAAATAACATTACTGAACATGCATACCGGTATGTTTGAGATTGCAAACAACGTATTGTCTTACCCAAAGCATAGTGTGTGTGTGTGTGTTTATGGTTATTACACATTATGGTTATCGCATATTATTCCTGTGGTTTTTGTTCAAATATAGTTCTATATCAGAAAAGAGGTTATTTCTATTTAATAACACAAACAAAAAAATTAGAAATAAAAATCAGCAAAATGTTCAATGATTTTAAAACTTATCCAAAGTCACTCTCTTTTATGATTCATATTTTGTACAGATGAGAGCATAGTGAATTGTATGAAAGTAAGAAAAAAAAAGTAAAAGATCATGACCATGGATTTTAGTGGAAAAAGGGATGGGATATGCAGTAAAAATGAAAATCTCTTTCTAGAGGAGTAAAACTATCATTGCTATAGGGGAGTGCTGAGCCAGGGTGCACAGTAGAATTTTGTCCCAAAGGCAATGAGAATTGGAAGGGGGAAAAGTACATTTAATATAGCCAAAAGATAGAGAATAACGTATCAAATCGTTTTTAAGGGACGAAGGTTGCGATACTTGAAGGAATGGGAGAATCTCCCCGCTTTTTAATGTAAAATATAGATGTTCCGGGAGCCGCTTCATCTGCTTTGTACACTATGTACGCCGTGCCAATGTAGTCGAGATGTGAGTAGTAAGATGGCGTCTCTGTGGCTTCTGCGGCTTGCGACGTATAAGCTATCCAGATATATAATACAGATCAGTGTTGTGTACCACTGCTTTAGACCGCTCACAAGCTCATCGATTGGCTCAGCAGTTTTTTTTTTACTAGCGTGTGATTGACCGTTCGGACTGTCACTCCATTAGCGCATGGACGCCTGTGTTTTCCTTAGTGTGTCGCCCGTGTTCGTGTTAGTTACTCCGGTGGTAGTTTTTACAACTGGACTGCATCATTCTGAGCTCTTGCTCACTTTTACGTCATCTTATTTTGCTGCATGAGTGTCAAAATAACGAACACCCTAGGGTTCATTGTGGTCATCTACAACCAATAAAACATGGTGAGATGAGGATGAAAATGAAGTTTTTGCTTCTTAATAGCACAAGAAGTAACCACAGTAATCAAGTAATCTTATATTTTATTTTGTAATCTTAAGAGCTCATCTTGTGATAAAAACGTGGTTCATCTGTATGCAAATCAAGACAACATGGAAGAGAGAAATTAGGGCACAGTCCAAGCAAAACTAATACAATGAATGACAAATACAATAAAGTTTTGTAGACTGCGGAAGAAAGGTAAGAATGGCGCTTCCACTTACTGAATGAGATGCATCATGCAGTTCAGCTTCAATGTACTACTCAGCAGATCATTTCCTTTCAAGTCAAACATTTTTCTACATCCTCAGGCAAAAAGGAGTGAAGTTAGGCATTTAGTTAAGAAAGCAAATAGTAAAAAAAGTAGACTATATACTGTATAAACTGCACACAATCAATCATACCCCTCATTCCTACAAGCACATTTTAATTTATATATAAGATTATTTGCAAATTAAGTTACTAATCTCTTAAGGTTAATGTGTCATGATAGACAAAGCAGAGAATAAATAAGGTCATGGGAGGAAGTTAAGATGTCCACCGCACGCCGTTCACGGAGCGTAGGAGGAGAGCGGCCAGTGCACCGCTTTGATGAGGTCACATTAAAATGGGAGGAGGGAGAAAACATCACAAGACTTCAGTGCATTACTGGCTGGTCTTTAACTGGAGCAGATTGACAAAAAAAAAAAAAAAAAAAAAAAAGGGGTCCTCCTTGGTCGTATTGTCTGTCCTCATCACAATGTAAGCCGCACCCTCGCTGGCGGCCACACACACACACGGAAGAAAGAGAGTGAAAGTTTCACCAGCAGGTTTCAGACGCCGGTGGGGGCGAGGCGGCTGATGAAGGCGATGCTGCTGAGGCACATCCTCCTAAAGATGGCGGGGCATGCCGGTTTCATGATGAAGTGCTCCAGCAGGATTCGTAGCTCCGTAAACAGAGTGCTGCCGACGCAGATATCATCATCATCATCATCATCAGCGGGATTGAATAATTAAGTCAACATCGTTGTGATAGAGCGGGGGTGTCATATGATGTGTTCTATTTTGTGTAGGCTGGATGTTAGTACGTATGTTATCGAATGTGTAATTGTTGAGTACATCATACCATGTGTTGTATTGCATATGCTGTCTCAGGTGTGTGTACGTCAGTTGTTTCTGGACTACGGATGCACCCCCTTGATTCTTTGGGAATAATGCAAATAATACAAAGATTTAGTAGTAGCAATAAAAAATATAAAGTGTATATAATTTTTTTAAAGTGCGGCACAGGAAAATTTGCTAGCTACCGGTATATATAAAAAGTGGTAATCTTTCAAGAAAGAGTCCAAATTTGACAATAAAGTCATAACATTATGAGGGAAGAAAATTAATTTAGAAGCCTAAAGTTGAAATATAAAAAAAAAAAAGAAGAAAAAAGATACAACTGAAAAATGAGGTTGTGAAAAGTTGTATTACAAGACTGAAACCTAAATATTTGATGATAAAGTCTTAATACGAGAAAAAAAGAGTCACAAGAACATAGTTGAAATGTTGCTAAGGTAACATTTTTAAATGCAAAAATGAGCAAAAAAAGTGTAATTTAAAAGGAGAAAAAGTTCAAAACACTGTCACCTATAACACAAAGCTTCAAATGGAGGCTGTTATTTCTTTAAATGTACAAGGTTTACTGTATAACATGGACTGCTTTACAAATGTAAATGATTGAAGTGGCCACTACATCCTTGGATTTTTCACTATGCGGTCCTCGGTGGGAAAAAGTTTTGGACACCCTTGAATTATGTGTACTATATTGGTGGGTCATATGAGTGTAAAGGTGTCTATGGGGGTGTTATTTCATATCTAGAGGGCTGTAATCATGTTAAACTGTATATTTAGAAGGTTTGTTATGCTTTAACAAGGAATGCTACTTGGCAGAAATTAACTTATCACTGGGGTGATCGGGCCAGGAACCAATTAAACGCAGTAACCAAGGAATTACCGTCTCTTTTTTCTGTATGTGGTCCTTGGTGGAAAAAGTTTGGACACCCCTGCTGTAGAGCATCATGCCGACTTGACAAGCTCTCTTACCGGCAGTACGGGTTTCTTCTGGATGTGTAGCGCAGACTGAGGAAGCGATAGTAAATGAAAGGCAGCAGCAGGCTTCCCTGTCCACTGGAGGGAGGATATCAACAGAGAAAATATTAATGGCAACGACAAAATGCATTGAAAGCCTGACAAAAAGTGAGGACTCCTGGATCTCATAATTAGATCAAGTGAACTTCTGCCAAGGCTCAAAACCAAATACAAAACCATCTTGAGAGCAGTAAGGTGGTCAAACCTGAAGAGCATGAAGACTGTGGCGGGCATCAAGAAGATCTCGTTACAGGCAATGAACTTGAGGATGTTCTGCTGATTAGCAGACAGTTTGTCCAGAAGGTTCCTGACAAACATCAGGCTGCTGGGGCCCACCGACTGCAGCAGAAGACAGTTGATGATGATGATGATGATGATTAATATGAGCTACTGATATCGGCTTCTATTAGGGGGGCAGCTTGATGGAGGAGATAATTAAAAGTCCATTCAGATGATGTAACACCTCATTTGCTCCTCTCGCCAACACACGTTAAAGTACAGCAACGCAATAAAAGTCACAGCTGGGGGCGGCCGTCTCGTACTCACATCCAGAACCTTTTTGGTGTAGGTGGTTGCATGAAGCAAGGAGAAGAGGAAGACTGGGAAGATGCTCACTGGAGACCAATGATTAAGGATATCAATTGGCACATGCACAGTAATGAAACAAGTTTCCCCGTACAATAAAATGATATACACAGTATGAAGTGCAGAAAAACAAGACGTGCCCATGAGCAGTGTGTACAAAGACCAGAGCCCATCGCTGGTGAGTAAAGTCAGGTTTAAATGCTTAAGCGCCTCGAACCTCGCTATATTACGCTATATGGATAAAACTACTAGGGGTGTCCCAATCAGATATTGAGGCCTGAATCTGAAATCACTGATACTGGCAGTCCATTCCAGACTTGTAAGCAGCAGCCCTTGAATTCGGCGTGATCACAAGGCTTGTCATGCACAAGATACCCGTGGTGGCACAGAACCAGGGAAGTACGGCCAATCTCATCGTGCATTTGAAGAAGCATTGTGGCAACACCACGGCCTCCTGAAGCATCCACCGCTGTTTGAAACATTTACAAAGCATGAGAAACCTCCACGGGACGGCTAAAAGTCATTGGCTGTAAGGGAAAAGAGCCAGCCCCTGCCGGTGGAGAGTGATGTCGGCTTCAAACGCTACGTTGAGCACCTCTAGCCTTGCTACATTATGCCTGTTGTGGATAAAACCACAAACCAGATGCATCAATGGGTCCGTTTTCCTCATCCTGACTGTTATTCCCTATTTGAATAACATCACTTCATCAAGCCATTTCTAACAGTCCACGCTACTAAACAAGTAAAACCCAAACTAAAAAAGTATCTGTGCGAGCGTAGGTAGGAATGGAAGGTTTATAGCGAGTCTGTGTAAATATATCATGTTATAACGCGGACACCTGCGGCTTACAGACAAGTGTGGTCGATACATGTACAAAAAACCTGGTGGGTGTGGCTTATCTTCAGGTAGGCTCAATAGTCCAGAATTTCTAGTACGCCCCATTTTTCTCATACATACTGTTGCTGATTATAGTTCTGCGTGATATCACTTGATCAAGCCTTTTATAACATTACACACAACAAAATAGGTCAGAAAAGTATGTATGATTTCTGCTGATAACGTTTTTGGCTGATATTCAAGGCTCCAATATCAGTATCAGATTGGTAGTGAAAATCGGGACACCCCTAGTCTTTTGCTCTATTTTTCCCATTTTTTTTTTGTTTAATATAATTTTTAGAATGAGCCACTGCACTTTGGACATCCGTGCTTTTATAGCTCTTCTTCAGTGTTACAGCAACCTTTTTTATCACAAATGCTGATCCGAAATCGGAAGGAGAAGGCATTCGCGGAGGTGGGCAGGCCGAGGATTTCTTTTTATTTTTTGGAGGTGCACGTCATGCTACACAGAGACTGAAGTCCAAACTCAAACGGGCCAAGTGCACCACAGAGAACAGCAACGCGTACAAGCAAGGTTCCAAAGATGTGCTGTGACAAAACACATATTGTCGTACCGCCCCTGGACACGACTGTGTGTGCTCCAGCCACATGTTTTGGTGATACGTGGGCCCAGGCATGGAACATCTTAAACAACAAGGTGTGATTTTCCATGTCGCATCGGTACAGCACAGACAAGAGTGTTGAAGACGTGCGAGTGTGAAAAGATACTGGTGATGGGGTAGGAGTTGACCAGGATGAGGGAGTAGAGCAGGTAATGGCAGCTGTCCTCCTGCAGGGCCTGGGCCAGAAATGCTCGGCTCAGCTGGAACCTGGGGAGTCTCTGGTGCAAGCGGAGGGCGCTGGTGAGCGCGTTAGCCAAGAGCGCCCGCTGGTAGAAGTTGGCCGCTGCGTAAGGTCTGCGGGGTGTTGATGTTTATAAGTCTTTGAACGCCTGGAAATAATCGAGCAGTG
Organism: Dunckerocampus dactyliophorus; assembly: GCF_027744805.1. Lineage (NCBI taxonomy): Eukaryota > Metazoa > Chordata > Actinopteri > Syngnathiformes > Syngnathidae > Dunckerocampus > Dunckerocampus dactyliophorus. The sequence goes on along the minus strand of NC_072829.1, from coordinate 3,648,456 downwards.
CACGCTTACCCCAAGATTGGAAGAATAAACATGACGGAGCAGTAGACTGTGAAGAGGCGTGACAGCCACATTGCAGTTTCCAGCTTGTTGCTCATTAAAAATTGCTAGAGAAAGAAAAACAAGTGATGGTTACAGACAGGGCCGGGCAATATGGACCAAAATTCATATCCTGATATATTTAGGTTGAATATCGATATATGCCACATATCCCCATATTTTTAAACAAAGTGAGTTTAGACAAAAATCAAAGCCAATTATGCGTGTCTAGATGTTTTATTAAAATAAATACTTAACATGAGGATGTTTTGACATTTTAAAGCTTCATGCAAGATGTACAGAAAACAATCTTATCTAAAAATGGCCTCTAAAATAAAGTAGGCCCTTCTCCTTTTGAAATAAATATAGAAAAAGTCAAATATAATCTTTTTAATAACAAACCTTTAGCTATGCTCAAATTCTCAGCTAATAACAAAAGAACAAAATATGAAGGAGTGTCCAGCTTAAGAGGACATTTTAAAATGTCAGCAACTCAAAAATACTTGAAATTGCACACTGGTATTTTTTACATTTTAAACATTTTGAGAAGACACAAACATGTCCTTATTTTGTGGTAGGAACACCAACCTGTCAACCGCATCTGTCTAACTTGTACATTTGTAGTAGAACTTGTCGTGCTAAATAATTGTGACTGCGAAGCTCGCTGGACATCGCGAGTCCATCGTTTTCAGCAGGTTTTTAAAGCTGGTTTTTCCACTGTTGCAACATATCTTTAGCGATGTGATAGCACACCTCTTTATAACAGCACACCACTTTGCTTTTCCTTTCATGAGGACTGCGCGCAGCTTCACACATTCCACGTTTTGGAGTTTGTGCCAAGTTTTAAGGTGGTGAAAAAGATTTTTTTAATGCTCTGAATTCCATGAACCTCCACATTACTGAGCTACCGCTTATTCCTTGCTGACTAATTCTTCCACCGTAGACGCTGTCGCTTTGACTGGATCCGCAGGGCTTCTGCTCCACCCCTCCTCCCTTCTCCTGCATGCAGGGATGAGGGAGATACAGCGCAAATCCAGTCTATATCGACATCAACGATATGGTTCGTTTTTATATCGCGCTTAAAGTAAATACAGAATTTTTACAGACACATCAGCTTGTGTCCACATGGCTTAGCAGGTTCAATGTGCGGTTACAATATGGACTGTGTGAATAGCACAAACAGGGTTTTCCCAAATGTCAAGCGAAACAACTTAATTCAATATGTCAGAACATTTCTCCAAGGCTTTCCCTCAATGTCACCTGACGAGATCAAGTTTTAGCCCATTAGGGACCCCGCTGCTCCAGCTACCCAATGCGATCTTTACGTGGACTGCGTACTCATGATGTGCAGTCATTGAGTATCCCACATTATCACTTTATGTGGCACGCAAAAGCCTGGAAATAATGCACGTCAAAAACCAATTTTGTTGTATTATTTGAGTATTATTTAGAAACATATTTGTATAGATATTTTTTTAATATTCTAAAAAATATTTTATATATGTAATTGTTATTTAAATATTTTTATATTTAAATTATATGGAGGGAAAGGCTTCTTGAGATGTCATCTGTACTTCTGTGAAGAAGGTGTCGGACGTTTCGCTGATGGTAGTGCTGGTAGCCTAGGCCTTAAATACAGTAAGAGTGGGCGGAATTGGTGTGCCAACACCCTCCTTCTATTGGTTCCTTACACTAAGCCTGGGCGGAGTAGTGCTATAATCCTCTCCTGCTATTAACACCTCCGATAAAAGGGAAGTGTCGCTCCCTGAGTTGGGTATGAACGACTCTGATACCGGCTCGTTAGCATCTATTGTTCTGGCTCGGCCCTGGCTCTAACTCATTTGCAAGACTAAGAGCTGTGGGTTTTGGTCTCAGTAACCTGCTGAACACAGGGTCCAAATTAAACCTCAAACCACCATTCCGATTCAATGATGGGTTCTGTTGTTTGACAAAAATAGCTTCCTTTACTCCTCTTTCAAACCATCTGTTTTCTTTGGCCAAAAATCTTTACCTCGCTGTCCTGAAAAGAGTGATTGGTTGCTTTAAAGTGTAGATGTACTGCTGATTGAGGACCACTAGAATTGTCCCTGCGATGTTGATAAAGCCTTTTTTGGAGCATTTGCTTAGTTTCCCCAATGTAGTGCTCTTTGCATTCCTCATCTTTACAGTGGATGGAATAGACCACATTGCTCTGTTTTTGGTTTGGAGCCTTGTCTTTAGGATGCACTCATTTTTGTCTGAGGGTATATACTGGTTTGAAATAGGTAGGAATTTTGCGTTGCCATAAGATCCTCTGGAGTTTTTCGGAGACCCCCGCTACATAAGGGACTACCACTCCTCTCCTTTTTGCTTTTGTGGGCTTTTGGGTTTCTTTCCCTACGCTCTTCTTTTGACATTTGTTAAAAGCCCACCGTGGGTACCCACAGGTTGAGAGCGCTCGCAACCTGTAGTAAAAAATATTTTAAAAATCTAATGTAAAAAAAAAAATCAAAGGCAATCTTTCTTGCTGAATGTAAATGTCATTTTTGACAGAATAATGCAATTTCAGATTGTTTTTATACATTTTAAAATTATGCATTATGCAATTCATATAAGTATTATTTATTAAAAGAATTATAATTACAATAATTTTAAATTATGCATAATTAATAGAATTATTATTTATTAAAAGAATTATAATTGCAATAATACAATAGTAGAGTACACTCAAATTTATACTTGGTAACTTGACGTCTTTCAATGTAAGTTTGCTGGTAAACATAATTATACATGAATATGGTTTCAAAGTTCCAGGTGGCACTCTGAGGGTAACCAGAACTGCGACGTGACCCACGGCGAAACAAGTTTGACACCCCTGATCTAGTGAGTGTAAGGTTGGGTAAACAGTTCCGGTCCTCCTGCATAAAGATAATAATATTAATAATAATAGTAGTATTACTACTACTAATAATAATAATGTTGGAATTTTAGCATACAAGACGCGGAGAGCAAACATGCACACTGCAATGCTGCAAAACAAGGACTGTGGACTATGATAGATCATTTTGCCTACTTATCCCTTCTTTTTTGCAGTCATTTGTGTCTATCTTGTCTTTATAAAGCACAGTAGGACTTCAGGTAATGCGCACATCACACTCTTAAGGTATGAAGCAGCTGGCTTACCACAGGCCCTGGTCTAAGAGGGCTTTGGTTGTTATCGGCCATCTTTGGGGCGGTGTGTCACTCTGTTGGAGAAAATACATGCTCATCAACTTGTCACACTGGTCCAGAAGAGTCTGACATATGTGATAAACAACAATTTATTCCTTCAATTTCTTGCACGGGGAGCGTAAGAACAGCAAAATTGCAGCTGGCTACACAAAACAAGCAATTTCATTTGGATGATGTATCAATTGGAAAACTTCCAACTGGGGAATGATTACACAGTTGTTGTGATGAGCAACTTTTCTGCCATCACAATTCAATGATTCATTTCCGCTAATAGTTATTGCAATGTCATAGTTGGTAAAAAGCCAACAATAGTAAAATTGGATGCACAACTGAAATGCAACAAATGACATGCCACCTCGTGCTTCACTGTCACAACTTTTCAAAAATATATTTCATAAATCACTGTTTCGTGATTGCACATGGCCTAATAAAAAAAATATTTATAAAATGTGTATAATTATTGTACACGCCTACAATTATAAAATAATTAGCATCAGCTGTCATCAGCCTTGCTGCGAGCAAGGATTCTACGTGAGATCGGAGAGTGCTGTGTGCTCGCGGAGGCCTGGCTGGACGGAGGATATACCGGACTCGGCGGTCCGGTTGGAGACATTTGCCGCTTGCCGGGAAGATCGGACTTCAGCGTCTTGTAGACACAGAGCCTCGGGACTGTTCTCCCCAAATGTTACCTGCATGTAGGCATTCCCACGAGGGCAAATAGCATCCTGTACCAAGTCTACAGCAACATGAAAGGTGCTTTGAAAGCTGTTCCAAGTCCCCATTTTGGAAAAGATAATGTCTCTTCTGTTGTTGTTGCTTAATTTATTGGTATTAATGTTTCTTCTGTTCTTATTAATTTTCTAGTGTTTTTCTTTCTTTCTTTCTTTGGGCGAATGAACAGAACAAGAATTTCATTGCATAGCAGAACTACCTGTTTTACTGTGCATATGACAATAAAACTCTTGAATAAGCCCAATAGCAGGACGAATTACTCCTACTATATCAGTAGTTGCACTCCTACTTGCACCTTCTTCAGAGGGTGAAAGCTAAATAAATGAGTAAAACGGAATACGTTTATTGTAAACACAGAAATGCAGTAATTCGTCTGTTGTTGGAAAGGAACAATAGGTTAGCTTAACGTTACACAGATGCTAGTTTCAAATAAGAGGACTTGAAGTACGGATGACGACAACAATACGAATATTGTCGAAAAAGTCACACCGAATTAAGCAATACCGCGGCGTACACATTGAAGTCCGTGTGCGTGAGGATTCATATTGTAAGAAAGTTGCTTTTCGACGCTTGATCAAAAGCAGCTAACGGTTAGCGGCAGGTGAATCTCGAACCTTCTCCCTTGCTAGCATGGGAGCTACACGGCCACATCGCTGATGCTGTCCGCCGAGCAACGCTATAACTGCACCATATTGTGCCACATATACCTTTGAATATAAGATGATGGCCGGCACTAGTCAAAGTTTCAACATTTCAAGAATAAAAAAAACAACTTACCGGTGTTACAGCGCGTTGAAGCTCTCTTGTGATACTCGGACTACTGGCCCCTTTCCACACACGCTAGTGAATGATCAGCTGACCTTCTATCAAACGATAATATCGCGATACTTCCAGATGAAAAGAACTTCCGGTAATATGACGCACAGGCTCTAACTCCCTCTCGTGGACGTGAATGGAAACGTGAATGACGTTATTGCGAAACAAAACACTAACATCAACGCGTTTTATTAACACGATGTCATGTTGCCTTTTAACGCAGGGTTTATACATATATTAGCGGACTACTGACCTTCATTTATGTTTCGTAATAGAAGGATACTTAAGCATGAACAGGGTACAACAACTTGAATAATGAGGTCCAATGCAATAATTCAGTCTTTCCGAATGCGCATGCAGAAATAGCAACTGAATATCACTTTTTTAAAACGTTATAAAATGTTTACCAATTCACGTAAATGGTGTGTTTTTATATGTTTTGTTATTCAGTTTACATGTTTTAGTTTGTTTTTATTGTCTGATGTTGCTGTAATATGTTACTTGAACACCAGAGGGCGCGCTCTACCAGACGACAGAACCCTGCAACCAGAGCTCGCTTTTACTCGCCTTGAATAACTATTTTAGCTCTACCTTCACCTTATTTAGCCCCAACATGTTTTTAAATGTTCCACCTGGCTGTAACTGCGTTGTGGTGTGTGTTGTGTGTGTGTTTGCAGACTGCTGCCAACAGAGCTTCTCGTGTTTGCTTGCAGATGCCATTTGAAAATATAGGCAGTGTAAGCACTGTAGAATCTAATTATTTCTTTGCAAAACCTAATTAGGCATTAAAAAAGGTTAACGCCAGCGCCTGAAACGTTTTTGTTTAATAATCCCATTACTGGCGGCTCATCATGTATAAAATGGTGCAGGAGGACACAAAAGTTTCCACTTCTTAAAGGGAATCTGTGGGGAAAAAGTCGCTGGTGTTTTTGACACTGTCTCATCTCTGCAATGGGGAATGCTGCTAGCTTGTGAGGAGTCTGCACACACACTCACACAAAGTAGGTAAGCGATGCGAACCCGCCATGCATGCATTTTGCCTCTTTAAAAAAATATTGTGGGTTTTTTAACATGTCGTTCTACAGGAAATTTAAAGCTTGATGACTCGTTTAGGCGTCAGCTCCTCTCTGGTGACCATTTCATGTCACCAGAGAGACGACAATTCGAATGAGACGACACATTAAAGTGTGTCGTGCATTTTAAAAGCGGAGACACACATTACAGGGTTTAATAACACGGCAAATAGCTTAAATGTAACATTATGAGGGGGGTTCTCGCACCAAGTGCAACTAAATGACAGCTTGTGGTCTTATACTCTTAACTTATTTATTTATACTTATATTTTTAGACGCGTACTACTTTTTATTTTCAATGTTTTCCACACAATAGCATTTTGCAAACAAAGAAATATTATTTGAATCCATTATTTCCATTATTTACTATTTACTATAACAGGTCGGCATCAATTATTATATAGTCACTTTTTCAGTTTCTTTTGGTTAATATTAATGTTTATTTTAATTATTTAACGAAATGTGGGCAAACCTTGATCTAAATTATTGAGAAACCCAGGATAGAGTCTGAATATATTTGATTAAAATACGATGTGTATTATTTTGCTTTTTACTGTTTTATTTATTAATGACTATTTTTTATATACATACGTATTTACGTACAAAATAAAAATCGAAAACGTACTAAAAATACGTCTTGTAAAGAAATATTAAAAAATACTGGAATTGCTGTGAGGACGAAATAGTTAAACTATCAAAATATTTAGGACAAATATTAATATTCAACAAAAATATAATAATATAAAAGTTATATAGCATATATATGTATATTTTTAAATAAAGACATTTGTATATTTGTAAATAAGACAAAGTCTAAAACAGTCTAAACATTGTCAATGTAAAGATAAACACAAAATACTGTAGTTTTTTTACACACACCCAAAAAAAAACCATGGCTTTAAGAATAATAATAATAATAATAAAGACATAATAATAATAATAGCAGCAATATTTCGATATAAACCGACTTTCACCCCACATTTTCACGTCCACTTGATTGTTTCCTAAAGCCTCCCCATCACGAGCTGTCAGCAAAAATAAAAGTGTGTGACAGACCAAAGTGTCGGAGGGAAAAGAAATAAAGCTCCGTGCAAAATGTCTAAATCGGAGCTTTCTGGCTCCATTTCGGGCCAAAACAAACAGGGGACAAGCGAGGAAGAGGACGGGATAAATAGTTCTAAACAAGCGAAAATAAACACAAAAGGTTCATTTAAATGTAAATGATGCGCCTCACTTTGCGACATTTTTGCAATAAAAAAAAAGTATCATATAAACCAACATAAAACTTTTACTTTCTGTTCCTGCATGGAAGACGTCTGCGTTTTCTACATATGCTGTACCTTTAAAAACCTGATGAAATTAGCATTGCCTTTGAAAAAGCTTGTGAAATGTGTGCAAAAAATGTTTAAAATGGAAAAATACTAACAAGAAGTACTCTGCCTTTACAATGATAATAATAATGACAATTAAATAGAAATGATTTTATGATATACTTATTATAGGCCCATTTCAAAAATAATTTTGGTACACTAAAGGGCCGTAATAATAATAATAATAATAATGACAATAATAATAATAATAAAACTCAGTATGGTTGTACACAATTGCAAATTACACCAACAATAGCAAACTAATAATTTGTTTGTTTGGTGCTTCTATTTTGGAGGCCAAGTTTATGCTTTCAGTTCAAAGTATCAGTAAGAATGCAAACATACGATTGCAGGCGATTTCATTTCAATGAAGACACGTCTCCAAATCAGATGAAAGTAGTCTTTGAGTGTACATGCATGGCTTCTATAAAAAGAGGCATTATTTAAAATGCAAATATATTTAAAGGTAGGGACAATAATACTTATAATTCCAACACGAGACCCTAAAGAACACTAAACTTGTATTGACTTGGAAGGAGACCTCGGTGACCAGAAAAGCTGACTTTTCCCTTTTCGGGGGAAGGCGTGTGTGTGTGTGTGTGTGCGTGTGTGTGTGTGTGTGTGTTTGTTTGCGTCCTGACAATGGCAGTGATGGCATCGGGATTGTCACCACAAATGGAGGGGGCGTTTGACAGCAGCCATTATGTCATTGGTCACGTCCCCTCCACTCCTTGCTCGCCGGGCGCTTCAATGGCAAAAGAATTCAACGAACACGGACTTCATGCACTTTGGCTCCCAGTCTACAACTGCGATAGAAGACCCCCCTCCTATCTTTCTATACCTGCATTTACTGCATCCCAAAATCATTTTTATCATCACTCTAACAATTGGTTTGGTGGAATTGTTAGTCAGAAAACAACATAAGCACAGTTTCCAGATGAAAAGAAACATCTTGCAAAATGTGGAGATACGTGCTTTTCATTGAGCAGAGACAAAATGTGGGAAACCATGTTAAACAAATATGAAATGAGAAAAATAATGGGCATGCTGTGGGAAAAAGAAAAAAACCCTCACAAAATTTGGAGATATGTGTTTTTCATTGAGCAGAGACAAAATGCAGGGAACAATGTTAAACAAATATGAAACGAGGAGGCAAAAATACTCAGCGTCTTGCGGGAAAAAGAAAAAAACTCACAAAATTTGGAGATATGTGTTTTTCATTTAGCAGAGACAAAATGTAGGGAACCATGTTAAAAAAATATGAAATGAGGGGGAAAAATGCTGGGCGCATTACGTAAAAAAGAACAAAAGAAAACGTTTTTCATTGTGCAGAAACAAAATGTAAGGAAACAACGTTCAAAAATATTAAATGAGGGGGCGGAAAAAAAACTGGGACACACAATTTGGAGGTACATGTTTTTCATGCAAGAGTGATGAAAAGTGGGATAGCAATGTTAAACGAGAGTTAAGAGTGGAGGAAAATCCTGCATGTGTTGCGGGACAAAAAACAACAACAAAAATCACAAAATTGGAGATACGAGTTTTCACCAAAGCGGGTTAACTCCATAAAAAAGTGGATTCCTGCAAAGAAACAGAGCAAAAAAAAATATTGACAGAGAAATGTGATCTTGAGTGATCACATTAGTTTTTACATAACAAGTTTAAGAAACATAATAACGCCGCTATTCAATGAAAAGCATGTATGTCCAAAATGTATGTTAGATAAATGTAATGAATTTTAGTTGTGTCTCCAAAATTTGTGCACTTTCTTTTTAGGATAGCCAGGGCGATATTTTCGGCCAATATTGGCATACAAATGAAACATTGGATCATATCAGTATCGGTTTTTCTGCCGATAATGATATCAGCGCTTGAGTGAGACCTCGTACGGCGCTGCAAGCGCTTTCCAGCGACCGTAAAGCACGTGACACATCACGCCGAATAGGAAACAGCGAACCAAAATAAGAGCGCAAGACAGGAAATGACGTGAAAACTAAGGAAAACCAAAGTCCATAAAGCACTGGTTACGCAAGAGAGGAGCAAGATGTCTTCCTTCAAGACTTCTAATCTGATGTCACTGGCAGCATTTTGGCACTTTTTCTAGCGCTTGTGTTGCATATTGCAGTGTTTGGCGTTTTTTGCACAAACAGTGCTGATTTTTGGTATGCGTGGTGTCGGTTGATATCGGTACCGGTCATGAAGTGCTGGACCAGCGGTGTCCGAAGTGCAGGCCTGGGGCTGTTTCCGATCCGCGGCTGTTTTTTTAATTGGCCCATGGCACATTCTAAAAATTAAATTACAAGAAAATGGAAAAAGAAAAAAAAAAGAAAAAAATGGGGGAAAAAACAGCAGTAATTTTACAAGACTAAAGTGGAAATATTAGGAGAAAACAACATCATTATTACAATTTAAAAATAAATAATACATCAATTAAATACAAATTAAAATTGGAGTTGAAATAGTAAAGAAAAAAAACAAAACAAAAAGTTGCAATTTTGGGACAATTAGGTTGCGAATAAGTAACAACATCATAACAGTAAAGTCAAAATATGATGGGAAAAAAGTCATAACATTACGTGAAAAAAATACAAAAATATCTGGAAAACCAAAAAAGAAATAGCAAAAATAAAAAATATTCATATTAGATTTTTTTGGATTTTTTAATGAGAACAAAGTTGTAAAATTATGAGAATAATTATATTACAATTATTTTATTATTATTCATAATAAATTAGAAGAAAAATTTATCACAAAGCTGAGATGCAGGCTGTTTTTTCTTGAAATATATATCACTTCGTAGCTTATCTACATAGGGTGCAGTCAATTTGTGGCTTCACGCTATCTGTTTAAAAATAAATGAATGAATAGACCATTGCTGTTTCGTGGTTGACTACGGCCTATTATTAGTCACAAAATATGCATTTTTAGGCCAATTTGACATATTCTAACGTAAACATTTTCAGGCATAAAAATAAAAATACAAACATAAGGCATTCAGAAGACGTTGTGATGATCGGTTGTATTCTCCAGTGGTGTCAGTGGTGTTTCATTGATGAGACAAAAGCCACCACAGGAAGTACAAGGAAAACAAAATAAGAAACTCCCTCAATGCTGACCTGTGAGTCTATGTCTGTGAGTCTACTATATTGGGTAATTAGGGCTGTCAAATGATTAACATTTTAAATCAGATTCATCACAGTTTTAAAATTAATTAATCATGATTAATCACCAATAGATTACTATGTCTGAAATATGCCCTTTTGACTGTATTTAATGAGCAGAAAGATAAATGAAAGGACAGGATTGTAAAATGAACTGAATATGTCAATCAAGCTAAAAGATACCACACAAGTCTAAACATCTATTTGTCTAACACTGATCCCTTTAACAGTAAGCAGAACATTTGAATGGCACTTTAAACCGTGTTATTATTAGCAATGAGGTGTTGCGTTCAAGGACATCACGTTATCTAAGGTAAATGTACTTGTTTTCAGTGTATTTTCCACCATGCTAAAATGTAGCAATTGTACGTCCAAATTTGGAGTTACCAAGTGAATATCTACGTCACACACGCGCACGCGCGCGCACACACACACACACACACACACACACACACACACACACACACACACACACGCACACACACTCACACGCATTACAAATTTATTTTTGTGATGTTCGGAGTGTCCCTGAATGCATCGTCGTTCTTCGTAATGACAATGAGGAAGTGTCGTTCCCAGGATGAACGTACGAGAGACGTGTGCGAGTAGGAGATACATACAGTATGTGGTGTTGGAATTGTACTGCTGTTGATGTGTTCAGGTCAGAATGAAGTTAGAAAAGAGCGGCAGACTCTGTGTGGCTGTGTGGGGACCCTCCGCTGTGCTTCATTGCGCTATGTGCTCCACCGTGCTTCCGCGTGCCGTCATAACAGAGAGGCGTGCTTGCTCTGGTGCGCATGGGTAAATTACACTAAAACATTGAACAATAAAAGAGGGATTACTGCAGTTTACAAAATGTAAAATATCGAGGTGGCCCGTCCATCCTTTGGTTTTTCAGCATATGGAGCATCTCTTGTTATCAATGTAAAAAAAGAAGGAAAATTAAGTAGCTACAAATTTAATGAGCAAATTGCCAAAGTATAGTTTTTGTGTTATCCTGCTATGTAAACAAACTGCAATCATGCCAGTATTTCCTTGGTGGAGATCATTACGCATTAAGCATTATTAAGCATTACAAGTAGCTGCTGTGTGTGTGCTGTAGTTCGTCCTTTTGACTCGCGGGCCACATTGGGTTAAAAAATTTTGCACAGGGGCCATCTATCGGACGAAACGGAAACAACACAGCAAGTTAACGCATCACATAAATCAACAACTAAGTGCTAAAGGGAGCACGTAACTTGAAACTGTTATTTCCAAATGCCCGCAAGGCATGCTGGGTAGTCCAGCTGCAAAAACAACAACAACCACATGAACGATGAACATTAAAACATTGCATATCAAGAGTATGTTAACTCCTCCTTGTTTACTTCTCTGACGACCTCCTCAGCATATTTTGCAATCATGCAAACATGTTGGAGAGAAAGAGTACTGCAAGTTACCCAGCATGCCTTGCGGTGGGAATATATGGGTGTTTTTTTTGGCATGGGTGTCGTACGCAGATATTTGTTTGCATGCCCACATGGTGCAGTAGGCAGGTTATGATGTGCGTTGCGTTTGGAGGCCTTTTTTGTACAAGCTACTGTTTTGGCGACTCATGCGTGCCACGATAGTACTGCAAGTCATGTTTCCGACTACAGTTTCCACGTTAAATGTTTAAAAAAAGGAATTTGGAAATGGATGAAGATGCCTGGTGGGCCTGATGTGGCCCGCGGGCCACATCAGGCCCACCCCTAGTCTAGATTAAGATGTCAAGGATAATTGGCCCCAATGATTTGTATGAAAATGAAGTCCAAGGTCCCATCTGGGGACAAAACAAAAGCTGGTCCTAAATAAGCCATCCCAACGTGTTGCTGCAGTCAAAGCGGGTCAAAGCGGGCCAAAGTCAAGCGTCTTTATTGCCACACAATCAAAAGGCAAATGAATCAAAGTGCTTTGCTAAGCGCACACACGCACACACATTGTTGGTGTGTAATGGATGGCTGTGAAACGCGAGGTTATTATTTGCCATGCTTCCTGGGAAACAAATTGAACATTTATTGCATATATATTAAAAATTATACAGTGGAGAGTGGCGAGGGGCTGATGTCTCTGTTATTGAGGCGACGTCTCGCCGGATCAATTTCCCCGTCTTGTTACTCCCGCAAGAGGATGTTTGGAAAAAGCCTGCGCCACTAAATTGATTCAGAAACAAATTCATAACTTGGGGGGGGGGGGGGGGGGGGGGGTTAAACCGCCGCCCCTTCCCCCCCATACCCCCTCTGGATGTCTTCTTTTTGCATTCATCCAAAGCGCCAGCAAGTCCACTGCAGCCTATTTTTCATGGCATGCAGAAGAAAAATGCGTTTTGGACTCTGGGTTTTGGGTGGCTTCACAAACATAGCCATTAAGGAGTCACAATGCTTTTATTGTGCACTTGATCTGAAAATAGAGCCCGGGCGGCTGCAGCATCCACAGCAAACTATGGAGAAGGCCTCGTCTTTGTGCCCCCGCCACAGATGAATGGCCCGTGTCAAGCGCATGATTAGTTTGCGCTATTAAATTGTCAAAAAGGAAGGATTTTTCTCCCCCCCTCCCCTTTCCCAAAGAATTATGGAATTCAGACTTGTGTGCGACTCGCGGGGCGAGGGCGAAGGTCACGCAGAGTTCTCAGAGTCGTGTCCGAGCGCTCGTGAGGACAAACGTGGAACTTTTTCCACTCTTTGGTCATAATATTAGGCATAGGCGCACTAACTGATGAGTTGATAGTAAACAAAACGCAACATTAGTGACATTTTAAAGCGCAAAGAGAGATAGATTAGATTTTCATTGCATAGTATAACTGCTGTTTTACCATGCACATGACAATAAAACTCTCTTGAATCTCTCTTGAATCTTGAATCTTGAATCTTGAGATTAAGATGCTCGTGATACTTCGCACGCAGCTACTGCCATCGTGTGGAGTTCAAAACAACAACAAAAAAGACACCGGGGGGTTTCCTACAGCCACAATTGCTAATGCCAATGTTTCTTCACCCAGCACGAATTAGAGAACCCGGCGGTTATTTGCTATTTTGGTTGTGTGGGTTATTGAACACAAAGGTGAACTGAAGCATTTACACCATTTATTTGTAGTTACATGAGGCAAGGCTTTGTTCCTCTTTCTTTCTTTTATTATTTCTTTCTTTCTCACTTTCTCTTTCTTTTCTTTCCATTCTTCCTTTTTCATTCCTTCCTTTCTTTCAGTCAATTGCTCTTTCCTTTGTTCTTTCTCTTTCCTTCTTTTTTCCTGACTTTTTTCTTTCCATTCGTCCCTTCTTTCCTTCTTTCTTCCGTTCTTCCTTCCATCTTTCTCTTTTTCCATTCTTATTTTATTTTTCCCTTCTTTATTTCTCTTTTTTTGTTCTCTCTTTCCTACCTTCTTTTCATTCTTTGTTTTTCCTTCTTTCTTTTTTGTTATTTTTTCTTTCTTTCTTTTTTCTTTCTTTCTCGCTTTTCCTTTCTTTATCTCTTTCTTACAATTCATACTTCTTTCTTTCTTTCTTTCTTTCTTTCTTTCTTTCTTTCTTTTTTCTTTCCTTCTGCCTTGCTCTCTCTTTTCTTTCCTTCTTTCTGAATTCTGTTTTTATTCCCTTCTTTTTTCCTGTCTACTTTTCCTTTTTCTTTCTCTTGTTTCTTTCCAGTCTTCCTTTTTTCCTTCTCTCTTTACATCGTTCTTTCCATTCCTTCTTTCTCTTCTTGCTGATTTCCTTTTCTCACTTTTCCTTGTTTTTCTTTCCCGTCTTCCTTTTTCTTTCTCCTTTCTCTCTTTCCTTCTTTGAGGTGTTGATGGGTGTCGGGGTTTTGCATGTTTGCATGTGAGCGTGTAAGGAGGGTGGATAAGAAATGTGTTATTGTGTTTATTGTGCGTCTGCCCTCACGCCGGAGATTTATGTGTTTTTGATAAGAAATTCCTTCTGTCATCAAGGCTGCTCTCTTGTTGACTTTTCTTGACCTTTTCACCCCCACCCTGTTTCCCTAAACCTTCCCATATTCAACGTGGGACCTTAAAGGCCCCCCAGCAAAGGCGCTGAATGCCGTGTGGATCCTTTTGTGGGCATGTGCTGTTTGCTCTGTTCTTGAACTTCAGTGCTCCCCCGACCGCTACTTGGAACGCGGCCATGCGAGATGCTTCCATGAAGGTGCCGCCGTGCAAGCGGACCAGAAACCTGTTCCTCCCGAGTTGTCCATGTGACCAGTGACGGATGTCCTCACCTTCCTGTAGGACGTCCGTGTTGTCCATACAAGCCTCCCTGCGCCTGCCCAGCTTGCTAATTAGCTCAACGCTCCAACTAATGATCCCACTGGCCTGGTGAGCTTTTGGGGTTTTGTTCATCTGGGGTTTTTTCCTGCTGAAAAACTTGGCCCCGCTGACCCCAGCTATCACGGCGCAGTGGAAGGCGGCCGGACCGCCCTGTCCGGAGAGCCACCCCCCCTCGCAGGGGCCAAAGGGCAGCGTCCGAGGCCCGGGAATGCTACCGCCAGCTGCTAGCGGTGACATGGTGTACAAAGGAGGCTTGGTGAGCCATCCGTCTGCTGGCTGTCAGCGTTGTCACACTTTGGACTTTATTTACTCGCAGCTTCAGCCTTTCTCCGCCTACTGTATGCAGCTTCAGTAACATCGCAACAGATATCGCTGCTAACAACAATGTCCAGGTTGGAACAACATGGCAAAATATCTCACAGTCTAAGATGAAAGAAGGCTGCAATGCAGTGACGGCACACTTGGTGCATGCATGCTTGCTCCTGCAGGGTTTGTTTGGTTGCATTGCAGTGCCTTATATCTTATTGGGGCCGCAATGCAGAGACAACTTTATGCTATTTGTGGCAAACGTGTGTTTCTGCTGGGCATGCAACTGCTTCCCTGGCTGCAGGGCAGTGACAACACAGTGTTGCAAGCATGCGTTAACGCTGATTGACGCGACCGTTTGGGAGTGACAACCATGCATGCATGTTGTTTGGCCATCATGCAGAGACAGCATCGTCGTTTGTGTCGTGTGCACGCACAATGTTTGCCTTACAAATG
Source organism: Dunckerocampus dactyliophorus (assembly GCF_027744805.1). Taxonomy (NCBI): domain Eukaryota; kingdom Metazoa; phylum Chordata; class Actinopteri; order Syngnathiformes; family Syngnathidae; genus Dunckerocampus; species Dunckerocampus dactyliophorus. The sequence goes on along the minus strand of NC_072829.1, from coordinate 3,633,017 downwards.
CATGTGTTTGCACCGACTGCAGTGCATCCGCAACCCTGGCATTTGTGTTGCATGCGTCATTCGATCCGCAAGTGCTTGTTTGACCGAAATGCAGCAAAGAAACTGCAATCGTGCTTAGCGCTGCAGTGCCGTTTTCTCGCACTTGCGGCTCTTTTGCGGCAACATTTAATAAGGCACATCCAGCACTCTTGAACGCCTCACGGGTGTTGGCGCACTGTGCTTGTTAGAGGGAGAAAGGAGACAGACACCGAGTTGTTGATTGTTCAGTGTAGTGTACGTTCCAAGAGCAAATAAACCATTCCATGGCCAAAATTTGTCCAGAGTGCCCACTAACAACCACTACCCATTCTTAAGAGAGACTGAGTCACCAGCACGTGGATGCTTTGTTTGGGCACTCCATTCCATGGATTAGTTTGTTAGGCGCACTATTTGGCCATCCAATAACCGTTTTTTTCCATTTTTATTTAATATTTATTTAAATGGACAATTCCTCCAGCAGTTTGCAGTATTTTATGTTTCATTTAAAAAATGAAGTTTACACAAAAGCTAAACAGTTTTGCAGTTTGTTCCCTTACTATATCCAAAATCAACCCAACCGTGACCTTAGAGAGACCGCATGCAGTTCCCCAGCTACCTAGAGGGCGCCAACATTCGAATGCAAGAAGTGCATTATGTCCGGCCTCTTCCTGCACGGACATCGCACGCCACGCCCCACGTAACACACACGCACAAGCTACAGTATGTTTGTTGTTTGTAGCTGTGGGGGGGGATATATAGTCACAATTATGAATTAAACTGAAAATAAAAATTGTTGAACGTTTTGTAAAAAACAACCAGCATCTCAGCTTTGTGATATAAGTGAAAAATCGTATTATTAGTATGAACTTTTCCTCCTTAATTACACATTTCGTTGCTCGTTTTTCCATTTCTGTTGTTGCTTTTTAAAATTTTTCCAAATATTTCAACATTTACATTCTTTTGCTTGTCATGTTATGACTTTGCCGTTATATTTTGACTTGATTGTCGTAATATTACACCTTTTTCGCAACCTAATTGCAAAAAAGTTGCAACATTGTTTGTTTTTCAGAATGCGACAACCTTTGAAAGGAACGTTTTTTCTTTGAAATTTCAACTTTAATTTTAATTCATTTACATTTAATTTATTTATTATTTAATTTTTTATTTTCTGTTTTTTCCTTATAATATTTCAATGATATTCTCGTAAAAGTACAACTTTTTTCTCATAATATTATGATTTTATTCTCCTAATATTTCAACTTTATTCTCATAAAATTAAGACTTTTTTCTCCTAATATTGTGACCTTTTGGTCTAATATTTCAACTTTATTCTCATAAAAATGAGAGTTTTTTCTCCTAATATTGTGACCTTTTGGTCTAATATTTCAACTTTATTATTGTAAAATCAGAGCTGTTTTTTTTCAAATTTTTTTCATTTTCTTGTTTAATTGTATTTTTAGAACGTGCCACAGACTAATAAAAAAACTAAAAAACAGCCTAATTTTTGACACCTAGCGGGTGGTTGCGTTCCTATATTTTTGGGATTGAAAAAATGCAATTTGGTGCAAGTTGCACACAGTCTTTGCAAAACCGAGGTACGTACTGAAGGGTGACGATGGCGTACCGTTACACCCCTACTTGGCCCTGCATCGCGGTGTCAACACAATCGTTCCCATTTAGCGCCCAGTGTTTGTTTGGCCTTCTCTGTGGAGGTCCTGGAGGCTGAAATGGCTCCTAATTGCAGGCCCTGCAGGCTGCTTGGTGGCGGCGACACGAGCGCCTGCAGGCATCTGGAGGAGCAGCTTGTCAGCGGCTAATTGACAAGGCCTTGTCTGTGGCGGCAGCAGCTGCTGCTAAGCACCGCGTGGAGCACAATCAGCGGCGTGACACGGCCACTACCGCCGCCGATGCCACCGCCATCATCACCATCACCATCATCGCCCCCAGGACAGTTTGGTGGGGGAAATAACATACACGGTTAAAAGGAGATTTATTGGCGCTCCCTTTGGGTGAGGCGGGATTAAGCAGGCAATATATGGCCTTATTTCCGCGGGTGCAAAGGATGGGGGGGGGACACACTGCCGGTATTAATAAAAGAGGTCAATTAGAGCAGACAGGTGATATGAATCAGCCTGCAAACAAGACAAGGAAATGATGTTTGCTTGCACTTAGACTGCCTTTGGAGCATCAGTGGGTAATTTCCTGTTTAAGTCAATGTTGCATTTATGAGTTTTCTGCAAAAATTGTATCGTTAAAGTTGTTAATTAGTGGATTTAACAATCAAACTATATGTACACAGGCCACTTTCATTGCATTACCAGGATTATTAAAATGGAAAATGGCTAGTAAGTGAACAACGTGCATCTTTATGTGCTTCACTTCATTCAGCTAACAAACAATCAGCTGATTCTTCTGCTCCTGTGAGTGTGAAGCTTCCCTCTATAGCTGAATGTGTCAAGAAAAGTACATTGTTTCCAAAGTTTTCCTACACTTTCCCACTGCCTGTAAAGGAACTTTTTGCTTTTTCTGGGACCCCTTTTGAGGCTGGAAATGGTGATTTCTTCCCCCCGGAGCTCCTGGGACGCGCTCCTTTTTCTTTGAGTGGGGGGACAATGGCAACAGTGCAGCACCCCGCCGGTGCGCCACAGTTGGGGATCCTCCGGATTGTTGTGGACATCTTTGGATTTCATCAATCAAAATGACTGCAGTTTTCCATAAAAATGCTGAATTTGGTGCTGGAACCGAGCGCGCAAGGTAGCACATAAGAAGCTGTCCCGCCGCCATGATAAATGGGCATCCTTTGATTGGGGGGGTTAGCCAAAAAAATAAAAAAAAATAAAAAAACACTAAAGAACATTGTTATAGCTGGTGTCAGGGTGAGACACAACATTAGGTACACCTGAGAGAGCAAACAACCCTTGACAAACGCAAATGTCCACTTTTGATTGACATACACCGGTTTTTGACAAAAATTATTGGCAAAAATATGTCTTGGTTTTTTGTACAACCAGTGTGAAGAATGGATAGTGGTTCTTTGCGAGTGGGACGCTGCAGACAGATTCCGGCAAGCAAATCCTTTAATCATCTTTATTATGTGTGTGTGGTTTATGTGTTCATAGAACACACACACAGCGATGAACAACTCTGTTTCGATCTCATTTCTTCCTCTTCATGAGCACCTGCCTTGATGAGGCGCTCAAGCGCACTGCGTATTTCTAAAGGTTCAACAAATAGTCATTGATAATAACTTCACATGGTTTTCTGCATGTAAAACTATAATTATTGTGCTTGATGGCGGCCATGTTTTTCCACCGATCTTCCTCAAATTCCGCACACGTGTGCTCGTCAGTCCCCTCAAGGCGTGTACCAAATTTTGTGGCGATTCAACAAAACACATTAAAGTTACAGTGCGTGTTTTGTAGAGCTGGGTGGGAAAAAGACAATCAGACTTGACAGGCGGTTTAACAACAGCGCCACCGTGTGGCATATTTGTCATAAAAATAATAGCACAGGCAAAGCAGTAGGGGTGCACGTTTTGACCAGTTTTCATCCTTTTGCGTGCAACGTTTCAGGAGTAGAAGGGTTAGCTTACACATACGTACCGTACTCTCGTCGTCTTGCCACAGCCTCCTTGCTCTTGTGCAGATAAAGCCCGGTGGTGAGGCTTGTCGAACTTGAAGAATTGCTTAATTTTGGCGGGCTGCGGCGTTTCCTGAGGTGAGGTCTGCATTGGCTGCTAATAGACGTCTAATTGATGGGCCCGCCGTTTCCGTGCTCGCTGCCTTTATTGCGTCGTCTGCTGTAAAGTAGCTCTGTAATGACATTAGGCTTCTTCTTCTTCTTCCACTTTCTGCTGCGGCACACATAGGAGAGCCTTAAAGAAAGGAAAGAAATCAACATACGGATAAAAAAAAACTTTACAGTACAACTGTTCTCCTTTTGCTCTGCTGTGAATTGACTTAATAAGCATAATATAAACAGGATGCCATTGAATATGAATGGGGACTGTCGTGAAGTACTGAGAAAACGCTTCACACTTTTAGAGTTTAGCAAAATATGTTATGAAAGAACAACTGTTAAACAACCTTGGGTCAAGTTGACCTCTTCTGTAGTGCAGTTTACATACAGATTAATTCTACAATATAATTCCCCCTTCTGGGGGTCCCTAAAACCCCAAAACAAACAAAAATGTCCCTTGTTTATATTCCCGTGCGAGAAGACTGTAAAGTACACACAATGACTGATGATATTGATACAGTTCAACTTGGTATTTTCTCCAATCAAGTTCATGATTTGAGTTGATCCTGAGGAAATGGGCGTTGGGGAAGGGAAAGTGTTGCGGGCAGCGTCATCCTGGGGCAATGGTGGAGCGGGTTGTGAGCAAACATTATCACCGCCCAGAGGATTATCATGCTTCTGTAAAAATTTCTTCAGTCTTCTTGCTTGGAATACAAATTAATTTTGACGAGGACCAAAATGACACATCTTCAATGGGGACCAGAAGAAGCACAAAATGACATGTTTATTGTGTCCAAATGAAAATTATAGGGCAAGTATGACACGTCTAAAGGGCCCAAATTATGTTTTCTTGGGTCCAGTACTTTGCATTGGGTGTGTCCAGGGCCTCAGTATGTTTTTTTTTCATGGGGCTTGGTATGATTTATTAGTTTATTTAATTTATTTATTTATTAGTCATTTAAGGTGGCCCTATGATGTGTTTTCAAAGGGGACCGGTATGACGTGTGCGTCATTGGGACCATTGTATTTTCATGGGGTTAGTTATAGTCAAGTGAAAAATTTTTGGGGGGACCTCGATATGATTTTAATATGATTTGTTTCAATGGGGACCAATATGATGTCATTTCATAGGGCTGATATGATGTGACGTGATTTCATTGTTTAGCTGGGGACAATAGTTGGTCTGATAAAGTTTTTTTATGGAGACCACTATGACATACTGTATTTTCAGTGGGGACCACTATGTCTAAAGGACCCAAAATGACGTTTTCTTAGTGTCCAGTGTTTGCATGGGGTGTGTCCAGGGCCTCAGTATGTTTTTTTCATGGGGCTTAGTATGATATTATTTAAGGTGGCCCTATGATGTGTTTTCAAGGGGACCAGTATGACGTGTGGTTTTTTGGGCCTAATACTGTATAACATATTTTCGTGGAGTTAGTTATAATGCATTTTCATAGGGTTCAATTGAATGGGTTTTGTGGGGGGGCTCATTATGGTCATAATGTGACTCTTTCAATAGGTACCAATATGGATATGGAATTTCGTAGTACTGATATGATGTGATGTGATTTCATTCTTCAGTCGGGGCCAGTATTTGGTCCGATAAGTTTTTTTTTTTTTTAATGGAGCCCAGTATGACATTTTCAGTGGGGACCGCTATGTCTAAAGGCTCAAAATAACCTTTTCTTAGGGTCCTAAAGTTTGCACGGGGTGTGTCCAGGCTTGTTTTTTTTGGTGGGGCTTAGTTTGACGTCATTTAGGGTGGCCCTATGATGTGTTTTCAAAGGGAACCAGTATAACATGTGCTTCATTCGGCCCAAAATAACATATTTATATCAGCAAGCAAGTTACTTGCGTATCTTGCTTGCTGCTGTAACAAGTGAATTTCCCCGCTGTGGGATAAATAAAGTACAAATACAAAAAATACAAATACAAATATTTTCATGGGGTTAACTATAATGCATTTCCATGGGGTCCAATAGAGGGAGTTTTTTGGGCTTGCTTTTATGGGTCCATATATGATGCTTTTCAGTGGGGACCAATATGATGCAGTTTCATGGGTCGATATGACGTGAGGTGATTTCATTGTTGAGTTAGGGCCAATATTTGGTGCCGTAAGGTCGCTCTTTTTTAATGGGGACCAGTATGATGTGTTTAATTAGGCCCAATATAAGATTTTCACAGGGCCAAAAGTTTCATAGTTTTGGGGCCCTATTACTAATATTATATTAAATGTGATCCTATAGAACAGGTTTCAACTGTTTAATTTTTCAATGGGGACCTGTATGACGTGTAATTGGGCCCAAATAACATCATTTCCTGGCGTGGTGGCCCTATTATGATGCATTTTCATGGTGTCCAACATGAAGATGGGTTCTAATGTGATGTGTTTTTATGAGATCCTATAGGACTCGGGTCACTAACCGGATCAGGATGCCGTCCAATACGGATCCGGACCTATAGTCAGGGAATAATTTAAGTAATTTAAGTTTTTATGGGGAGTTTCTATTTGAATTTGAGCTGAGCACCCTGCTAGAGGACATGTTTTTTGAGTCTAGCAGGGCTGTCAATCAAACGTGTGACAGGCAGCAGCATCAACACACTAATGTTGTATTTGTCTCCTTCACAGCTTCCTGGAGGGCTGCGATTGGCCAAGCGGCTGGGGTAGCGGGATGATTGATGATGGTGAGGGCAAGGCCGAGCGCCGGCAACATAAAGCTCCATAGACTCCGCAATAAAGAGCCCGGCTAGTGGAGCGGTCGGGCCCCCCTCCCTTCCTCCGCCTCTGAGGACCCGGCAGCACGGAGAGAAGAGCAGAGCGCAGCGTGAGAGGAGGATGTTGGCGGATAATTCGTTTAGCCATGCAGCCGGCGGTCGGATGAGGTGGGACGAGTGCGGCGGCGGCGGCGGCGGCGGACGTGTTTGGGTGAAAATAGTGGGAGGGGGCTCAGGATGGCGGAGGTGGAGGGCGGGGGGCATCATCCAGTTCCAGGAGGCACAAAGCAAGCTGGGAACTTGATGATCCCGTCCCAAAAAAGTGATTGATGGCGACGACGCTGTTTGCTTCAGCTCAGCAACTCCGGTGGCCGCCGTCCAAGCGAGCACCAGCGCAAACAACGAGCACGCTGACCTCTGCCGAGACGCCTCAATGACACCCTGCTAGCGGTACCCCGCTCCCACCCTTCCCGAAAGCTCTTTCCCCCCCCCACCGGCGCACAGCAGCTCTGAAAAGCACAATTAGGCAGCAATCTGCTCAAAGTGCTCGACTACACGACGTCCTGCAGACTGGTGGGAAGATGGCGGCCATCTTTCATCCTGCATGAGTTGCACGCTTGCCGCATACATGAACACGTACAAGTCATGCAAGCCTTCAAGTGTTGTTGTTTTGTTGTTTTTAAAAAATGTTTTTATGTGCAAACACGGTTGTTGGTGGTGCCTTTGCTTTTTAGTACTGAAAATTAAAAGACCAAAGTCCAAGAGTGTGGCTTTTCCTTGCTTTGTTGTCTGCAATTTCATTCTTTTTATTCAGTTAAGACACTTTATTTATCTCCAAGAGACTCTGACCAGTTTTATTAACACTACAGGCAATGTCACATTTTAACATTCTTAACTCTCTTTAAGTGTAAAAGAAGTTAACTTTGATTGTGACTCATTTTTACTTGACAGGTACTGTATATGCAACATTGTGATGCTTTACAAAAATTTGTGATAATTTGTTTAGGGTCCGTAATGTACAGCCCCCTTCCTGATTTCTTATTTTTTTCCATGTTTGTCGCACTTAAATGTATCAGTCATCATCAAACAAATGTAAATATTAGTCAATGACAACACAACTGAGCAGAAAATATAGTTTGTAATGAAACTTTTTATTGTTTAGAGAAAAAAAAAGCTACATGTCCCTGTGTGAAAAAGTGATTGCGCCCTAAAGCTAATAAGTGGTTGGGCCCCCTTAGCAGCAACAACTGCAATCAAGCGTTTGTGATAACTTGCAATGAGTCTCTTACAGCGCTGGGGAGGAATTTTGGCCCACTCATCCTGACACCAGCTATAACAATTTTCTTTAGTGGTTTTTTTTTTTTTATTTCTTTGGCTAACCCCCCAATCAAAGGATGCCCATTTATCATGGCGGCGGGACAGCTTCTTATGTGCTACCTTGCGCGCTCGGTTCCAGCACCAAATTCAGCATTTTTATGGAAAACTGCGGTCATTGGCCCAGAATTGTTGTCATTCAGCCACATTGGAGGCTTTTCCAGCATGTGTTGTGTTGTCATTGATTAATATTTAAATTTGTCTGATGATCTGAAACATTTAAGTGTGACAAACATGCAAAAAAAAAGAAATCAGGAAGGGGGCAAACACTTTTTCACACCACTGTATGTATTTTTTTGTTTTTAAAATTTTTAATTTAAAAACAAACTTTAAGCCAGGGGTGTACAAAGTGCGGTGTGGGGCCATTTAGGGCCAACGGCACATTCAGTAATAACGTTACAAGAATAAAGTCCAAATATTAAGTGAAAAAAGTTAGTAATGAGTAATGTTAATGAGTAATGAGATAAAGCTGTAATTTTACGAGAATAATATTAAAGAAAAAACATGTTATTTTTCAGCTAAAATGAAGTTTTAATTTATCAATAATTTAATTAAGTATTAATTAAGTCATGATTAGAGGTGCCCCAAATGATCAGCCGGCAATAAAAATCGGCCTATTTCCGTGAAAAAGCACGCATTGGGCATATGCCAAAAAATGTCTTTCAACATCGATCACAAAAGCCGATCACCTGTGGGTAGCACTATTGCAGCATGTAGTCTGTGGCGAGCAGGTGCAGGCGTGCCAACACCAAAACAATCATGACTGCCATGTGAGACTTACCTGTCGTTTGTGAGAGTGATAGAAATTTTACACCCTGCATAGCATGCCACGAAAAATATCTCGCTGGGGTAGCACATTAAAAAGCTTTAGTTTGGTGCAGTATTTGGGGGGCGGGCACTGGGCTTTGTGTGGTGAGTTTTCGAGGCTTGTGATGTGATCATCGGTCGGGCGGTGGCTAACGTGGCCAACGCTGGATAGTAGCCCATGTGTGTCAGAGGTCTAAGACGGATAGCCCAAAAAGTGGTTGGATTCGTCGGACTGGATGGCCGGCGAATGCTGGAAAAGCCTCCAATGTGGCTGAATGACAACAATTCTGCAAACACGAGTGGGCCAAAATTCCTCCCCAGCGCTGTAAGAGACTCATTGCAAGTTATCACAAACGCTTGATTGCAGTTGTTGCTGCTAAGGGAGGGCCCAACCACTTATTAGCTTTAGGGGGCAATCACTTTATCTCCCTTAATAATAAAAAGTTTCCTTCAAAAACTGCATTTTCTGTTCAGTTTCATTGTCACTGACTAATATTTAAATTTGTTTGATGATGTGAAACATTTAAGTGTGACAAACATACAAAAAAAAAAACAAATCAGGAAGGGAAGGGGCAAACCCATTTTCACACCACTGTATGTGTTGCCGATTGTTGCTGACTCGAGTTGGTGTCTTTTATTTCTTTTTGTAAGTCAAGATGATGTCGTCTTGTATGAGTCCAGTTCCTTGATTTGTTTTACAACAAGTACTTTGTCTTCCTCCCGTCCTCCATGCAATGTGACGTAGATTTTACAGTTGGCACTCTAAGTGCTTTGAATCTTCTCCTGCTTTTTTGGCGATGTCAGTTTTGAATTTTGGCAGATGCACGTCGAAGGATGACGTTTGTTTCTTTCAGCTTGCTTCTCTTTGCTCGGGTTCCATTTCTGGTTCTATGGTTATCATCATCATGTTTTTGCTGTGGCAGTATCGCAAAAATGTTCTTTAGTCCATGAGATATTGAAATGCAGACACCCGCCTTGTGATGTTCACACCGATGGAGAACGGAATCACTGGAGGTCAACGTAAGGCCGACACGGAGATCCTGGGATGCGGCTCTCGGGGAAAATATTGGCAAGCAGGTCAGCGGAGACACTAATCCGATTTTCCCGCTCCGATAATGGAGGCTCGGCTAAATAAAAAAAGATCCAGGCAAATTTGTGCAAATGAAAAAGGATTCCTCCTGACTTAATGGCTGCCTCTAATGAGCAATAATCTGTCTAAGAGCTTCTCTCCGCACTCAGGCACACAATCACGCACGCACGCACGCACGCACGCACGCTGAGGTAGTGCGTACAAGAAGAAGAGAATCATAAGAGAATAACGTGTGTGAATTTAGTACTAAAAGAAGCTGTCATTAGTATAAAAATGACATTTTATATGTTACTGGAAATGTTAAACATGGATTGCTCGAAAAGGAATATTTATGCTCCAATTTCATTGTTTTATAATCATCACAGCTTTTTTATGGCAGCATGTCGGCCATATTTGTCATTTATTTTATTTGTGTTTCTTTTCTTTTCTTTTATGGTAATTTGTGAAATGTGATAAACCTGTTCTCCAATAATTTACCTTAAAAAGCTGTTTTTTGCGAAGGCAACGATATTGAGGAACTTGAAATGTGTCAGCCAGCGTGTCGGCCATATTTGAGGAGTGTGATAGAAAACCCGAAGGTAATACAATGAATACAAAAGTGACATATTTGGTTTACGTGGAAAAAAGCACAAATGATCGTATTTCTGGTAGAACGCCACTTTCACGGCAGCATGTCAGCCATATTTGTGGCGTGTGAGCAACCTGTTCTCTGGTAATTGAGCTTAAAAAAAGGTAACCAAAATTGCTTGCCCAATTTTGCTTTTTTTGTGGCAAAATACAATGTTTTCAGCGCAGCATGTCGGCCATATTTGAGGACTGCCATGCTAAAATATTGAATAGAAAAATGACACATTAGGTTTACTTAGAACACATTTATATTTTGATGAAACTAATGTGTCTTTATGTAGCTAACAAAATTAAGAAATGCTTGACAAATTGTTTTTGTGGCAAAATAGAGCATATTCAGTGCATCATGTCAGCCATATTTGAGGAGTGTGACACATAAATACTCAAGAGAAAAGCGACACACTTGGTTTACTTGGAAAAAGTATAGATTTTAAGGAAACGCAATTTTCACTGCTGCATGTCGGCCATATTTGTGGAGTGTGATGAACATGTTACAGTAATTGAGCTTAAAAAAAAAGCATGTTTTTTTTTGGTTTTAAGGCACGGCTATCAAGAAAATAATATGCCCCTGAAGTCTTTGCCCCATTTTGCTTTTTTTGTGGCAGAATAGAGCCTTTTCAGCTCGGCTGTATTTAAGAGTGGAATACAAACTACTCAACAGAAAAGTGGCATCTTTCGTTGACTTGAAAAAAGAATGTATTTTGTGAAAAATACTATGCATTTATACAGCATATATGATCACATTTGTGGCCAAATGGCATTTTCACGGCAGCACGTCGGCCATATTTGAGGAATGCGATGCAAAATACTCGATAGATAAGCAACATTTGGTTCACTTAAAAAAAACTATATATTACAAGGAAAATAATGTCTTTATATAGCACAAATGATCATATTTGTGGTGAAGTGCAATTTTCACGGCGGCTCGTCGGTCATATTTGAGTGTGATACTAACATCGACTGCAATAAAAGAATCTTACGTAGAGTTTTCTATTAAAAGGTAGGCTGCATGTATAATATCATTGCGTTTTTACACAGATAATGACGCTCGGTAAGATAAACGTTGTTGATGTACATTTCAGTATGACGTTTTAAGACCCTGGAAGGACTGATGCTGAGGTAGTGATGGTAAATACGTTATTATTATATTATGAAGATCAAGTCACCATCATCATCGGGGAGACAAGAACCACCTCTCTCACTCTTCCTCATCTTCAATTTTACCTGCATTCATGCACGGTGGCCAAGGTCCTGGCGGAAGGGAAGTGTCGGGGTGTCGGCGGCGTGTAGGCAGCGAACCCCCCCTCGAACACCCCCCTCCTCCTGAGCAACAGCAGCACTGCCACCGGCCCTGCTGGCCCCAGAGACCCTGGACTAATTCAATTGCTTCCCTTGATTAGATTATCTTTGCAGCAGCTTGCTGCCAATCTGAAGTATGGCTGCCTTCTATTCTACTTAACCCCTCTGGCCCCCACCCGCTGCTGCACGCACACGCACACACACACACACACACACACACACACTCTCGATGCAGAGTGCCCAATATATTCAGCAGCCATCAAAGTTGGCCACTTTTGCTATTTTTCTTTTGCATTGTCCGTGTTGGTAAAAGCGGCCATCTTTCAGCAGCAGGTGATGTTCGGCCATCTTTGTTGCTATGCTATCCTTTATGCGAGCCACCAGCTTAGAAAAGGTTGCATAATCATGTCATTACCGTGCTCTCAACGCAGACATGGTTGACTTACACTTGCATGACAAGAATGCTCCTTTAAGTTAATAAAAGCTCTTTTGTCTTGTGTGTGTTGTTTAACTAGAAATGTTTGCGTGACTTTAAACGCACTGACAAGAAAGCTGGAGTAGAAGTGGTGGTAGAAGTCACAAAAGTGGTAGTAGAAGTGGTAGTAGAAATAGGAGAAGTGCTACAGTAGAAGTAGGAGTGGTTGTAAATGTTGTCAAACATTCCGCTGCAGGCATGAGACACGTTTGGACATCACAAAGTCTAGGAGATGTTGCTGCCTGTGGAGTGGACGTGTGGAGGCTCTGCTCACCTGCTTTCGTCCGTCCTGGAGGCCAAGGAGGTGACGGAGTTTGAGGTTCGTCACGCATGCGTCCCTCCGCAGCCACGCAGCTAGCTATAGCCTCCATCCGTCAGTCCAGTCCAACTCTCCTAGAGTCACTTTTCATAATTATTGAATTAGATTCCTGGCAAGCCATTAAAGTGAGACATTCTCTTCTTAACCACCTGCTCCCTCCATCCCCCCACCTCATTTGACGCCATCAATCTTTCAGCGTTACCGGAGCCCCTAAAAGCTTTCTGACTGCTTCATAATGGGGGACAGCGCGGGGTCAGGGGGTGCTACAGGACTCAGTATTGGGCCAGCGGCCAGTGGGGGCAAGAGGGCTGCTGGTGTTTGGGGTGGGGTGGGCGGGTCACTGTGTTAGTTGACCATTGCTTACGTTTGACAGAACGTCTTTTACCAACATACACATTATTCACTACTATTCAAGGTTATTGCGTCAATATGACTTTTTTTTTGCTATCATAAAGATTGAAACATTTGAATCAGGGGTAACATTTTCACCTAACTGTCATGTAAGTGCAAAATATCCTACAAGTTGCGGCCAGTTCAAAGATCCTCTACATCAGGGTTTTCCTCGGGGCATTGAATCGATCGCAACCGAACTGTTCAGGTTGCCTTTAAAAGACGTTTCGCTGTCCTATGTAGTCAGACTAGCGCTGTCCTACATGGTGTTTGAGCAGGGAGTGATGCTCGGAAGACAAACTGAACAGTCCAGCTGCGATGGATTGAATGCCCTGAGAAAACAGCGACCTGGATGAATGAGAGGTCGCAGGCACATCAGGTTGTCTTAACCATCGGGCTGGGAGCGCCACCTAAGGGGCAGCAAAAAACGTTGCTTTTGTGGGCTACATCCATTATTGGTTGACGGCAGCAGAGGTGTAATTTATCCAAGAGATGCTCAGTTCAAGTACGGCTTCTTGGTGGCAGTAATGTGTCCGTCGGTAGTTTAGCAAGCTCCACTAATCAGAATAATCCAGTTGCAACCCTGCCGTGAAAGTTATCCTGGACGTTGAAAATCTTTGACGATGAAATCACTTGCCCAACTACATCACAAACGAATGCTGATATTTTACTCAAGGAGTCTCACTGCACTGCCCCCCTAACAAGGTGGATAGTCAGGATGGGGCACCGCCGCCAGGAATTCTGGGACCCACTGAAAAAGACATCACATTGGATCCCTGGATAACTGTTGTTGCCACATCTCTATTTTTGGGGCCCTTGACAGTGGGTCCTAACCCCCCCAAGCCCCTCCCCACTCCCCACCCCCATACAGTGGCCCTGGCTCCAGCAGACACCGGGAGCAACATCTGACATCTCCGTCTGGAAGAGAGCAATACTGGGAAAAGCCAAGATCCCGTGCAGAACCCTGAAGAGTCAAGGCCTTAAGCTTGGGAGAGGACTTAAGCTTGACTGTTGCCAGTTCTCCTGGACATAGATGTTGTACCTGGTATCTGCTGGAGTCATCCAGCAAACTTGGGAGCACCCAGTGCCCTGATCACTGCTGGCACCACTGTTGCCTTCACACCCTGCGTTTTCTCTAGCACTTCCTTCAGCCCTTGGTATTTCTCTAGGCTATCGTCTTCCTTCTTCTGGACGTTGCTATCACTTGAGATTGCTACATCTATCACCACTTCGGCCTTCTGATGTTTATCCACCACTATTATTTCAGACTTCTTGGGGATCACTACATGGAAGTCCCGCAGGATCTCGGCCTGGTTGTTCTCAATCACCTTCAGTATTCCAGATGTTCAAGGAAACTATCTGGACATTCCACTCCATGTCTGCCTTCCCTGCCAGCATCTTTCACCCTGCTAGGATGTGTTGCACTGTCTCTGGGGCTTCTTTGGTATCGGCGAGATCCCTCTATGGATCTTGTTTTTAGGGCCTGTTCTCGTGCTGCCACGGTTAGTGGTCCATGCTGTCTTTCATTCCAGCCACTGGTATGTTTTCCCAGTGTCAGCCACTTCTTCAATTTGTGGGGGGTACATGCCATGTGGTGGCTTGTCTTTCCATGCCAGCCCGTGTGGCTCCTCCTCCATATTGGGCTCATCAATATGAAAGGATCACTCTGGTGTTTTTAAGGTCCTACTGCAAAAACAATCGTCAAAGATCCTCTATATAGAAGGAATACTCTGCTGTCCTTGAAGACTGCAAATAAGGATGTTGGATAATATCTACCGAGCCATAAAAATGAAATATTGGGTCACCATGACAACACAACTGCCCTTATTTTGGTCCTCTAATGTTTCCATTACAACAGTTGTCAGTATGATTACTAAACAACAATAAACATAACTTAACGCCTGTCCGAAGTCAGCATTATTACTCCTAATAGGACCCTTGAATTCCATTAGATTGTGTTAAAAGTGTGTAGAAATCATTTATAATAAATACTAACAGAGTTTTCTTTTTTGGTTCCAAGCAAAGAGTAGAGATGGAGAGTGTGTGTCCTTGCTGCTCATTACCTAATGCTGGCAAACTACACGTATTTGTCATCGTGACAGTTGGCTCACTCTGCAGAAAAGTCATGCGCACGCACACACACGCATGGCTCAGTAAGTAAACAGTCAGTCATGGGTGCAGATGTGCTGCAAACGCAACACGATGCCAGACAAAGTGCCGCATGGACATACACACATGCGCGCGCGCGCGCACACACACACGCATGCAGCATATGAGTAATGAACAACCTTAAATAACACCTCCAACTTTTAGCCATCTTCTCTCTGCTGGCTGTTTAAATTCACATCCCCCTTTAACGTCTCTGTAATGTGATTAGAGGCCAGCTAATGGCTCTCCTTCTGCTCCGCCCAGACGCTCTGGCCAGACCCCAGAACACACACACACACACGCACACACACACACGCACGCACACACACGCACACACACTGCAGAGGAGAGGCAACATCTGCAAAGTGAGGAGGAGGGAATAGATCAGAGGGAGAACTGTGTTTGTGTGCATGCGAGTGAGGAGGAGGCGGGGGGTCAGTGGACCGCCAGCCAACCCCTCCCGCTCTCCCCCCTCCCTCTCTGCTCGGAGTAAATCTATAGGGAGGGAAGGCAGAGACAGGTGCATTTCTCCACAAATCGAGTTAGCCGAGACATGCCACATCCAATTGTGCTAAATTGATGTGAGAGTTTGTGATGTCTGCCGCGGGTTTTACAGCAAAGGTCAGCGTGACGAGACAATGACATCAATCTGCTCCACGTGGCCGCAAACACCCCGCCCTCCGCCACACCGCCCCGATTCTCATGCAAACCTGCAAACGTTGGGGAAGGAGGGAAGGAGAAGGCGGACGGACGGCTTTGCTTTTTTTGTGTTTTGTGATGTAAGACTTCCCTGAAGGTTCTTACACAATCACGCTGAACACACAACCGTCAGTGCGACCCGAGTGACGCCTGATCATTCCCGCAGCTTCAAAACCTGGGTAGAACCAACACTTTTGCAGCAGATTGTAAAACCATCAGAGCACTCCTGTCTTTGTTTTATGGTTTTATGCTGCCGATACCGATCATCCGTGAGTGAGATCGGCTGATACCGATCACATGGATTTTTCAATTTACGACGAGTGGTATTGGCCAACGTCTTTTTTGTTTTTTTGCCTTTATTTTTGTGAAATGACTCAAACCTGAATTTAATTTGACTCATGTTTTGGAGTAACACGAATACATAGAAACTGTTCAGTAACCTATTTTTTAGTTGACGATAACAAAATTAACAGAATAAAATAATGCTAATAAAAAACTCAGTGTCCAGGTTGCAGAGGTGTACGTTATTTACCAAGCACATCTCCACTCAACAGTGTGGCCATCGTCTTTATGCTATTTTGTGCTCATTTGTGGGTATATAAAAGGCGTAAAGTCTGAATTCAACAGTTCATCATAAGGCTGCACACACTATGTGTTTACGTTCGTTAAACAACCGCACACAAATAGTGTTCTGAGGCAAAGACGTACAGTAATTAGTATAATGCCAACAAGAGAGCAAAATGACTCCGTGACACTTGAAAATGTTAGTACGTACCCCACGAACGCGATATCCACTTCCCCGTGGGACAAAAACAATCTCCAAACTAACCGCATTGCTTGTTTGATTTAAAAACAAAATGTCACTGTGGTAAAATGCCACATTTACAGTTTGAAGACATGAAGCTAGGCGGACAATTCTAGCTAGCTACCTAGCTAGCAGGTTGCCGCCAGTGACAGCTCGGCAGCGCATGTGAAGAAAGATGCAAGAAAAGTCCAACACCAATAAGTCGACAAGGGAGCGATCAAACACGCTGGCATGGATTGGCGTAGCCTGTGTCAAGCTGTCAAGCTGAAAACACGGAAATCGGCCGATACTAATCAGTG
The DNA here is from genome assembly GCF_027744805.1 of Dunckerocampus dactyliophorus. Taxonomy (NCBI): domain Eukaryota; kingdom Metazoa; phylum Chordata; class Actinopteri; order Syngnathiformes; family Syngnathidae; genus Dunckerocampus; species Dunckerocampus dactyliophorus. The sequence continues at coordinate 3,616,214 of NC_072829.1, read as the reverse complement.
GCCAATTGATCGGAGCGTCTCTACTATGTAACGTGATCGCAACAGCTCTTTAAACACGGCAAAGTGCTTATTGCAGACAGAGAAGTCAGATGTTGTTCCTGGCGTCCGTTGGAGCTATCCACCCAGCTTGGGCGTTACTTTCCCCAGCTTTTCGTGTTCCTTCTTCCGGATATTGCTATCGCTAGGTATTGCTACATCTATCGCCACGGCTGTCTCCTGATGTTTGTCCACCACCACCACGTCAGGCTTCTTGACCACCACCACCTGGAAGACCCTCTGGATCTTGGTCTGGTTGTTCTCAGCCACCGTTGGTGGTGTCTGCCACCTTCATTCTAGGATCTGCAGTCCATATTTGGTACAGATGTTCCAGCACACTATTCCTGCTATAGGTTGTGCCCCTCCATGTACGCCCTTCCTGCCAGCATCTGACACATTACTATGATGTGCTGCACTGTCTGGGGCTTCTTTGCACAGCCTGCACCTGGGCTCCGGTCAGATACCAGAGACCCTGACCTCTATTGATCTTGTTTTTAGTGCCAGTTCTTGTGATGCCATACTGTCTTTCAGTCCAGCCGTTTCCAGCCACTGGCAGCTACTTCTTCAATTTGTCGGTGGTACATGCCATGCAGAGGCTTGTCTTTTCCTGACAGCCCGTCTGACTCCTCCTCCTCTTCACACGGCTTTTGTTGTCATCCAGGTAGAGGAGGTGGCTGATCATTGCTTCACTTTGGAACCGATACCCGAAGCCACTCTCGGTTATGATCAGACTGAGGGAGTTCAGGCCTACACAGAACAGCAGCGGGCACGGAGCATCTCCTTGGAATGTGATGCATTTGATTAGAGTTGCCTACCCGTTGAGGTCATACAGTTCCAGTCACTCCGGTATCCATGTGTGTGGCACCGAGTCATATATGCTCTCTTGCAGCGCAGTGCACAGGTTGCCGCTTATGATTTTACAGATTCAGGTGATTGCCCTGTCAACCAGTAGCTGGTGTTTGGCTCCCCCGGTGTATTTTGATGGTACTGCTGCCTTCTGGGGGTCCTGCATGATGAGGACCCTCGAACCTTGGGTTAGCCATTCAGGGTGAGTCCCCAATGTTAGCAGCTGGTTCATTTGTTCTGCCAGGTGTTCATGGAGTGCAGTTAGCTTCTTAAGCCGGTAGTCGGAAATCAGTCTCTTAAGCGAGGCCCATCTTGCAATGCACTTTTTCCATAGTCAAAAGTTTTAATGGGTACCAACGTAACAGATGGGAACCGTATGATTTTTTGGTACCCTTCTGATGGGGCAAGACACATTAGTGGACCTGAAAAAGAACCATACCCTCCTTAACACAACCCCAGTCATACAGTTGTCAGGTGTTTTGAGTGCATGAAGCAGGTCCTCCACAAACATCTGCCTTTCCCAAACATCACACCGCATCCTCTCTTCCTCCCGTGCGGCGGCTTGACGTGACAAATCGCTGCATGTGCACTCTTGCCAAGCACGACCAATGCGCTCCTCATCATCGCCGGCTGCAAATTTGATCAGAAGACACAGAGGAGCCGTAGCACCCCCTCCCCACCCCGCAAAATGATGAATTGGCACATTAGGATTCATGTTTATGCATCACGCTCCTTCCTGGTGTGGAGCTCCACTCTGAATCCTTGTCATCAGCTACAACAAACATCCCGCTGTTGTTCGTCATCGTCACAGACGACCACAAGTCCGAGTTGAACTTTTATATGACTTCAAAGTCAGCCGGTCTTGGCTCGGCCCGGTCCAGATGGAAGCGGCGGAATGAAAGCCAACAGCCTCTGGGCGATATGGAGTATCGGCGAGGAGCAATAACGTTAATGTGATCAGCCAAGATGGCTCTCAGGATGGAGGTGGCGTCCTGAAATCAGGCGAGGTGACAGCGTGATGAAGTTTCTATTGGATTTAGGGGAGAGGAGAGGCAAAGAAGCAGCAGCACTCGCACGCTGGATATGAAATTGATAGGCAATATGTGTTCATAAGAAAAATTACATTGCTAGAGATTGTAAGATTGGCTGTGGGAGCCAAAAACGGCTGAAAAAGCCTCAAATTGATGTCATTTGAGAACTATATTGTCTCAATAGTGCCGTGTTTTCATTTCCCCACGTGATGCACAATCTTTGGCTTCATTTGTGTCAAATGGAAGCTAATTGGGCCACACCTGAATCAATTCAGGAATAAATCTGAGTCATTAGTTCCTCTTTGGGTTGAATAGAACCCATATTAGAATTAAATACGTCTCTCACAATGGTGTATTGCAGGGGTGTCCAAAGTGCAGCCCGGGGGCCATTTGCGGCCTGTGGCGGGGTTTTTTTTGGCCCCCAGCACATTCTAAAAATATTTTTTAACAAGAAAAACTAGAAGACGAAGAAAAAAAAAAAACACCAGCAAAAATTTTAAAATTATCAGTAATTTTACAAGAATAAAGTGCAAATATTAAGAGAAAAAAGTTGTAATTTAACAAGAAAAAGTTGTAGTTTTACAAAAATAAAGTCGTAATATTTTGAGGATAACGTCAGTTTAGTAGCATAAAGCTGAAATATTAAGGAAAAACTATGTTTGTTTTTTTTTAAAAGTCGTGATATTATGAGAAACCCACGACACATCGAATAAAGTTAGAAAATTAGGTTGCAAAAAAAGCTCTAACGTGACAAGAATAAAGACAAAATATTATGTGAATAAAATCAAAATCACAACAAGAGAATTTACAAGACGAAAGTCTAAATAGTTACAAAATATAAAAAAAACAATAACACCTGAAATTGAAAAATTTTATGAAAATAAAATAAAAATATTAAGACAAAAAAGTCATTCTCTAAGGAGAAAAAAAAAATGAAATTCCACAAGAATAAACTCGCAATTATGAGGAAAAATAACGTCATTTTAGTAGCATAGAGTTGAAATATTAAAGAAAAAAATACGTTACTTTTTTAAAAGTCGTGTGGGAAACAAACCAGTTGTCATTTTTGGAAAATTCGGTTGGCGAAAAAAGTTACAATATTATGGAAATAAATTGAAAATATTATGGGAATAAAGTCAAAACAAAAAGAAAATTTAAAAAGATTATTTAAGAAGAAAGTTGAAATACCTGGAAAATAAAAAAAAAGCAGCTGTGATGCAGGCTATTTTTAAAAATATATATCTACATGAGTTGCTTTACAAAATATCGAAGTGGCAAAGTTGCATCTTTTCTTTTTTCAGCACGTGGCCCTCGCTGAAAAAAGTTAGGACACCCCAGGTTTGTTATCCCTGCTGGAATTTAACGACCTGCAGTTCTCTGCAGAAACGACAGGGGCAGCGTTTTCTTGAGAACTCTCATTGACTAGCTATTTAGCTTCCTGTGTCACTGTAAACGCAAACCATAGCGAGTGAGGTGACACCGAAATTGTTGTTGGAGCTGGAACTAACGCTTGTTTTGCTCATATTTATGTCATATTCTTATAACTGCTCATATACGCTGACTGGATATTTATTCACTGAGACGCCCCTCAGTTTGCGCCATTCTTTCTTTGGTTTTGGCGCTTTCATGGGAGGCAAAAAAACAAACGATGAATCAAAACAGTCGCTCGATCGCAGCGCTTCGGTCTGTGTCAACGCTGACGCGAGGTTAGCGTGTCAAGCTTGGCCGGAGGGTTCGGAAGGGAGAGGGGCCAGACGCGGCCGTGACGCGGTAGCATATTTGAGCCTTGACAGATCCCACGTCTGTAAGTAGCTGACGAATAGCTGGCAGAAGTGTATTTTAAGATGTGTAGCGAAGCCTTTTTTTTTTTTTTTGCAAAGCGGTGGTCGTATACGCAGGGCAGGTCGGGGGTGGTTTTTCCCACATGACGTTATGATAAGACACAAAATCGAGGGTTTGAGCACCAAAATTCAAAATGGCGGCCATGCATTTGATTGCAGGTCTCGTTTGGCGTCACGCTAACGAGGAGTGTGGCGAGTAAATCACGAGCGCCACAACAAGGGGTTGGGACTAAATATGAAATTGGGGTGCAGCTTTAGCAGGTGCTTGCATGTGGCCGCTTTGCATATGATAATGTGCCACGTGGTGGGGGGGGGGGTTCATAAACATCACAATGCATTGAATATTAATCAATGACCTTGATGTTTTATGATGGATGGAGTAGAAGGGGCTACTGTAATTGCTTCCTCCTAGAGCCCCCCCTCCCCGCCTGGTGGGGACATTAAAAAGCGCTCCATCATTCTTGTCGCCTGCCGCTCAGATGACCATTAATCGCTTAATTCCAGTAAAGCTACGCGCGCACAAAAGCCCGCTGTCTGCCGCTTAATGCATGTGTGATTAAGCTTTGAGGCAGACCACACGGCTTTATTAGCCAGCAGGTCCTTGTATGGGGGGGCCCAAATGCCTTCAGGGGGCCCGGGCAAGAGGACGAGGGAGGGAGGGGGCGCAGTTAATGACACTGACCCTCACTTCCCCAACAGCTATTCAATTCAACAATAATAACGACTCACGCAGCTGATTGATGACGCTCGTGTGGGGGAGGGAGGGGGGCCCAGTCAAATACGCCTTGACCCCACCAGGGGTGAGGCCCAAAAATGATGATGCTTCAAGATGCTTTAGGACACCTCTATTTAACTGGCGGCCTGTGGGCCAAACGTGGCCGTGGAATGACATTGGATTGTTTTTTTATTAACATTTTCATAACAGATTCCTAAAAACAGCGCAGCACTTCTTGGCACTGTGTTCTAAAAATAGGTTCAACCGTTTACCTGCCTAGTCGTGGTTTAGTCCTGGTTTGATGATGGTTTAGCTTTGGGTTGCTCCTGATTTGGTCATGGCTTAGTCCTGGTTTAGTTCTGGTTTGGTCGTGATTTAGTCCTGGTTTATTTGTGGTTTAGTTTTGGTTTGGCTGTGGTTCAAGTTCTGATTTGGTTATGGTTTAGTTCTGGTTTGGCGATTGTTTAGTTGTGGCTTGGTCGTGATTTAGTCCAGGTTTACTTGTGGTTTAGTTCTGCTTTAGCCATGGTTTGACCATGGTTTAAGTTCTGATTTGGTCATACTTTGGTTGTGGTTTAGTCCTGGTTTATTTGTGGTTTAGTTCTGGTTTGGCCGTGGTTTAAGTCCTGACTTGGTTGTGGTTTAGTCCTGCTTTGGTGATGGTTTAGTTTTAGTTAGGTCATGGTATGGCTTGATCATGGTTTAGTTCTGGTTTGGACATGATTTAATCCTGGTCTAGTCGTGGTTTAGTCCTGCGTTATTTGTGGTTTAGTATTGCTTTATTTGTGTTTTAGTTCTGATTTGGTCATGGTTTGGTTGTAGTTTAGTTCTAGTTTGTTTGTGGTTTATTTGTGGTTTAGTTCTGGTTTAGCCATGGTTTGGTTTAGTCCTAGTTCATTTGTGGTTTAGTCCTGGTTTGGCTGTGGTTTAAGTTCTCATTCGGTCACGGTTTAGTCCTGGTTTGGTGACTGTTTAGTTGTGGTTTGGTCATGGTTTAGTTCTGGTTTCAACATGGCTTGGTCATGGTTTAATACTGGTTTCAACATAGTTTGGTAATGGTTTAGTTCTGGTTTCAACATGGTTTGGTCATGGTTTAGTTCTGGTTTCAACATGGTTTAGTAATGGTTTAGTTGTGATTTCAACATGGTTTGGTCATGGTTTAGTTCTGGTTTCAACATGGTTTGGTAATGGTTTAGTTCTGGTTTAAACATGGCTTGGTCATGGTTTAATTATGGTTTCAACATGGTTTGGTAATGGTTTAGTTCTGTTTCAACATGGTTTGGTCATGGTTTAGTTCTGGTTTCAACATGCTTTGGTAATGGTTAAGTTCTGGTTTCAACATGGCTTGGTCATGGTTTAATTCTGGTTTCAACATGGTTTGGTAATGGTTTAGTTCTGGTTTCAACATGGCTTGGTCATGGTTTACTTCTGGTTTCAACATGGTTTGGTCATGGTTTAGTTCTGGTTTCAACATGGCTTGGTCATGGTTTACTTCTGGTTTCAACATGGTTTGGTCATGGTTTAGTTCTGGTTTGTTTTTGGTTTGGGAGGGAATGTGTGTCGGGGGGGTAAAGTAGCCCCTCCCAAAAAGAAGCAATGTGTGTTGGCTGAGGACGATTGAATTCAAGTTTATTTCCAAATCTCATCAAGGCCATCCAGCCGCAGCGTTAAGCAGCGCGGATGAAACGATGACAAGACCTCCGATAAGAATTTCATTCCGTCTCATTTCAGGGCGCATTTTATGAATCAAATTCTTGAGCACGGCCACGAGATTTAATGATCACATCTTTTGCCAAATCTTATTTGTCCGCCGGTCGATGGCATTTCTCTGCGTTAATGTGGACTTACAGCTGGGAGTCATTTGGAGATTGATCCTCGCCTGGCTCACGTCCGTGCCAAGACCACCTTCATGTTTCCTAATCTCATCCCCCGCAATGAGATTTTTATGTTAATCCACCGGCGGGGCTCCTGGTCACTTAGGGAGCACACACCTGATGGATGCTGCACGCGCTGCTGCACAACAGCCTTCAGCATCTGCAAGAAGAAGCCTGCAGTATAGAAACAGAAAATAGTGCAGTTAGTCACAGGCCAGCATGCAGAGTATTAGGTACACCTGCACACATCCAGTACAAGACAATAAGATTATTCCAATAAGCGTCCAATTGACGGTAGTTCATTGTTTTATTTTATGCATCTTCATTAATATCAAACATTCTTCATTTTTTGGCGGCATAGCATCTATTTTTACTTTGCTGTCTAATTGAGACGTCAAGTTAAAACGTCCCTGAGCTGCACTGAAGGCGGCATCAGCTTATTCACGATGACAATGAGATCCTCAGGCGGAGGAGTGACAGGGCGACCCTCCCATCATCCCTCTTTATCCATGCACCATCCTCCATCCATCCATCCATCCTTGCATCCCTGCATCCTTCCATCCATCCTCTCTGTCTCCCTCTGGCTTTTTCAGGGGGTGGGAGTGGAGGTCATCCAATCCATCCAGGCACAAAGACATTTTGTTTCGGGGTTTTGTGCCTCCTGTCGAGCGGCATTCCTTTATTGCTGAGCAACCAAAGTGCGCCCTAAATGGAGAGGAGGTGCCCGCGCTTTGTGCCACACTTGCCGAGCACATTTAGGAGGCGCGCCGGCATCGCGTTGCTCTGATTTATTGACGTGAAAACATATGCGAGCTACCTTTATTAATAGACACGCATGACATTGACTGCAATCATGCAGGCTCGGTAACACACACGGGGGATGACCCGAATAGTTCGGTTACTTTCAGTAATATCAATAAATGCATCGTCAGCAATAAAAACAAAACTAAACAAATAAATATCTAAATAATTGGATACTTGAAACCAATTCATGGAGTTAAATACATTAAAATACACAACAAATATACAGACATGATTGTGTATATCAATATAGAGAAAACAATAGATAAGTCTATCAAAATTAATATACATAATAAATAACATTATATTATAAATACAAATCAAATAACCATCTATCTGCAGTGGTGTGGAATTGCATCATACTGAGAGCTGTTCCTAATATTTTGAGCCTGTCACGTGGCTAAATAACGCCAGTATGCTGCAGTTCCACAAATATTGCAACAACTGCTTATTTGATTTGTTTTAATGATTGTTGATTGGACTGTTTAATAGTAGTTTAGTATGATTCCGTTTCTACGCTAACAGATAGCCGAGTTATTATTATTATGTATCATTTATCCCAAGAAAAAACATGTGTATTTTCTTGTATATCATTTTCCCTTATATTTTACTATCAAATAATAATAACAATAGTAAATACATTTCTATTTATATTTTGTAATTTATATATTTGTTTTATTTGTGTGTATTTATAGCCAATATTTCCTTTTATTACATATTTGATATTATACGTATTTATTTATTTCTATGGCAATTTTAACTCCTTGAATTCAGCCATCATTCATCATTTGATTCATTATCCTTATAAGTGTTATTATTTTCTAAATGTGTCATGTCTGGCGCGAGTGTGCCTAATGTTATGACCCAGCAGGTGTACGAATGTCAAGACGATGAAGGAAAGAAAGAAGCTGGCGGACTATAGGAGGAGGAAGAATAGAAAATAAAGGCAAAGCTTTTAATTGGGTTTGCCTCGGCGAAATATCAGAAAAGGACTTCTGCCTCCTTTGAGCTTTATTAGATTCTCCTTCTCATTCTCGGAGATCTTTCTTTGCTTCCCTGCCAGACGCGTGCACGGCGCGCCATTTGGCTCTTTGCTGTAATCCAATTAAACATTTGCTGTTAACTTTCTTTCGTTTTGACCGGCTACCAGCTTGTGTGCACAAGAAAAAAAGAAACTTGAGTCCAAAAAAGAAAAGGAAAAATTTTAAATAAATGAAAATAAAGCAACATATAATAATATAGATCGGTGTAGAAGAACTTTGATCAATATACAAAATATAGCTCAACATAGAATATGTCAATATGGAACAATTTAGATCAATATGCACACAAAAAAGACATTTCATGTTGACAACTGCAAGCACAAAAAGCCAATAAGATGAGCATTCGACAAAACATGTATTAGTGCAATGTAATTGAATAATGTGTTGGCTTTTAATATAATTTGTAGGATATTGTGGCTTTAAAAACATCGCACGACAGCCTCAGTATCCCCGGCTTTCCTCGCAACTGGCAAAAAAACATAAAAACGACGGCCTCGTCTAACACAACTGCAGCTGGAAGTCAAACAAACATTTCGAGTTTTCACAGGAATATCCGCGGTTCGCAGTGAATAAACAAACAAACAAATAAAAACGTACTAAATTCAATTCCTGTTCCCCCCCTTCTTGTCAGTCTGGGGGGGAGAATGTGCAGACTTGAACTGGAAAATAAACGAATTCAATTGAATTAAAATAAAAAAAAAGAAAGAAAGGAGGAGGGGGGACACGTGTGTAAGCACCTTATTAGAACAAACCAAATTAAGCACTAAGCCAATATTGTCAATCTTATGAGAGGTCCACTTCCATAGTTTCATTAGAAAGATTACAATTTGTTTATGGGGGTAAATAAAAGGAATCATGAATGCAATAAAGACAATTACAGAGCAATTCGGGCCGCATCCGGAAGTTGATAGACACAAAAACATGACGTTCCTATTGTTATTACTAAACGGCCCGAGGGCATTTGAATCAAGTCATCTGCTTTTCACACAAACGCATCTGATTTAACAGCAAAAAACGCGTTTAAAAGACGTAAATTCAGTACGGTTGTAATTGCTTTTAATATTAAAGATAAAAATAAAAACATATGTTGGTTGCGCATTAATTGTACAATTAATTTGGATTGTCTAGTCTTCATTTCTCAATGAACTGGTTAAAAGTATTATTACTACGTTGGTGCTTGGGATTTAGTTGCATTTGTTTCCAGGCTGACAAAAAATGAAATTGCATGTTATTTTTGGGGGGGTGGGGGGTGGGGGTGGGGGGGGGGGGGGGTTGGTAAAGTGTGGCGTCTGTTGCATCCTAACTAACCTGCATCGCAAGAAGGAGAACGCAGAGAAGAACGAAGAATTAGAAGCAGAAGAGTGGCAGCAGATGAGTGAGACTATGTTTCCCGTGAAAGCCTGTCAAGGTATAAAGGCCTTAAAAGCTTGGGCAAAATTGGATCAGGGAGAATCGTCACCCAACTTTCATTATTTCCAAGTGCTGTGATTGAATTAAAGGGCAAGGCGGCGGTTGCAAGGGAGTGGGGAGGCTGGTGGAGGATGGAGGATGGATGGATGCAGGATGGATGGATGCTGCTGGTGCTGGTGGGTGGGTGGGTTGCAGCGCGTAATGGCGAGGTATTAAATTGTAATTAGAGATGCAGGGGATCAATGATGGGGAGGTTGGACAGGCCGGGCCCCCAGTGGCAGCCCAATAGACTGATGACTTATTGTCATGTAAAAAAGGCAGCAGCAATAAGAGCAAACTGCTATTGTCCAAGCGGAAAGAGCCAAGTTTATTATGAGGACTATATGCTCTAGAGACCTCAGGCTAGGCGGCTCTTGGGGGGCTTTTCATAAAACACGGCTCTGTTGCTATAAAGGAGGCCACTTTTGGAGCAGGCGCCGAGCAGTGAACATCTAAACATCCTCCCTCCCCCCTCACATCCCAAACTTTCATCTCGCATCCTCTCCGCTGGCTTTCCCTCCCTGATAACCTGATTTTCTTTCCAAAAAAGGGGGATTTGTGTCTTTTTTTCCCGGGAAGTTGCAGCTTTCGACCTCCACCGAGCGTCTCCCAAATGTATAAAATGGAGTATTCTTACCTCAATTCCTCCGCCTACGAGTCATGTATGGCCGGGATGGACACGTCGAGCTTGGCCTCGGCCTACGCGGACTTCAGCTCTTGCAGCCAGGCCAGCGGCTTCCAGTACAACCCCATCCGGACCACGTTCGGCGCCAGCTCCGGCTGCCCGTCCCTCACGCCGGGCTCCTGCAGCCTGGGCACCCTGCGAGACCACCAGAGCAGCCCGTACGCGGCAGGTAGGACGAGCACGGATGTCATAGAGTCTTCATCGCGTTTGTTTAGTATTTACGCCGACAAATTTGCTTACACAAATGAAAGAATTTATCGCGTTAGGAGCGATCGTGTAATTCGGTTACCGGGGAGGGGGCAACACACCCCAAAAACCTCCAACAGAATTATCTTAAGCCGCCGTAATGTATTTACTGTGCGATGAGACAATAATTAGATAAGCAAAGAGCAAAAGTCATTATTGGTGCCAAATTGGAGTTACATGCACGCAGCGACGCCGCGGATCGCATGCGGAGGACACATTATGACAAGTTCGCTCCAACTTGAGCTGCAATTAGTTTAACGTTCCAATTAAGCTCAATATAAAGCAAAATATGAGTCAGTTTCCACCCCAGCCAACAGGACGTGCTCTCCTCCGCAGTGCCCTACAAGCTGTTCACCGACCACGGAGGACTGAACGAGAAGAGGAAGCAGAGGCGGATCAGGACCACCTTCACCAGCGCGCAGCTCAAGGAGCTGGAGAGGGTCTTTGCTGAGACCCACTACCCGGACATCTACACCCGGGAGGAGCTGGCACTCAAGATAGACCTGACTGAAGCCAGAGTGCAGGTAAGATTGACGAAAAGGAAGCTTTACTCCAATTACGCACGTTTTACGCAACGATTACGCACTGGCTTGACGAGTCAATGAGACTCATTTTGGCACAAATTGATGATTTTCACCTGAAATTCAGCCATATTTCCATATTTGCGTTCCTTAAATGGTGATTACTCTCAACTAACGGCCTTTTTGGCTCTCTTAGGTCTGGTTCCAGAACCGACGGGCCAAGTTTCGCAAGCAGGAGCGAGCAGCCGCAGCTGCCGCCGCCGCCGCCAAGTCCACCACCGGCAAGAAAACCGACCCCAGAGATGAAGACAGCAAAGACGTGAAATCCACAGACCCGGACAGCACCGGAGGACCCGGCCCGAACCCCGTACCCACCTCCAACTGCGGAGGTCCCAGCCCCACAGGGGTGCAGGTCAACAGTAGCGGGAACGGACAGGTGGACCAAGGGAAGACCTCCGTGTCCTCCGGCATGGGGGTGACGGCGCCGAGCCAAGGCTGGGCCACCGCCCCGGGGACCATCACCTCCATCCCGGACTCTCTGGGCGGGCCGTTCGCCAGCGTGCTGTCGTCCTTGCAAAGACAGAACGGAGCCAAAGCTTCGTTAGTAAAAAGCAGCATGTTCTAAACACGCACACTCTCCAGGACAGTGAAATGATTGACAGATGGACTATGAAAGTGTTTTTTTCCCCCCGTTATGACCTCTGCTGTACAAATCAATTGTTGTCTCGTCATGATGTTGATTCCTTTTGGTTTTACTGCATCAGCTGCAGTTTTACTACAAAACTCCAGCATGTGACCAATGAATATTTGTCTCTAAACGCAAGCAGGACTTTATAGTTTCTTTAAATTGTCAATGTATTAAAAATGGCACAAGGTACCCCTCCCTTTATTGGACTTTTGTGTGTCTTTCTACTGCAGTTTTCGTGGCTCCAGTCGTGTAGTGTGAATACTTAGTAGTAATACATACTCGCCTTGTATAGTCTTCATTTTTTTGGATGTTGGGACTTCAGTTTTTTTTGGGGGTGGGGCTGAGAGGAGAAAATGATGCAAGTGTCATTTGCATGTTGTCTCTTTTTCCATTCTCCCATTGTGTGAGTTTCTGTCCTGGCTCTGAAGCTTATTTATGTCGGTACTGAATGCTTATATTTAAGAAGGGGGTATTTCTACATGTGCACATAGTTTTCCAGGTGTACCATTCAGATGGTTGTTGATAAAAAAAAAAAAGAATTATAGTGCAAGTGGCCTTTGTCGTTTGTTGTTAGGATCCACTTCAGTACCATGAACAATAAGAGGAAAAGATGCATTCAGGGTGACGTTTCACTTTAAACTGTGATGCACTCCAAATAAACACAGCCTACAATCGAAAAATACTTCATGATGCAAGTTTTACCTTCAATTTGTTGCCTGGACATGAAAAGGAAGCAGAATCCTCTGCAAAAATGACACAGATCTGCGCGATCACAGCACCGGTTTACATTTCTTATCACAATGGTCATCATTTTCCCGCTAATGCGCGTTAATAAGGGACCACCTGTCACGACGCATGCACGCAGGAAAAAACAAAACAAGTGTGGATGCTTTCATGATGGGACTATTTTCGCAAACTATTACGTGAAGGAGTAAAAAAATTCCGTGTGCTTACTTAATTTCATTGGAAATATTGGTTCACACGTGGAAAAAATATAATGCAAACTATATTTAGATATATTGTATATATATATATATTTATAGATATGCTGGTAGCAAATACAAATACAAATAATTACGCTGCAATTGCAAAAAATACACACAAAAATACATTAAATACACACAAATCCACAACAATATATTTTCGGCCTAGATTACATATTAATATAGTTTGTTATAATACATAAAATAAACATACCTGCACAATTGTTGATGTATATATAATAGATTAATACACTTACCTGCACAATCTACTGTAATAACATTCAATACAAATGCTGTGTGTGTAATTCTGCCCTCATAAAGGCAATATTGCTCAGTCCATTTTACAATATTTATTCATGTAGTGAGAGATTTTTCTCATATTTTAACCCTAAAGCATTTCAAACGTACTTGAAGCCACCTGTGCTCGGTGTATACGGTACGGTGTGCATGGTGTGTATAAAACGACAACGACACTGTGAGACTTTGTAAGGTTTTATTTATAAACATCCAGTCTCGTTTTAAATGCACTGCCACGTGAAAGGAATAAAATACATCTACATGTCATAGCTCAGGTGAGTATTCCAATAAATACACGCGAGATGCCAAGAAGGCCGTCTCACAGGTCCACGGTTGAGTCTGCAGCTAAAAGCAGCCTCCAAAAGAAAAAGAAAAAGTGGAGGAGAAGCAGAGGAACACCGAAAGAGGAAAGCTTGGCTCTAGAGGGACCACGAGGGGCTATTGCTTTTGTTTTTTGTTTTTTTTGGTTCGATTGTGTACACGTCCACAACACTCTGGCCTAAAAAACAAACAAAGCAACTTGTTAAAAATGTTCCGATCCGATGAAGTATTGCACAACTGCTGCTGGTATGCGTTTGATACACGATCTCTGCTAATATTGATCAATGAGCCCCCATAGGAAAGAACATAGAGCTGGAATATATCATAAAATATGGTGTAGTGTGTATTATACCACAAATCAATCACTGCAAATCACTGAGGCATGAGGGGGCAGTTTTGCTCGTTTCCCTCCGTGCAACAACGTGAAATAACGTACGTTTCTTTCCTGTGTCGTCGTCCTTTTGGCTCCTAAGGCACATTTCAGTTTTCCCAACCTAGCCTGTCCACGTATTGCCTGCATGAATCCACATTCAGTCAGTGGAGTATGTGCACACTATTCTTTTTTCCTCACACTGAAAGGCATTTTTTTGTCAACAATCGGATTAAGGAATAATGCATACATCTTAAGAAGAGAATGGCGGCCTATGCAGGACGTGTACAATGTGATGTGTGACATTCAATAGTATTGCACTTTGCAATAGTTCATTTGCATAATCATATCCGTGAATTTGTTCCTTAGATGTCATTCCAAGGGTGTAACATCAAATAAAGCAATGATGTGCACTTCCTGTCTATGGGAAATAGATTGTGCTTGGTAAAAACATGAATATTATTCTTATGAATGTCGACACAAAGAAGTCTGTGTATACATGATGAGGCGGCAGGACGGGGGCTTTGCAGGACATCGGGGTTCAACTCCCGGGTTGGAGGGGGCGGGGCCTCTGCCAGGTTGTGGTGGTGGTGGAGGCGTCACAAGGTGGTGGGCTGTCCAGCCGCTTGAAAGGGAAACCAGAGAGCCGCAGCGTTCAACAAGCATATCAGCACTTGCGGATGAGACCACAAAATGAAAATGATGATGATGACGAATTCATCGGGTTCGCAAGTCTCCATTGCGGTTTCCTGCCGCCGTTCCCATCGTACTCATTGTTTTATATTTATATATTTTTGTAAAACCGTGAAAGCCGCAACTTTGAAGCGCCAAGTGGCGAGAGATGACTGTCTATGTAGTGTATATATTGATTTTAGATCATTTTAACCCTAAAGTACATCAATTATGGGGGCCACTAGGTTTTGTTCCAAATTCCACGAAATTCTCAAACACGGATGTGTACTTCATTTGTCTGTTTTATATGGTTTCCATTAGTTGCCGGGTACGTGGCCCACAAAAGCAAATAACCGCCGGGGTCCCTAATCAGCTTGGGCTAAAAAAAACATTAGCATGAGGCGATGTGGCTGTAGGCAACCTCGATGTTTTTTTTTTTTTTTTTTTTAAAGAACTCCTGCATGCAAAGTGTCATGCTCTGCATGCGCTTTAAAATGTTGCTACTCGGCTGTTTGCGTAAAGTCATGCATATTACACTTGCTCTATTGTTGTTTACAATCAACTCATCAGCTCTATTAATGCTGATCGAGCAGTTTGGTGTCACGAGACACTCGGTTCGCAAAAAGGGACGATAAATGAGATTGAACATACGAGAACGAGACAAGACGAGATTATAACAGTCCTTTCAGAATAGTACTATGAAAATAAAAAAAAACATTTATGACAATATATTGCAATCTACTACTGTCATTTCTGCACTCGGTGTGCAAGCTAGCGGCCCCACCTCACTCTGTTCATGCCGTTGTTCTGTGGAACAAATGTGCTGAAACTAATGCACAGAGTGAAACCACTTCCTGTCTGTTTGGAGGCGGGAGACGAGGGAAACAGACACGCATGCACATGGCAATAAAATGGTCGTCCCAGGCCGACTGCCCACTAGACATTTTTTTCTCCTGAAGGAGAAATCTTGTCACGTTTTACCCTCACGAGACCTTGTGACATCACCTTTTAATGACCATTTGGTCAAAGAGGGCTGCGCTTTCCTTTCCATTTTCTCATGCACTCCAAATCATTACTAATGTAAATAAATTTACTTGTTGCATTTAATTTTTTAAAATGATAAGAGTGTTCAAATGCAGAACATAATTATCGCCCTGTCCTCTTTGCACTTTAGGTATATAAAGGCTTGGGCTGTAATGACAACATTTAGGATATTTGAATACAAAAGAGTGAATATGCTGAACGGAAGGTGATGTGAAATGCAGCATCAAGACGGTCACTCACAGCGGGAGCGGATGTAGCACTGGTGGCAGTTGAGGAGGCCGTTTCTGATCCGGACGTCCGTGCCCGTGGATGTGTCTCCTAATTGTCCCTTACACACACCACACTGATGATGGACACACACACGCACAAACAAAGAGAGGGCACGTTTGATGCATGTAAAAGTATAAAAGATGACTGAAAAGAAAAGGGGAGTATGGCGCCACCTGGTGTTCAGCCTGTGCAAATTCCACTTTGTTTGACGCTGTGAAAAACGCAAGATAATAGAAGCAAAGGAGGCTTCCTCACGCACCTTAAAACAGTCAATGTGGAAGAAGAGGCTGAGGGTCTCGATGATCATGGCCGCCCCCTTCCCTAATGGCTGACTGCAGCTGGAGCACAGCTTCTTCCCGCTGACTGACCTACAGGACGACACACAGACCATAAAGACCATGAAATGCAAGAATAGAGTGTGATTATATGCTGATGCTGTGACACGCCGCCATGAGCCAAAGTGGTGTACTATCAGCAAAACATGACTGAGGTGAGGATGGATGTCTTGGGGGCGGTACCTGTTGGGTGGAGGCATGGTGTCGCCGGGTGGTGGACATGCTGCTGGGGACTTTGATGAGCTGTGGCCCACGTTATTACCGGTGGGGACGCTCCTGGAAAATGGATAGCGGCATGATAGCGGCATGGTAGGCGTGATGACCATCACACACAAACACTCAATGGATGAAACTGCACAATTGCATCAAATGGAAAACAAAAAAGCAGGCATGTATGTTTAACTGCAGGATGTGACGTCATGACAACGCATGGTAGTGATGTTGCTTCAAGGAGGGGGAAAAAACAATGAGTATAAGGCGCCACCTGCTGGCCGGTCGAGGTAACTGAAGGATGGCTGGTTATGAGGTTGTTAATCATGAAGGCTTTTACTGCAGCTGCTGTCATTAAGCAGCACTCAGTTGCCATGGCTACGCTTCACCCTCATCAATATCTGACATGATTACTGTGCTGGGTAGGAGGAGTCTTGACAGTAAACAATAGACAGAAGGAAAACATGGAGCCAAACACCATGATGGACTGGAAGTACGTACTTTTCAAGTATATTGAAAACATTCACACACGCACACGCACGCACACACGCACACACACACACACACACACACACACACACACACACACACACACACACACACACACACACACACACACACACACACACACACACACACACACACACACACACACACACACACACACACACCTGCGCTCTCCTGCAGGCCTCTTGGTGTCTGCCGCCAGCTCTTGCTGTTTCTTGCCTGGCGAGGAGGTTTTGGGTATTTGGGGAAGTTTCTGCCCATTCTGCAGACAGCTGCTCTGACTCACTGAGCTGAAGATGCAAGACATTGCCAATCAGTTTTCATCATTTTTATTACGTATATACACAGCTATTATGTTGATAACCATGTTATAATCTTACATTAATCCAGCCTGTGATAAGTGAATTCCCGCAAAGTATGATTCCTTGTTTATAAATGGAATATTTGCCGTTAGAGCATAAGAAAATCAGATTACAAAATATGTTCTTAAACTAAACTATAAGAGCCCTCTAGACATGAAACATCCCATAGTCACCTTTACACTCCTATTACCCAAAATAGTCGACATAATAAGAGAAAATAAGACATAATATAGACTCAGATGTTAGCTCTGTTATTTATTTTTTTTACTTCCTGTTCTGTACAGTACTTCCCGCAGTGGCCATTGTCTGATCAACGCAACATTACCGACACCTAGTGACCAGTGTAGAATACAATATATCATCACGTCTTTGAATGTCTTATATTTGTATTTTACTTCATTTTTGATGCTTGAAAATGCTTCATTTAGGCCAAAATAAATTTGAAATTTGCTTACATATGCGATTTTGTAATGATTTTTTTTACAATAATGAAATTCATATTCAACCACAAAACAGATGATTTATTAGCGCCTTCCTAGTTTTCACCAGCTTCACAAATGGTCAACATCCATCAGCTTTATCTACCTCTGCTCTAATTCTTATTATTAGTAACGCTGACTGAGCAGCTGGCTCCTTAGGGCTATTCTGTTGTCGCTGTGTTGTGGAATACACCTGAGAGCGCCGAATTCCTTTCCACTTTCTCATGCATGCCACATCATTATTAAAGTTAAAAAACTGAACTTATTAGAGCCTCTCTCCAATTATCGCCTCCTTCCAATTAACACAACATCCTCTTTGGCTGTTGATTTGGCAAATAATTTGTTCATGTGCACATAAACATTTCCCGGCGTGTTCACAAACCTTCTGCCCGTCTTGAAACTGTCATCCGCGGTGCTAATGTCACTCGTCCTGTCGTTCTCTCGTCGTCGCCACTCTGTGCTCTCTGCACTTCCCTTCTGTGTCAGCCAATCAGGAACATTCAGTCATGCATTTCAAGTTGACAGTTAATATGAAAGAATAAGTAGTTCACCGAATGCAGGCGCTCCTGCTTGCGTTCCCAGTCTGCCAGAGAACGGACGATGGCGTCCTGGGGTTCATGGAAGTCTGGCGAGGGCTCGGTCCGGCCGGGCGAGGGAGTCAGAGGAGCGACCGTCTCTTCCAGTATCCGACGCTCCTGTGGTAACGCCCAGATAACAACACTATTACTATGTATTCATTTTTTACTATACATATTTTATATATTGTACAGTAATCGTAAATGTGCTTCAAATTTTGCATTGTCACATTTCTTCAAAATTAGTAAACCATGCTGTTTCGTGGTTGAATTCGACCCTTTATTACTCAAAAATAAGCATCTTGAAGTGTGTTTTTTGCCTAAATGAAGCATTTTCAAACATACAACTGGCTGAATGAAGTAAAATGCAAATATAAGGCATTCAAAGATGTCGTGATGATACACAGTATAGTATTCTGCACTGGTCACTAGTCATCAGTAATGTTACTGTCATGTTCCGTGTGACACACAAGCACCAGACTTGATTGCCGGAAGAACAGGCTTTTATTGCAGGTCTGAATGACCTCACAAGAGGCACAAAAATCCCAAACACGGGATACTGCTACGGCCATAATCCACGACAAGCTAAAACTCAACTCTGTACCCCTGACGTTGCTTCCTGTCCGCCCCTCACTCAGCCTCCCCTAGCGCTGGAACACATTTACAGCAACAGACACAAGCACAAGTCTTATTTATGTCTCACATTGCTTATTTTTTCTACGACAGTATATTGGGTAATAGGAGTGTAAAGGTAACTATAGGGGTGTTATTTCATGTCGAGATGGCTCTAATGTTAAAAGCCATATATAAGTTTGTAAACAGGTTTTCTACACTCAAACTACAAAAATATTCCATTCATAAATAAAGAAACCTACTTCAGGAAATTCACCTATCACGGTCGGATCTGGAACCAATTAACCAATGAGTGAACGAGGGATTACAGGATAATATATTTTATCACTACTCATACTAACAACACTGGTGCGCCAGGTATTGTAAAAATGTTACCTAAATGGCATTGTGACTCGTCTACTTTTAAAAACCTGTCAGAATAATTTCCAAACATACGCCCACCTCCTCGTGGTACCTCCTCTCCTCCTCCGCCACCTCCCTCTGAGCTTTCTCCCACTCCTCCTTCAGCTTCTCCTGCTCCCGCTGGTACTTCTCCTGTTGCCATGGAAACACAAACACCACACAGGCAGCGCAAATCCTCAGTGAACAGGAAGACTAACGAAAACTAATCAACTAATACAAGTCTTGCCTGTTAAGTTGACGTTTAACCAGTTCTATTATGTTCTATTATGCTTAAAACGCAAAATGTACTTGCCGGGTGAAATGTAAAGAAAAAGACAACAGCAGCAGGCAAAAGCTGAACATGCAAACACAGCTGAGCACTGGCTTCCTGTGCAATTTCCATTTTTAAACAAAGGCCACAATGCTCAGAGAGTTAATGGCATATTTATTGCTGTGTACTCTGCTTTGCTGCATCACGCTGAGCTGTTTCTAATAATTTGCTGTATGCTCATCGCTCTTGACTATGAAAAACGAGCATCATTGTCTTGCACAGGAGCTGCACAGGAAGCATGAAGCTCAGAACAGCACATTCAGAGAGAGGAGACACAAACTAGTGGGACAAATCACGACAACGATGCGCCACACATCCGTCCATCCCGGCGCATCATCATGATTACGGTCCTGCGACAGGTAGGAGGAAGCTGTTCTCACTGCCGACGTGAGATGCAACTCCTTGCTGGCTGAGGAGGAGAGAGAGAGAGATGGGGATTTGGGCAGCAGGAAGCAGCAGCCTCCCCCAGGCAAGCTGCACACCAGGGTTCTTCTGCTGCACAAGGCCGCCCTCTGGTGGTCGTAGCAGGGAATGGTCTCGTGTTAAGCTGAATCAAGCTTTGCGAGCAGCGATGGTTTGATTTCATTTATTCTTTTTCGATTGAAGTTATATATTTTTTATTTGTATTTATTTTAATAATTAAAAAATATATTTAAATTTTTTAAAAACGTTTTTTCCAAATATTAATCTCGTTATTTACCTTTTAAATGGGAGCAGCAATTTAAAAGTTTGTGTTAGTTCAGTTATAATTTTTTATTTTATATTATTTTTGAAAAAAAAAGCAATTATTTACGTTTTCAAAAAATGTAAAGTTTGCATTAAGCTGAATCAAGCTTTGCGAATAGCATGATTTATACAGCAAATCTTTATTCTTATTTTTTATTTTATTAAAAAAATAATTAATAAAATAATAATTTAATTTAAAAAATTATATATTTTTTTTTAAGTTATTAATCTGATTATTCACCTTTTAAATGGGGGCAGTTTGAAAGAATTTTAAAATTTTGGGGGAAAAAATGATGTATAAATAAAAAGTAATCATAAAAGAATAATTTATAATAATAATTTAATATAAAATAAATACAAGAAAAAATAAGTAAATTAAATGTAATTATAATTTAAAACAAAAGAATTAGCAAAAAGCTTTCAAATGGGAATACATACAGTATGTGTGTGCGTGTGTTTTGTTTTGTGTTGAAACTGAGATGTAAATGGAAAATGCAACAAAAAAAACTAATTACTTTCTGCAAAAAAGAGCAAAACTTGGGAAGCGATCTTTGCGGCGCTGGTGGCTTTTCTCCTCAACAGGAAGTGTCATGCGCCATGCTTTGTCTTACTTAATTATCCGTGTACCTGCAGCATGCGCTCCTGCTCTCGCTGCCACCTTTCTTGACGCTTTCGCTCCTCGTCCGGGTCCCAGGACCAGCGGTCAGCCCGCCTGGCCTGAGGGGATACCGGGAGTGACACCTGATAGGATTCCCGTCACATGCACAGACGCGCACAAACAGCCATGCACACACACACACACACCGTGATCCAACCAGGAAGCCAAAAGACAAACAGACACATCCAGCACAGGAAAAAGGAGGGAAGAGAGGAGACTGAGATAGTTGGTCTACCACAACAGCACTACTCCAATGCTAGCCAATCCACTCCTACTAAAAAGAAAGAAGACAGAGAAAGGGAGAGGTGAGCAACAATCATAAACGGAGGGGATCACGGACGCTTTCTGCTGCGTCCTCATCAGGCCTCGGGTATGATAAGCCGGATGAGAAGCAGGGAAAAAGCATCTTCATACAGTTTGTAAGTGAAGGTAAGATTGTACTCACGTTGCTGCAGTGGTCCTTCTCCCCCTTATCTGCCGAGTGTAAGAACGTGACGTGAGATGCACCGCAACGCAAACAAGAACCATCACGCTTAACCAGTAGTTACCTGCAAAGAACTCCCAGCGTAAATTTGGGTTGCTGCTTGTCAAAGGAGACTGGAGAGTGTTTGCATAGCCTGCAAGGGAAAAATCAATCTTTTACTGTAAGTTCTGGTTTCTACTTGTAGAAGAAGGTAACAGCAGCTAATGTAGTGTTTTTCTAAGTTTCACTGGCCTGCTGTGGTTCCTGGAGCAGCTGAAGAAGCTACTTCCTCATTCTTGTGGTGGTTCCTCTCCAGGTGACTGTGCATGCTCGTCTGCAGGTATGACAGCATTATCTGTAGGATCTGTACAGTGGATCCCCGCATATTCACCATTCAGCATTCAATAGCCCGCAAATTAGCAGCTTTTTTTAAAAAAACAAAATTTTATTTGTGGGAAAATCTGCCCCTTTCTGCTCTCCAGCTCCATAATTAGGCCGCTACTTTGTGGAAAACCCATTTAGTTTACCCATCACATAATGCCAGCATAGATAGATACTTCACTAGTACCACACGGAATTTGCGGGTATCACTTACACCAGTGGTCACCAACCTTTCTGATACCAAGATCCCTGGTATCGGTCATTAACCTGCGCAAGAGCTACCTGCCCCCCACATGGGGTGCATATATACACACACACACAATTATCACTGATGTGATAATACAATATTTTCAAATGTTCTCGCGATCGACTGGCAAAGTCCCAAAGACCAACTAGTAGCTCACGATCGATGGGTTGGCGACCCCTGGCTTGGCTTTTTTGCAGTACATTTAGCAAATTAAGATTACTTTTATAGTTACTACCCCGTATATCCACATAAAAACTTAGATATGGTCATGCCAAAGAACAGTATCATGTGGGCTCTCTCCAGCAGCGTGCCGCGGCGGAGTCTGGAATTGACTGCTTGCATCAAAGTGCCAATATTGGACATTTTAGATGCCGGCCGATATAATCTGATATTGGTATTTTTGGTGATGTTGGCCCAATGTCCGATATCAATATCGGATCGGGACACCCCTCGTAGTTAGATTGTGTGTTCCACATGTTGGCAGCTGGGGTTGATGGAAGGAAGGGTAAGTGCAGTAGGCATTGCTCACCTGTGAGGTTGTTGCCTGCGTGCCAACCCCCGACTGGTCCCCACTAGAGATGCTTTGACACGATGGCACTGCCTCCTGTTTGGCCTCTGCAGAAAGTTACAGGCTGTTACAGCAGATGTAGGGATTCAAATACAGTTTATTCTGATTCCTAAAGAAAAGTCAGGCTAAGTTGTGAAAGTAGTCAGATGGAAGGCATTATAGCAGCATGCAAGTTAGACCTGCAGGTGTTTGATGGCATGATTCTTCACACTTTTCCTCCACTGGAGCAGCTGCTGACTGGCTTCCACGCATCCCAAAGCTTCCCTCTGGCTTCTGCAATTCCTACAAGGGCAGAGATTTGCATGTAAATTATTCAATGTTGCAGGAAAGTCAATAAATCATTCACATTTAGCTTCTGCCGCAGTGGTGAAGGAGCTTCTGAAGGAGCTTATATGCTCAGCAACCAAAACATTGGAAAGAAAATCTACATTTACACTCTGCAGGTGTATTTCATGGTATAGTCTGTTCATGTATTTGACTGACATTGCCAAGTTTCAACAATAAAGATATCTATTAGGGGTGCACGATAACCAAATGAGGGAATTATGATGTCATACGGATAAAGCCTACCTGTATAAGATTAAAAATGATGAGCGATAATTTAAAAAAATGCTCCAATGAGGCAAATTACTTGTGTACGGGGGTGACCAAATCAAGCGCTCCTTTTTTCCTCCTGCCTGTAACGTTAACGGCCAGTCCTAACGTCCCGTGAGCTCACTTAGAAACAAACGTTCATTGTTTCAGAGACATTTTGTGTGCTAGTTGTACCAAACCGCTCCGCGGTGAGGGGACAAAAAAACCCAAAACAAAACATCGAGCACACAATAAACTTTATCAGCCACCTGAAACAACGCCACATCGCTACCACGCCTGGGGCATGGTGTGCAAAAGTGCAAAAAGGTTGGCCAGAGCCCTCTGTGGCGTCACACCGGCTGCTCAGAGCATGTGTCCAAATATAGTGCACTTTGCTGGGCCACAGCTGTTGGATCCCTGCGCTCTATAGTCTGCTTCTCCTGATAGTATTGATGTGGTAGTAGTAATGTCATGATATTTGTTTAGGACAAATCAACAGGTACAGTTGGTTGTATCCAAATTAGTTTGAGTCCTTTTTACCTCCAGGTGTGCACAAGCTACAGTAAAATCTAAATTTAAAAAAGTAGATCTACAAAAGTTAACGGTCATCGGCATCATATCGGTGTTGAGAAGCAGAAAGTTATTGGTACGTGTTTGAAAAAAATATATCGTCCATCTCTAATATTTACCGCTGGCAGTGAAGTGGGCCGGCTCGCCGGTGTCGAGTGCCGAGTGACTTTGTCATACTGGATGTCCCGAAGAGAGACGTCAGCGTCGGACGATGCCTTGGCACTGGCATGTGTGGAGACTGGGCTTCCAGCGTAGGCGGTGCTACTGTGTGCGGGCGAGGGAGCGTCACAGGTGCTGGGGCTGGCTGTTTTCGGGGAGGACGGTAGGAAAACGGGACAGAATTCCCTTCCTGGGCTCTCGGGCATGATGGGAGCATCGGGGTCACCTTCTGTCTTGCCGTTGACCCGGAGCAAACCATCGGGCTGCATAGGAAAAACACTGCGTTGAGAAATGCCCATGCTAGGCTATACAGTAATCCCTCGCCACTCCATCACTCTTTTTGAAAACTGTATTAAGAAATCAATGTTTTTGTAGTTTACCACGACCTGTTATTCTTAAAAATATGCATATTTAAGCAAATTGTTAGCATCTTTTGATGAAAATTAAGCATTTGCAAACATAAAAATGGCTAAATGAAGTAAAATAGAAATATAAGACATTCTGAAGATACATTCAAAGACATTGTGATGTTATGTAGTGTCATACACTGGTCACCAGGTGTCAGTAATGTTGCATTGATGAGACAGTAGTCACCTAGGAAGTACTTCACAGAACAGAATATTCCATATGTAAATACTTACTCCTCCTTCACCCTAAATTCACTTATCATGGTTGGGTCTGCAACCATAAAGTTACTGTACAACTGAAACACTTACATACAGGATCTAGAAGACGTAAAGTTGCTTACTGAGTCAGCATTTTTTTTTCAGACTCCATAAGCACCACAAATTACCAGCAGATGTTGTGATATTTGATATATTTGTTGATTTAAGCACCTGAAATGGATCGGATCCGGCTAAGCCTGTCACAATAACAAATTTTGCTGGTCGATAATTGTGCTACAAATTATCGTCAATAATCGATTTTATCGGCAACAATTTTTTCGACCATTTTTTCATTGTCATGAGAGGTGTCCTTTACATTTGAACCACTAGATGGCACTCAAGTATAGTGTAAGGTGTACCCGTGTAAGACATTAGCTTGACACAGAAGTTGCCTGTATGCGTGTTTTTGCAATGTGGCCAGCGATTCCGTTTGTGAGCGCGCACCATTTTGCACTGTTTTGTTTATATTTGCAGACCAAACGCCTGAGAAAGCACTGCCCTCGGCATCTACAGTCATGGAAAAAATGATTAGACCAGCCTTGTTTACAACTTTATTTGTTGTTTTGTTTGTTTTTCATATTACAACAACAAAAAAAAATCTTTCTTAATATTTCATCTTTATGCTACTAGAATGACGTTACTTTCCATCATAATATTACGACGTTATTCTCGTAAAATTACTGCAGATTTTTCCTTTTTTTTTTTTTTAGTTTTCTTGTAAAATGTTATTTTTAGAATATCCCGGGCGCCGATAAAAAAAGACTTTGGTCACCCTTGCTGTACTTTAAGGGGAGAAAATGCCAGTAGGTGGTGGTAATATGCCGACATGTACTGGTCACTGTCTTCGGTTCACACCCATACACAAAGTTGAGTGGAATTCAATGAGGTGTTTTGTGCACAACACAAAAAGACCCCATGTGAGCAAGCACTTGGGTGACGGAGGCAAGGAAACACCAGCTTGAACAGGAGGTAATCAACAAATAGACTAACTTATGGTACCTTGGTGGGGGTTATAAAAAATACAACTCGAACCCACTCGTGACCTAATTTGTGCTGATTACTGGCCACGCCTCCCAGTGTGTTGTAGATATTCATGCCGCCTTTAGCACCATGCGGGCCTCAGTGACAAAGCCGCACTAATATATGTGTGAGGAGCTCCTGGGGAGTGCTAACTTAAGACACGCCGGCGGAGCAGCGTGAATGGCGCTTCTCAGTGCGCGCCCTCAGTACCTCCACCTTCTCATCCGTCTCCAAGCAGCCTGTGTGGGCCCTCTTTGTCCGCAAGGGAGCCCACTCCATGTGGAGAGAGTCCTTCTCCTCGGCTTCTAAAGTCAATAGGGAACACAAGGCTCCATTCAAAGCTGGACTCGGCTCGGACTCCTGACAAGACATTCCAGAGAAGCACTGGGCTCCTTTTAGCCTGGTAGCCTTGCTTGCAAGCACAGAGAAACATCTCTTTTATCTACGCTTCCATTTTTTTCCAGAGGGAAAGGAAATGAATCTGCTTGCGTTTGCTTCTTCTTGCAAGGCCTTAGAGACGCGTTTGCTCCTCACCATGGCTGTCCAGTGGAATCTGATGACAAGGAATGAGGAACTAGGGGTCTTGATAACCCCCACGTGCATTCTCACTGAACAATTGTCAAGAATTGTGTGACTCACCTTGCTGGACCAGGGTTCAGGCGTGGAGGGCCAGGACTGGAGGTAAGGCTTGGGGGTCAGCAAAGGCACAGGCTTGGGCGGCAGCACCCGGTTGGACGGTGGCTCAGACGAGCGTGCGCGGATCTGCGGCCGGTGGGGCGAGTCTCGGGGGAACTCGTCCACCCGCGCCTCCAGCGTCGACATGAACCTGGGGGCGGGGGCGGACTGCTGCCTCAGATACTTCATGGGGCCGTTGGGGTCTGTGTCCGAGGGCGCAGGAGTGGTCGGTGAAGGCGAAAGGGAGATGGGGAAGCAAGGGAAGGACGGGTCGGCGGAAATGCTGCGGTCCAGGAGCTTGGGCAGTTGCAGGCGCTCCAGCACGGCCTCGCTGATGGAAAAGCGCTGGGCGTAGCGCTGGAGGATGAAGGACGCCTCCTCTGGGGTTCTGGCTCTTCTGTAAGCTGCCCGCAGCTCCTCCTCACGACGTTCTCTGCGAGGGAGAGGACCTATGAAAGTCTGTGTGACTGTGTGATTAACAACATTTCTGGTGTAAAGGCTACTTTTTTCTCATGCTTTGGGTTTGGAAAGGCTGGACTACTGCGTGACAAATAGCTTTAGCTCAAGCTAAATGGCTAATGGCTCGAGACAAAAGTGACACAAAGAGCGACAACGAAAGAGAGAGAGAATGACGAAGAAAGTGAGGAGAAGACGACTTGAGTGGTTTCAGTTCCGAGGAGGAGGAGGAGGACGGCAATGAATGACTTCTCTGGTAGGCTACCGTTTAACCAACCAAATGACACGCGCTGTTCTATTTGTTAAAAAAATCTTTCTGTTTAATAAATATCCCATGCTACGGAGTGGACACCTCCAAATACAAATCTTTTTTTCCCTCTTTAAGTTTAGTGGGTGCAGCTTACATATCACGTATTCTCTGGCAACTTTGACCTACTTGTCTTCTACAATCTCCCTGTAAGTCTTGATGCTTTTCCTCCTGTGGGAGATGCAGGTGTCTCCGGACAACAGCTGCTCCATCAGCTTCCTCTCCTCCTCCTTCTTGATCAGGTCCTGGGAGATGCTCCGCCTCCGACTTTTCCACCGAGCCAGGTCCTGCCAACAGAACTTAATGTCACACTGTATATATTCAAAAATGCCAACTATTATGTTCCATGGGGTGTCCCCACCTACTGGGACATGCTTTGAATGAATGAATGAATATATCAAGTACACAATAACAAATGAGTCAGACACTCACGTCCTGCCAGTGACTGTCCTCTTCCTTCATCCTGTTGTACTGATTATGCATCAGCTCGTGACGCACTTGACTGTGCGGCTGCAGGACGGCATCCTCCTCGGCGCGCATGTCAATCATGCTCACACTCCTGCAGGGCACAGCGGGAGGGACAGACACACAGACCAAAAATAAATGAAGCGCTTTTATGACACATTTTCGCAATCCCAGATTGGTTTCCCTCTAAGGAAGGCACGGCTATTTGTTTATGTTCCTAGTCAGAAGACACACTGTAATACTGCAGGACTACAGTACTTGTACAACGTAGCGGGACGATGCCATTATTCATTCCTTCTACAGGGCAATGAGATGAACTTGTAAACACACTACATGATATACAGCATGCAGTAGCTGTAGTTCAGGGGTGTCCAAAGTGCGGTGCAGGGTCCGGTTCATTTATGGTCGGCGGCACATTCTAAAAATATAATTTTACAAGAAAACTTGAACAAAAACAAAAAAACTACAACACCAGCAAAAATAGAAAAATCAGCAGTAATGTTACAAGAATAAATTTAGGCAAAAAGTTGTAATGTAACGAGATAAAGTTGTAATGTAAGGAGAATAATGTAGTATTATGAGGAAAAATTACTGCATTTTGGTAGCATAAAGCTGAAATATTAAAGAAAGACAATTAGGTTGTGAAAATGGCAATAAAGTCAAAATATAATATGAATAAAGTCATACTATGAAAAGGAAATTTACAAGAACACAGTTGAAATAGAAAAACCCAGCAGAAATGGAAAAAACACAGCTGTAATTGCCTGAGGATAAAGTTAAAATATTAAAGAGAAAAAAGTTGTATTCTAACCAGAAAAAAAGCTGCAATTTTCTGAGAACACATAAAAGAAAAAATGTTAATTTAGTAGCATAGAGTTTAAATATTAAAGATTTTTCGTAATTTGATGAGAAACAAAACAAAATAAGGTTGCAATTTTTGGAAAATTAGATTGGGGAAAAGTAACAATATTCCAAAAAAAAGAGCCAAGAGTGAAGTTGCTACTAATTCTAGGCTTTTTCACCTACAGTATATCACAAAGCTGAGATGCAGTCTTTTCTTGGAATGTATGCTGTATAACGTCTGAGCACATGCATCCTTTCACGTCGGTATGTGGCCCTCGGTGGAAAACGTTCGGACACCCCTGCTTTAGATGACGTTCCAAGCACCTCTGACAGAAATTCCAGTGAACTACAAATACTGATAGTGATTTGACGCACGGTGCGTGATGCATGAAGTCTTTCAACAAAGTCAGTTTCATGTGGCAACATCTGCTTCATTAATGTCGCTGGGAGTGCTTCTGGCTTCCCAGCATGCTTTGCGGCACTTGTTGTGTAAAATGTTGCTAAGGGTACGTGTTTAGAGGTATGGTATTTATTCTCCTCCACTAGCAGTAGTAGCAGCCCTGCGTATGCGTTATCTATCCTAAGTTGCTCTGTGACTGAATACTTGATGCGGCCCAGCCTCTACCGCCAACAGCCCCCAAGTTAGACTGAATGAGAGACCCCTGGTCTAGCTACACTTACTTCAATTATTAAACTGGAAAATAATAGCACTTGTGTTTGAATGAATATTTTTGAATTATCTCCATTTCAAGGCCATTTTCCACTTATCTAGAAATGTGCTGCAAAGAAAAATTCCAATGCAGCATCCTTCCTGAGATAATCACACGTTTATACTCGGGTGGCCGACAAGGACACTCGCCTTGGATGCATTATTTTAATAAAAGGGCAGCCAGATGTTCCCACATGGTAACTGAATGACATTCGGTGCACTGCAGCACAGGCCCTGCAGGAGTGGCGATGGGACGACTTACTGTGGGTCACCTGACACACTGTCAGGACGCAGAGAGCATGGAGAGACACACACACACACACACAATCACAAAAACATGAACACACAAGTACAAAGACACGTTATTGTGGATTATTGTGAGTGACCGCGGTACGCAGTGATGATATTCGATGGATTAAACAGATGACGATGATAAGCAACTGTGTTATTTGCACATGTGGTTTTGTGTGTGTGCACAGACGCATGCCACGTTTAGGGCTTTGATGATGCTTGGAATAATCACAAGAGGGCGGTCTTATCCACACCCAGAGCAGACAAGATGTTATTGCTGCACACCAACCAGCATGATACATCTCTGCAGAAAGATTACTATTTGAAATGCTGACGACACGTAACGGTATATCGTGCATCTCAAATTATACTTTGCAGGCTCTTTCATGAGGCTGCCTCCAAAGGGTGTGAGATAAAGAGTGGCCTGCAGTCGTTCGCCACAAGAGAGAAACTAAATTTAGAGGGGGCTCGCTGACGTAATACCAGATAGAAGTGGAAGATGACTATTTGCCAAAAGCCAAAGAGGAAAGACTGCGCTCTGTGATTAAGCGCAGCCCGTTCACGGTGACATCTTTGCGGATGAGAAAAACTCAAGTGAGGCTTTTTAACTCTTTGTCGCATGCACAGCGTGACAGGCGGCGTAGTATGATGACAGCCGCACACACACTCCCTCTCTCAACACTCGTGCCAAAGTCTTCAAACTGCCTACCGGTCTCTCAAAGGTGGAAATTGGTGTCGTAAAACCAGATTTAGCATCAACAAGCGTGATTTTGTCATCATTTGTAAGTGCGTTCGGCACAGAAAGGCAGCTGCTTTCAAAGTGAAAGTAAACTACCTTCCTATTGGTGGGAAAAAAAGCTTGTCATCAATTGACAAAGCATGAACAGCCGTTTGTTGCAGAGGGAGAGGGGAAGGGAAGGTAAGACGCACATCATGGCTTTCTTTACTCTTGACGATCAAGGATGTTACATTCAGGTTTATTAATGTGGACATATTTTGTGTTGTGTATATAGCAGGGGTGGCCAAAGTGCGGCCCGTGGCTGTTTCTTATTGGCCCAAGGCACAATCTAAACTTAAAAAAATAAATCAAATTAAGAGAAAATGTTGTAATCTAACAAGAAAAACTCATAATTTTAAGAGAATAGCATTAAACTGAAAAATAACAAAAGATAACACAATTTTAAAGTCTTAATATCATGACAAACAAAACAATGAATAAAGTTGTCATTTTTGGAAAATTAGGTTGAGGAAAAAGTTGGAATAAAGTCATAATGAAGAGAAGAAAATTTACAAGTAGAAAGCTGAAATAGTTGTAAAATTCAAAACAAGAACAACAGAAATGGGAAAAGCCCCTGTAATTTTACAAGAATAAAGTCAAAATATTAAGAGAAAACAAGCCATATTCTAATGAGACAGAAAGTCACAATTTTATGAGCTTAAATAATATTATGTCCGTTGAGCAGCATAGAGTTGAAAGAAAAAAAGTATTGTTTTTAAAGTCAAAAAGTTGTCATTTTTGAAAAATTATGTTGGGTGAAAAGTTATAATATGGGAATACAATTAAAATATTATGGGAATAAAGTCATAATATTACAAGAACATTTACCGCTGAAAATTGACAGTACAAACATGAACTTATAAAGAGAACTGAGAAAGACGGAACACGAATGTCCTCAAAAAAAAAAAAAATCATATTGTGCAGATTACAAGCTGCAAGTGAACTAGTTATGTTGTTTAGGATATAGTTAACTGTTAATGTTTACGCTAACATACCACCTTGTCACGTTACGTTAACAGACGCCTACTTAGCCTGTTCTTGTTATAACTTGCCTTTCGAGATGAAATGTCTGTTCTTGGTCTCTGATTTCATACATTTCCCCCCAAAAATGTGACTTATAGTCCGTGTTTTTTTTCTTCTTCACTGTGCATTTTTGGCTGGTGTGACTTACTACGACTCCAGAGCGACTTATAGTCCGGAAAATACGGTAGTTTGTAGTGACTGTGAAGGAGAGTACTTACTATAAAAAGTATTTAAACATTTTTTAAAATTATTTGCTAAATTTGTACATGGGTTTTTGGACTATATGGTTCATTACACATTTTAGATATTTTTACACACACACAAAAAGTCGCGCAGAAACATGAAAGTGGAATTGTCACGGAAGATGAGACTTCAGTGTTCCTGACGAGACCTCAGGTCAGCGAGCAAACTGCATGCCTTTTGCTTTTTCTTTGGCTTTTTCCCTGACACTTACTCCAAATGATGGACCACCTGACACAAGGGGTGCTAAGAAAAGAGCGTATTATTGATTGTGCGTCGCATTAGAAGTTAAAGAAAAACTGCACTTCTTTTGGGGAATTTTGCTCCTCACTCACAATCCTTATGTGAAACATGAACACATATTTCTTTCCCTTTTCTGTGTGTTCTAAAGAGAGCCAGCGAGTTAGCATGAGCGAGCTAACAATGCATGTCATGGGACCCACCTATTTCGACTATAAAGCCCTAAAAGAGTGTTCCACTTACATGAATGACCTGTATATTAACCAAGCTACAGCGATATTGTTATTGTAGCAGCTAACACAAAGAACTATATTTTTCTGGCGGAGTCACACAACGTCACTCACAACGCCGCATGCCACTGCCGAGCGGTACACTACCTACTGCAGCTGCTGCTGTGTTGCTTGTGAGTTTGGAAAAGCTAACGCTAGGCTATGAATTATGCCTCACACGTGTATTGTAGAAGGTTGTGGCAATAAGTCGAAAAGTTAGTCAACTTGAGATTCCACACGCTACAATCTAAACAATGTGACAGACTGAAGCAGTCGATACTGGCTCGACATCGCTACAAAGACTCAGCTAGATGCTCGTTTGCTGTCAGCATTTTTTACCTGAGGACTATGAGGACATATATTCAGGCTCAAAAGAAATGGTTCTGGTTCCACGTTTGTCCAAAAATAGTCGTCGGTGGCCACGGCTCTCATGAAGTCTGCCATGATTAGTAATAGCAAACAGACTGGCTGTTTCTATGCTGCTGTTGTTGACAGAAGTAGCGTTAGTTCCTATGGGCTATGGGAAATCAATGTGCATAGGAAAGAAGTTCCGGTAATGTTTAAAAGTAATCAAAATATGGCAAAAATACTGCAAGTATTACATGTTATTATGAATGTACCTGTTAATGCATGATCACAGCATGGATATAAAACCAGAAAACCTTGTTAGGTTTTTTTAGAGGGCTTTATAGTCGAAATACTGTTGGTGGGTTCCATGATGTGCATTGTTAGCTCGCTCA
This sequence comes from Dunckerocampus dactyliophorus, assembly GCF_027744805.1. Lineage (NCBI taxonomy): Eukaryota > Metazoa > Chordata > Actinopteri > Syngnathiformes > Syngnathidae > Dunckerocampus > Dunckerocampus dactyliophorus. The sequence goes on along the minus strand of NC_072829.1, from coordinate 3,583,602 downwards.
TGCTAACTCGTTTTCTCTCTTTAGAACGCACAGAAAAGGGAAAGAAACGTGTTCATGTTTCACTTAAGGATTGTGGGCGATGGGCAAAATTCCAAAAAAAGTGCAGTTTTCCTTGAACTTCTTTTTACGCTTGTGAGACACAACGTGAGAACATGAGATGCTGTCCTTGTTTGTCATTCAAGTTAAAAGTGGAGGGTGGAAGTGCTGCAGTGGTAATAGCAGCAGAAGGGATTGTGTCAAGGTGCTGAATTTGCATATGTAAATAAGAAAGGAGCATGCAGATGGCTCCGGATGCTTCCTTGAGCTCAGGCTGGCGGAGAGGAGATTAATAAGATAAGATGCAATGTGCTTGCAAGACAGGGGTGCGGGGGCGGGGGGCGGGGCTCACGTTGCTGGAAAATCTCGGTCCGAGAAAGCCTCGTTGCGCTCGCTCGGAGCCCTCCCTTTCCGTCGGCCAGTGTTGGCAGCAGGCACAGGAAGAAGGGGGCATGGGAAGCTGATGCCTCTGGGTGAGGTCGGGGTTCTGTCCGCGATTAAACGAGTGACGGCATCCTCTGCTGGCGAGGCGGCCTCCTCAGGAGGACTGTGGCTGCATGTGTTGACGGGACTTGTTGCCTGGTGAAAGAGTTCCTCCGAGCACGAGCGAGATGAAGAACTGCGGAGAGCAGAGCAATCTTAAACACCTCCGGAGGTGCTCACAATTTCCTTCAGTGGACACTGTTGCTGTGATGAACCGCTACACATCCCCAGAACGCACGGCTGCCAGGGAGGAAGAAAGTGTGCAGCTGTCAGATCAGGGTCAGCGAAGGAAGCAGTGCTCATTTCCTTACATCCTGAGGGAGGGTCCCGTGTCCTTGTTTCAGAGCTATTTATCCGAGACAAGGTCTGGCCTGTGCTGGTCCATGCCTGTTTTTGCTAGGATTAATGACCACAGCCAGGGAGTTTATGTTTACGGTCTACTGTATGATTGTTTGCCTGCGGTAGCAGGATTACGTAAAAACTACAATTTCCACAAGAGTTTCTTTCATGATGTTTCTTTGATAAATAACACAGCAAGTAACCTGCAAGTCATGCTGGTTAACATCTAGTTGAAGGGGTGTGCGTGTGGGCTTCCCAGCATGCCTTGCGGGTTAAAAATGAGTATAAAATAGTGTGGTTTTGCATGTATATTAGTATGTAAGCGTCTATTTCCATATCCGCAATGTCTGTGTGGTAAAGTTACATTGTGTGTTTCCGCGGCTAAGGATGCTCCGATCAGGGTTTTAAGCTGCCGATTCCGATCACCCACCAGTGAAATCGTCCGATACCGATCACGTAGATTAAGTGTAAATTTATTTATGATGACTGCTATTGGTCCGCCGTATAAGTGGGAAAAGTTAGGAAAATTCCAAGATCCCATGTCTGCCAGGGGGCCCAAAAAAAGTATAAAAGTATAAAAAAGTAAAAATGGGGGGCACCCAACGGGATGTGTATTTATTTATTTTTTTTATGGGGCCCGGAATTCCTGGTTGCAGCCCTGCTATTGGCTATATGATATGAAAACGGGAACCAAAAAAACCACCTTCACTTATACATATTTGACTTCCTTTTCAGGAGAACACGTATCCCTCGTGAAACTTACTGAGGATGAGACGCCTTCTTTAAGGAGAGTTTGGATGTGAGAGTACATACTGTAGTTTGACGGCGTTCCAGCAGGACGTCCATGTACCACATACTGTAGATGGGCTCCACGTGAGAGAGGCTGCTCGTCTAGTGCGATGATTTCAATTATTTTTCGGGTTATTTGCTTTAGACTGCTGACTGTCACGCACACACGGGCGAGCGTTGTCTGACTGATGATCACATTGTGAGCTTCAAAAACTCACCATGCTCGGTTAAGTGTTTGTTCTCCAAATGCCATATTAAACTGAAGCTTTTTTAACGTGCTACTCCGGTGAGTTTTGCAGGGTGCAAAATTCATATCACTCTCACAAACGGCAGGTATGTTCCACACGGCAGACATGTTTGATACCCTGCACGGTATGAAGGAAAGTGGGCGGGGGATGCTCTCTTCAGGCTGCATGCTGCAACAGTACGAGCCACAGGTGATTGGCTTTTGTGATCGGCGTTGAAAGGCATTTATCGGCATATGCCGTTGACATGCTTTTTCACAGAAATAGGCCGATATTGATCGGTGGCCAATCGATCAGAGCATCCCTACCCGCCGAACATTCTAAAAATATAATTTAACAAGGGCAACAACGGAAAAATTAGCAGCAATTTTACAACAATAAAGTAATCTAACAAAAAAAAGTTGTAATTTCATTAGAATAACGTCGTAATATCGGAAAGGATGTCCTCATTTCAGTCGCATAAAGTTGAAATATTAAAGCAAAAGATGCCAGAATATTATGAGCAACAAACAAAACAAAATAATTAGGTTGGGGAAAAAGTTATAATATGGAAATAATATGAAAATAAAAATTAAAACAGCGGCTGTAATTTTTTATTTTTAAGAATAAAGTCAAAATGTTAAGAGAAAGAGTTGTATTCTCAAAAGAAAAAATATATATTATGGGGGAAAATAATGTCATTTTAGTAGCACAGAGTGGAAATATTAAAGGAAAAAAAGGTTGTTTTTTTTTAAGTTGTAATAGTATGGGAAACAAAGTTGTCACTTTTGAAAAATTTGGTTGGAGAAAAAGTTATATTATAGGCGTAAAGTCAAAATATTGTGGGAATAAAGTCACAATATTATAAGAAAATTTACAGTAAAGTTGAAATAGTTGGAACATTTTTAAAACAACAATAGCAGAAATGGAAAAAACTGTCATGCGCTCTTACTTTGGAATGTTACACTTCCTGCTGGGGGTAAGATGCAGCCTCTTAACCCCAGCATAATTGTGTACAGCTGTTTGCAATTGCAATTATGTGGTTGTTTCATTGCCTCTACTTCGCCTGTGCTGTCACCTCGACGGCTCCTTTATCTGTTGCTACTGCCCAAGTCTTCTGTGTGTTTTCACAGAGCCTTTTTCCTCTGTCGCTTTGTGTTGCCCTCATCCTGTACTACTGTGAGTACCTGCACCTGCTAATTGAAACACTTACACACGTTGCCTGTGTCTCTGCATACTGGCAGTCCAGCATTCGACAGCTGCACGAATCTTAGCAAAACCAGCTGTAATTTTACAAGAATAAGTAAAAATGTTGAGGAAAAAAAGTTGCATTCGAATGAGAAAAAAGTTGCAATTTTACGAGAATAAAGTCGTAATATTATGAGGAAAAATAATGTCATTTTAGTAGCATAGAGTGGAGATATTCAATGTATTCTTTTTAAAGTCGTAATATGAGGAACAAAACAACATTAAGTTCTTACGTCTGGATAATTATTTTGGGAAAAAGTTCTACTATTATGGGAATTAAGTCAAAATATTATGGGACTAAAGTCATAATACGAGAAGAAATTTACAAAAGAATGTTGAAATAGTTGGGGTGGGGGGTGGGGGGAGAAACAGCTGTAATTTGACAAGAATTAAGTCAAAATATTAAGAAAAAAAAGAGAAAAACGTTGCAATTTTACGAGAACAAACTCCTAATATGAGGAAAAAATGTCATTTTAGTAGGAAAAAGTGGAAATATTAAAGAAAACATGTTATTTTGTTATTATTAGTGATATGAGAAACAAAGCAACAATAAGTTGAAACTTTTGCAAAATTAAGATGGGGGGAAAAGTTCTAATAATACGGGAAGAAAGTTTACAAGAAGAATGTTGCAATAGTTGGGGAAAAACATGGCAGAAATGGAAAAAAACCCCACTTGTATTCTAACAAAAATAAAGTTGCAAATTTATGAGAATGAAGTTGTAATATTATGAGGAGTCATTTTAACAGCGTAGAGTGGAAATCAAAAATTCGAAAATGATCCAAGAATCCACTGTATCCAAGCCACGTGGACACTGTCATTATAATCATCATCATCAGGTCATCAGAAATGCAGGAAAATCCCCAAGCTGGGACTTCTACACCTTATTAAGAGCATATTAACCTACAACCACATGTATCTCAAGTGAAAGCAATCAAATTGACCACAAAGTACAAGTACGCTTTAAAAGATGCGTCAGTGTCACTGCGTAAACTTCCTGCCAAAACATTTATAGTCTTGGAAAGGCTTTAGTTTGAAGCAATAAAGAAATGAAATCTCGTGCAACATGCCCCGGGAAGGAATATTTCACAACAAGCACCCACCGCAAAGGTCTGTCTCCCCCTACTGGCGAGGTGGCCGTACTCCAGCTCTTGCGATCGCCCTCCTCTTTGTCGCTCTTCTTCTTGCGCAGCGGCATTGGCACATATCCACTCTGGTTGCACTTGTTGGGCAGGTACTGGTTGAAGGGCATGGCGGTCCGCGGCTCGCTCACGGAGGTCCGCCGGGCCAGCATGTCGTCCTTGTGGATGTCGGGGGTCTTCCTGCGGGGCGGGCCGTCCGACTCGGAGTCGCTGCCGCGGCCTGTTGGGTGAAGGAGAAGATGTGAGTTGAAAAGGTGCGCTCTAGTAGTAGGTCAAATTTGACAAATTCTGTAAAAGTAGATCAAATGCGATGTTGCACACAATCTCTGGGATTTTCCTCCTGCATTCCAATATACACAAGTGGATGAAAGCATAATTATAGTGACTAGTGACTTAAATAAAACTGTGACTTGTGTTTTGCACACTAAAAACATCTGCAGTGCATGACATCACTTAATAACACATAAACCGACCCTTTTATAAGCATATAAAATCATCACCGTGTCTGTTTGTTCGACACATAAATCACATTTTAATGTGCATCTCCACAAAGAATATGATTAGGATACCGTGGTCTCATCCGACGTTTAATATGCTGGTCGACACCTGGATTGGCGGCGGCTGCGTGACTCAAGGACTTTTCCCTGCCCGCAAAATTCCTTCCCCTGAGATGAGGTTACATAACAATCCTCAAGGTAAACACGGAGCAAAGACGTGATGAGGATGTTGTGTTTACCATTCCTGTGGCGTGCGCTCACTGCTGCCTTCCATTTAGCGGGTATTTAGTGCTGTGTGCCTGAATACGCTCAAGCGTCAGGTCATAGATGCCTGCAACGAATTCCTCCGAAAGATGTTCATCACATGCACTGCTTCCTTTGAATGTACGTGATGTATGGTATAGGAATCTACCACTCAATGTCTGCATTTTCCTGGGACAAATAACCCAATTTCCAGCAGATCTACGAGTCCTGGAGAGTTAACCCTTAAGGCGCCAGAGTTTTTTTTCACTTTTGACAATACTATTTCAAAAGGTTGTAGCTTCAAAGTGGTTAGCGATAAAGGCATACTGGAAATTAGAAAAATCATCAGTATGACCCAAAGTTTGTGATGGGAGTAAATGTACTCATTTAATTTGCATATTATGACCTCACCAGGCTCGGAATCCCTGTCCCCACTGACACCACTGCTGCCTCAACCTATTTCCGTGTTTTTTTACATGCCCAGTACCCCCCTCACCATTAGCGGTGTTTTGACAACGCACCACGTCCCCTCCTGCCACCCCGAACACGGTTTAGCAAAGCAGCGGCTAAAGTATGCTGCGTGTGGACTGTCACGGCGAGTGGAAACGCCCACAAATGTTGCTCAGACTGAAGTTAGAGATGTCTGCCATCTCCTCGTGTAAAGTGTTAACAACATGAGGCATCATATTAGCAGCAAATTCAGCCCGCAATAAGTGAAATCCGTGAAGTAGCCAAATTATTATATATGTTTTAAGGCTGTAAAACCCCTCACCATTCACTTTATAAACTTATCTCAGACAGGCATTAACATTTTGTTACATTTCTCTCTTGTTTAAATACTCTCAAACTTCGTTTGAATTTGAATGATCAACCTACTAGGTTGGACACAAGAAATTATTAAGCGACTCACGTGTATTTCACTCATCTGACCGTGCCCCAGTGTCCTGCTGCCATTAGGCTGTGGCGTTTTTGTATCCTTGTTAAAACGTATTGCTCCTGGCGTGGTATTTTCCTCACACGTTTAGCTACTTCTGTTTTTTCTATTGTTTACAGTATTGGCGGTTAGCCAGCAGCTGACACGGTTAGCTAGTTTGGTAGCCATGACCACAACAAGAGACGGCATGAAAGAGATTTATTGACAATGGTCTATAGCCAAACAGGACGCAGAAGACAATGGGCGGTTCAGACAGAAGAGCGAAAATAGAGAGACACTGCCGCCTCGTGCTAAAGCACAGAACTACAACACTCCACTTCCTACAATACAATTAATCTTAAAGGGCCAGGCTCGGCATTTAACAGCGTTTATACGCTGTAAAAAAAAAAACAAAAAAAGCACTAAAATTGCACAAAAAAATGTACAGGGAAAAAAACACCAATATTATATTTTTATGCCAATATAAAGTAGGGACGTCCGATAATATCGGTGGGCTGATATTATACTGTACCTACTTTATTCCCATAATATTTTGACTTTACTCTCATAGCATTAATTACAACTTCATTAATTTTGTTGCTCATAATATTACTTTATTACCATAATTAAAATACTACGATAATATTACTACTTTTTATAACTTAAAAAACAAATTTCTTTAATATTTCAGCTTTACGCTACAAAAATGACATTATTTTTCCTCTCAATATTACGTCCTTCTCGTAAAATTCCCACTTTTACACATTAGACAATTTTTCTCTATTAATATTTGGATTTGACCCTTGACTGCTGATTTTTCAATTTTTGCTGCTGTTTTTTTAAATTAACATTTTCTTGTTAAATTATAGTTTTAGAATGTGCTGCGGACCAATCAAAAAACAGCCGGGGGCTGCAATTTGGACCCCCGTATCTTAGGCCCTGTCCACACGGTAACATTCTTGGGATTTTTTTTTTGGTGTGCTAAAAAAAAGTCGCGTCCACACTGTGCCGGATTACTAAATAGTCGCATTCAGACGGGAACGTATAACTGAGTGAAAACGATGTACTACACATGGCACGAAACCAAGACGAAACCACGTGACACTCCAATCCATAAAAGAAGAAAGAACGGCCACGCATAACTCCGTGGGGGTGGCGGTTGGGGGGAATCCACACATGTTGCCAGGCAATACTGCCTCGCTGCACATATGGTGGAGATTAGGGGGCGTATTCTTGGGTCAGAACCACAACGCACCATGGTAAAACATCCGCGATGTGATATTGTGTATGGTGCTTACACAATGTTGGGAATCTGCGTTTGTTCCTGCGTCCTCAACAAGGCTACCTGAGTCCAAAGTTGACATGAAACCCAGGAGGCAGCAACGAGTGTGACGGTGAGTGGGCAGGAGTCCTCGCTCGGCCAGGTTCCTCCCCTGTCCTGACCTTTTTGACAAAGCTTTGGCACAATTGGTCTCTGTAAGCCGACCTCACCCTGACCGCAATTAGAGGACAGACAGAAGAGTTTAATTCAATCTGGGAACGAAATTCTATCTCGGCAACACGCATTTGCCCGAGCCAAGTGCGGACAGTCGATACAGTGTCTGTAAACGACCCACTTTGTGTTTGTGATTCTTGTTTCTTAGTGAAAGTGTTACCAAGTTTTGTTTTTTTTTTAGAAAATGGTGTAAATAAATATTACTCACGGGGCCATCTATTCCCTATTTCCTGCTGATCTCCTTGTATCCAGGAAGGGTGAGACACAGAATCCATGAAAATGTACAGGAGTGATAGGCTGCACACAAGCATAGATCTTCTATTTAACAGGATCCACCTGGTCCACCTAACTTTCTGATGCCACCCTCGGCCTGCCAGCCGCCAGTTGAAGGACACAGCAGACAGTATCAAACCCAGCCAAGTATCCATATCCTTTTTTTTCTGTTCTTCATCATCACCAATGTTCAAAGCATTCCAGGAGTCACTGCGTCCATCCAGAAGCTTTTCCAACCTGGCTCTTCATCGTGAATGTGGGCACGGACAGCACAAGGCGTTTGGCAGGGTGTTGGTGGAGTGATGGAGGCACAAGAATGTGCAGATATGCAATGCAAGCACATTCTCTCATCTATCAAGACTATATAATGCAGGGGTGTCCAAAGTGCGTCCAGGCGCCATTTTTCTTATTTTATTGGCCCAAAGGCACATTTAAAAAATAAAAAAAAAATGTTTAAAACTGCAAAAATGGAAAAAACTAAGTCAAAATATTAACAGAAAAAATTTCATGAGAATCACATAATATTGTGAGAAGAAATAACATTTCAGTAGCATAAAGTTGAAATATTAAAGAAAAAAGATGCTTTTTTTTTTTAAGTCATAATACTATGACAAACAAAACAAAATAATTAGGTTGGGGAAAAAGTCAAAATATTATGGGAATGCAGCCATGATATTACAAGAAGAAAGATTAAATATTTGAAAAACAAAAAAAAACACAGCAGAAATGGAAAAAACAGCTGTAATTTTACAAGAATAAAGTCAAAATATTCAGAGAAAAAAGTTGTATTCTAACAATAAAAATGTTGCAACTTTACGAGAATAAAGCCATAATATTATGAGGAAATATAATGTCATTTTAGGAGCATAAAGTGGCGAAAAAAAGAAATTAAGAAAAAATTGGATTTTCCAAAAGTCGTAATATTATGAGAAACAAACAAAACAACATTAAGGATGGGAAAAAGTTAGAATATTATAGGAATAAAGTCTAAATATTATGGGATTGAAGTCATATTATTACAAAAATTGTCTTTACAAAGATCTACTGTACACGTGTCGCTTTACAAAATATCAAAGCGGCCCTTGAATCCTTTTCATTTTTCACTATGTGGTCCTTGCTGGAAAGCGTTTGGACACCCCTGGTATAAGTGTTACTCTTCTTATTCAACCTGATGAATTACGTGGGAACACGGGGCTGCTTGTGTGCATTTCTCGCTTTCCTAGAACTTTGTTTCATAACAGAAACCCAAAGTGGCAAGTTTCTATTGTCAGCTCATCTCATGCTGATTGAACTGATCCTAAACGAGCAATGCTTCAAAATGCTCAGGTGACTTAATCTTTCGCTCGAGCCCTATCGCTCCTCTCAATCAACACTTGCAGAAATGAAACACCTGCAGCGCGAACAAAAGGTTCAAAAAAGGCAGAAGTTTGGATGTCACGGGCTGGGGCGGATTATCCCCCCGCTGATGGAGAGGTGCCAGGGAACGCTGCAAAGTGCAAGCCTCGGCACGACGGATTCTTCTTGTTCACATTTGTGCTGTACCATGTGACAATGCAACACCCGAGTACCACATGAAGATGCAGAAATATGAAAACTGATTATTTATCCCCCTGTCAGGTGTTGGAGGAGGGAGAGTGGTTGTGTATCTCGTGCATCTTTTAAACTATTCACTTTAAACTGTCTTCGAAGCACGGGTCAAAAGTTTGGAGACACCTTTCCACTCAAAAGCAGATGAAAGTGTCTCCATATTTTTGACTGATACTGTCAGTGACCTAGAGTGAGACGTGCCGGCCCTTGTTGTCCTCTGACCTCGCTCTGACGAGTTGCAAAGATGCATATCAACAATAACAAGCTCATAAATAATTGCCATAAAAACAGCGGACTACACCGTATAGATATTTGTTTTTTGCGGCCGCACAGCGACCTAGTGGATAGCATGTTGGTCACACAGGAGATCTGGGCTCGAATCTCAGCTGGGCTTCTCTGTGTGGAGTTTGCATGTTCTCCTCATGTGTGCGTGGGTGTTCTCCGGATACGCCGGCTTCCTCCCACATCCCAAAAACATGCATGTTATGGCCATGACAGAAAGTAACTGAGTGAAAAAAAACTTAAATCTGCGTGGATAAAAAAGCCTTTGAAATGACTGAAAAGGCCTTTTGCTTGTGACTGGGTGTTGCCTTGCAATAACACACAATGCGCAACATTGGGCCTCATAACAGTAGCGCGCTGTAAAAACACAATGTGTCTCATTTTTCTCTTTGCACCTATCAAAAAGTGCTTGCTTACTAAAATTACATCAGTCGGAACACAATAGCGCACTGTTGCTTTTTATGGAGCTGCACTAGAGTGTGCATGCGCGTGTGTGTGTGTGTGTGTGTGTGGTGTGCCTACTACCATCGCTGCTGCCGCGGGCCACCAGGACATCCGGCGACGGGGTTTGTTGCGAGCGGGAGCCGAAGGAGTCCAGGCTGTCGAAGGAGTCCTCGCGGCCGTGGCGTGGCGGAGAAAGGGAGTCGCTGCGCTCGGAGTCCCAGCAGTCGATGTAGCCGCTGTCCCGGATGCTGCGTTGGGGGCTCTCTGCCACCTCCGCCTCCTAAATGTCAGCACACGTCAGGACACTGTCATTCACACTGCGATGCATTCACATCACATGTAAAGAGAATGAAATGTTAACCTGGCCAAGCATCATGTGAAGAATATTTCTATATCCTGATGTCTACAAACATTCTCTTAGATCCACACCACCTCTCCTCTAACTTTCTCTGCTCCTCATCCACATGCATTAACACTCCCTAAGCCTTACTGGCTCCTCCCTTCCCTTGAAAAATGTCTGAGCTGCTAATGGAAGGTGGAGAAAGGCCTTTCCTGTCTAGCAAAAAAAAAAAGGCGTCTATTTTCCTTTTTGCTGTGCAACCACAATTCTGTGATTTGTCTTTGACGTGTTGCAGTTACAAGTAGACACAATAACACCTTCTCAAAGTCGCTGATACCTTTCGCATCTGTGACAGCAGGCCCTCAAACTCCCTCAGGTCCAATGTGGGCCCGTTGTAGGTGGTGCAGCCGTTGGCAGCCCGACCCAGCCAGTAAATGGTGATTAGAACCTGCACACATGACGACAAGAGGCTGCACATTACTGCCATATCCCAACTTACATATCTTTGCTAAGTAAAGTCTTCAGCAATATTTACAAATAAGGATACCAGCGTAATTTGCGTGTCAGAAATTTAGAATATCACCTGCGGACCCACGTCTGTGCTTTAATGTTGTCAGCTTGTTATCAGCAAACATAGCTAGAAGAATATCAGCAAATGTGGCCAAAGGAATATCAGCAAACATAACTGAAAGAGTATCAGCAAACGCAGTTCGATGTATATCAGCAAAGGCAGCCAAAAGAGTATCAGTTACAAGAATATCAGCAAATGTAGCCACAACATAGCCAAAAATAGTCAAAAGAGTATCAGCAAATGTAGCCGGAAGAATATCAGAAAACATAGCCAAAAGAGTATCAGCAAATGTAGCCACGGGAATAGCAGCAAACGTAGCTTTCTCCACACATGCATTGCAGATTCGTCCTCACTCCCGATGCGCACACACACAAGCGCTCCGCTTGGCGCGTTCACAGCCACACCAAACAGTCGGACATCAGAAACTCTTAACACTACACAAAATGTCCAGATCACCACATATATACCATACTTGCCCGTAGAGAGTTTATTGTAATGTATTGTATGTACTTTATTGATCCCACAGCGGGGAAATTTACTTGTTACAGCAGCAAGCAAGCATATTACAACCTCATACGAAATCAACAACAATGACAATGTAGAGTCCTGGACGTTCTGTGTTGTCTATGAAGCCGTGAATGAGATTGTCTTAGCACAGCGACGTTCGCTGATATACTTTAGCTACCTTTGCTGATATTCTTTTGGCGTGGTTGCATATTAATGCAAACAGAGCTGCGGGATCAGAATTGTATCGACATCCAAATTCAGGTGTCGGGATTGGATCGAAAATAAAAAAGTGGATGAGTGCACCCCTCTTTACAACACAACTAGGTGAACTGTGCTGTCGTCCCGTGGCTATAACGTCTGCCAAAGCGCAAAATAAATAAATGGAGCTTGCGTGTCGGCGGCGTTTCCTTCCACTATTCCTCTAAACAGCCCAAAATGGGATTAAAGGAAGGCCAATGTCCTTTCACTTTCTGCAATACAAAGCAACCCAAGGTGGCTTCCTCCATCCAAAGACGTCCCGTGTTTACTGTGGCTGCCTGCACAAACACGACAAGGCCCAGACATTGTTCGCCCAGGAACGCTCCCGCTTCAGTGTGACAAGCTCCAAGGCCAGAATTGGTTAACATGATTGAGCGAGCCATTCGTCAAATCTGCTTGCTGTGTGTGCAGGCAGAACACAATGTATACAGCTGCGTGACTGAGCTTACTCGAGTTAAAAATGCTAAATGAATAAAATCACGGATGGGCGATGACACAAAGCTGCAGCTTCAGCACTGTCAGCAAAGATTCCGGCTATATTTGACTACGTGCATGTCAACACCCGCTGGGATGGCTTCCATAGCAGAGCCCGGTGTGGATTAATGAGCTTATTTCACTCACACACACACGACAACGAATGCTGACCACACTCTGAGAAACAGCAACATGCATGACTGACTCATCACAGGAAGCATTAAGTACAATACTGATTCATGCATTTTATACAGTCAAACCTCAATTTTCACACGGCCCGTTTTTAGTATGATTCGGTGTTCGGAAAAAAGGTTTGCCAAAATATTGCACGTTTTATTGAGTGGGCCTGCTAAGTAACCTGCCATGGGGCCAAGGAAAGTTGCAAATGCCAGGATGTGTGAGGTGTCCGCATTAACAATAAGCTCCATCTCTAATATGATTTTGTATAAAATGCTTTTTTGGTCATATTTTTGGGTGTCTGGAACGGATTCATTGGATTGACATAATTTCCTATGGAGAAAATTGCCTCGGTTTTCATATGTTTCGGACATAACAGAGTATAACTGTATTTTAGCATGATGCAGGCATTTTAGTCATTTTGCTCTACTGTAGTCAAGATGCTTGGGATTGGAACCATCGTCCTGTATGGTATTCTAGGCAGTAAGACTCAAGTGTTTAAAGTTTAAAAGAAAGTTTAAAGTAAAAAGTTTTATTGTGTTTAAAGGGGTTAACTTTTTACACTCACTGTATGGGACAATGCAGAAGGTTACTGAGGGTTTTATTATTTTATGTTAACACTAACTTGTTAAAATGTTAATGCAAATTCAAACGTGTGACTACAAGCAGTAAAATCAGCATAAATGTCTGCTTGAGATGCACCCATATCCATAAACAAGCACAAAAAAACAACACTTGCACACAAAAGAGCACTAACTGGAAGTGGGCCAGGAGCAGCGTGGTTTCTTTGGCTTCAGTGCCATTTTGACAGACAGCAGTATAAACAAACATGTTGATGTGAATCGTTGTACTGGTTTTGTCTCATCAGTGTCAGCGGCTGTCTCACACTATTATAGCAGCAGTGACACACACACACACACGTACATTTATACACCCCTTTGATATTGACATGCTAACAAATCTTTTTTTCATGCCAGTGAATCCATATACTGCAGTACAAGAGCACGTGATGGCTACGTGTGGGTGTATTGTGGGGGATCTGCTGCCGGATTGTCCCTGTGTGCATCTGATTGAGCTCGCCGTATACGCTGGCACTGCACGTTGGAGGAAAAAGTGGTAACACTGACAGAGGAGTCACTTACATTCTTGAGCTTTCGGCTGCAGTCGCCCCCCCTGCAGAGAATCACACAAAGAAGGGAAAACAGTGAGAAACTTCAAATTTAATGTATTACATAAGAAGAGTTGAAAGTCTGAAAATGCACACCCGCCCACATGAATCTACAATACAAGACTAGAAGAAACATTGTGTTCCGTTCATCTTCTTGAGTGAGATAACTACCAAAACAGTCCCAGCATGCATCATTGATTGCACCTTGCAGCATTCTTATGACGTTTAAATGATATGGTTCCTTCACTATGACAGCTGAGTCATGAATGAGTCAAATCTGTATGTTCAAGTGTCCACACAGTACACTGATAAAAGTGCTTTAACTGTATGCATTTATACTACAAGTCTTGGTCTTGAACGTCCCATGAGCAACCAGGAAGTGCAACTAGAAATCATCAATCATCACTAGTCGTATACGTCTACTGTACGTTCAATATTTATGTGTCACCATACCTACAAACATTTTTCCCCAAAAGAAATCATGTAAATCCAATTAATCCATTCCAGACACCCTAAAACAACATTTTACAAAGAACAATTATAGCTTTACATGCAAAAACCAATGCAAAATATATATAAATGGAGGAATGATATGGATAAATGAACACTGAACATCACTTTCACCTTTACTGAGCTCTTGTTGGTTAACACGGCGATGGGCACACGGACGTTGTTTTTCTTTATTACGTTTTTTTACAAATTTAATGTCAAAGAGTAACCTTCTTTATCAAAATCCTGACATTTGCAATTTTTTCTGCACCTGTATTTAACAAAAAAAGAACAGAAAAAAGCACATGCTCCTCTAGGACACATTTGTAGCAATTTGTTGCAATGATTCCACTGTACGCCTATAGATCATGCGGGGATAACAATAGGCTCGCTAATTTGTCATTTGGCATCTTGGTTTAATGCTCCATTCCAAGAAAGCTTTTCCAACAGCTGTGTTCACTGTATTGAAAGAGGGAACGCTCTTGAAAAGTAGACGTTTCTTAGGAATTATTCTTCAGGAATTCAGGCAGAAGAAACTTATCACTACGATCTCTTTCTGTGCCATAAAAAGTAACTCTAACAGTGTCCCAAAATCAGTGCGTGTCTGCTGGCACAAGCCGCTTATTCAGCCAACGTCCAAAAACTTGGGGTCTTCCGGTCAGGACATCCATTGCATAAGCAGAGGAAATAGCCACACAATAATGACATCAATGTCCTATTCTTGGGTTTTTGACAAACGTCAGGTCATATAAGGTATTATAATCTTATACAGTGTGTGTTTAAACCTTAGCTGCCAATGCCATGTAGTACAATCGGAAACAAAAAGCCAGCGTTGACATTAGTGCACAAAGGCGGAAGAACTCGTGTCAGTGTCACCAAAGAATTCCATGTCTTGACAGAACAAGTCAGGCAGCTCTTCTCGAGGTTCCTCTTTAAGACCCCATTGTGAAAGACACCTTGCTAGTGAGAGTGATGACAACACACATGCACATATACAACAACAAACACTTGGATGAGTTACCAAGCGACGCAGTCAGGAGGAGACACAGTTAAGTGTGTGGCGCATGCAGACCGAAACTAGCTGTGACAGATGCAGCCATTGTTTTCCATCAATGACAGGCTCGCACAATCTTCCATTTACTCGCATTGGCTTGTTTGTGTTGGCTATCGACTGGCTGATTGTCAGGAGGGGACAATGACAGACTGACAGCCACTGACAGACTGATATCAATGTCATGTATTAACTGTAAATTTTCAATATGTTTATGATGAGAGCTGTTGACCAGGGGAGCCTTATGTGGAAAAATTAGGACAGTTATTAAAAAATAAAAAGGGTGGGCTCAATGTGATTTTTTTTGGGGGCGACCCAGAATTTCACCGCTGCCATTGGCTACACAGTAATCCCTCGTTTATGGTGGTTAATTGGTTCCATACCCGACTGTGACAAGTGAATCTCCCTAAAGTAGAATTCCTTCTTGTGTATATATATATATATATATATATATATATATATATATATATATATTATATTTTCATAGTTATGGCATAGAGAACCTGTTTACCATCTTCTAAATACGTTTCTTAACATTAGAGCCCTCTAGACATGAAATAACACCCCTATGGCCACCTTTACAGTCCTTACCCAAAATAATAGATATAATCACACAAAATTATCTATAGTCCGTTAAGTGTTCTTCAAATGCCACATTAAATTAAAGCTTTTTGACGTGCTGAACGCCCCCACCATGCAGCGCTAGATACAGCTGCTGGTCGCTGACCACGCATGATACTTCAAATGCAGCTACAGCCATCCCTCGTTCATGGCGGTTAATTGTTACCAGACTCAACCGTGGTAAGTGACTTTCCGTGACGTACGATTCAATATTAATAAATGGAATGTTTGCGTGGTTATGGCATAGAAAACCTTTTTACACCCTTCTAAATACGGTTTTTAACATTATTAGCGCTGTCAAGACATGAAATAACACCATAAAGTCACCTTTACATTTGTATTACCCAATAGTAGACATAATCAGAGAAAATAAGACATTAGACATAAATAAGATAACAGACTCACACGTTAGCAGTTTCTTGTTGTTCCTTTCTGGACAGCGTACTTGCTGCGGTAGTTATTGTCTCATCAGTGTATTGTAATTGTAATAATAACGGCTTTAAATGGTTTTACACCCGTATTACCCAACATTAGACACAATAAGAGTAAATGAGCCATTTAAGATGTAAATAAAACTGTTCACGTGTCACAGTAAATGTGTTCCCCAGCATCATGGCTGGCCCTTGCCTCAACACCGATACGCAGTGGCTACATTCACAATTAGAATGCTTCTTCTGCCTTGTATTTGTATTTTAGTTCATTTACCCATTTTTGTGCTTATGCTTAAATTAGGCCAAGAATAAATACAATTTGCTTAACTATGGATTTTTTTCTACTAATAACAGGCCCTATTCAACCACAAAACAGAGATCATTTATTTATTTATTGAAAAACTGCGATACAGCGAGGGAGCGATGTTCAAAACGCAATGGGACGAGTGTACTGCCATCTTGTGGAGTTAATAAAATGTACATCAAGACGTTGTCTACAGCCACAGCTGTCAATGCCAATGTTTTTTACACTCCACTTTGATTGGAGATCCCGGCAGTTGTCCTGGCTTTTGTAGCTCACGCACCCGGCGACTGCAGCAGATACCACAGTTAATTGAGTAGAGGTGTTAATTGGAGTTCCCATCGGTTGAAATAACCCTGTGGCTCAAACAAATGTGTTGTAGTAATGCGAAGATTTCAGACTCACTTGGCAGTTGGCCGTGTGGTGGTATCCTGAAGGTCTCCAGGGTCAAATAGCTGGGAGCCCTTCAATCCCAACTCCTCACATCCGCGTAGAAACACACTAAGGTTGTCCTACATAGTACACACACACACAAAGTGGAGTCGTGTAAGCACGCTAAGTTAGAAAGATACATAGAAACATAAAGTACATCATTCAGTGTGATCAACACATTTGTAGTCAGGCAAGGTTACTTCCAGTCTTATCTCCTGCAAACGCACAACATGAAAATCAGGATACCTGCTGGACGGAAACCTGACACCAGCGGGCTTTGTGGACGCCTCCAACCAGACAACTTCCAATTCCCCTCCTTTAATTGTCATCAAACTCCTTTAGCTTTCCTCCTTCACCTGCTGTCTCTCAAGCAATACTGCGTCTTCTCTACCTTTCACACCCCTCCATCATCTCCTACTCTCTCCCTCAACTTCTTGTCTCCGTTTAAATCTTTGCTGCACGCAATCTGAGCCGTGTTCTCCCGCCCGTTCCCAGGTTCTTGCTCGCTTTGTTTCCTGCTTTCTGCCATTCAAAGCCCTCCGCGCACTCTCTCTCCATCACAGGGTGTCACCGTTTCCTCTCTCCACCCTCATTTCTTGCAGACCCAACGACAAATACAATGGGCTTATACAGTACAACTTCTTTATTATTGAATTAAAGTGTTAAAGTGCAATCTTCATTGGCAGCTAAGAGCCTTTAGTAGTATGTACGCAGAAGCTGGTGTAGAAATGATCCTGCTTGGATGTAAACAAACATTACAACATTCTCTGGGTCCTTTTATATGTAGCAAAAAGCTATCGTTTAATGCCCGTCCCTTGGTACTGGTAAGGCAACACCACCCATACACTGACACCTGCATCTACCCATCACACACACACGCAGCAATCTTTTGATAACCATATACAGTATATTTTTCCCGTTTCCCAGCTGGAGCTGCAAATCTGCAGGCCAGCGCCACAGGAAACTGGGCGTCGACTACAAAACCGTGACTGACAGCTGAAAGTGTTTGGAGTAAAGATTGCCACATGTGAGAGGCCGACTCAAGACACACATCCCCTATCCGCTCAGTCAAAATATACAGTACAGTACAGTGGTGCCTCGGTTTTGGTTATTAATTCATTCCACAAAGTCCAACAAAAAACTGAATGTTCAGAAACCGAGTTTGAAATGAATAAATGAACATGAGGAGAGACAGGAGGGAATCCACATCAACAACTTCTCAACATCTCTACCCTTTTCACAACATTAGCTTCCAGTTTCTTATGCATAATATTGTACAATGACCAATGCTGAGACAAATTTTTGACAATAATTTTCATCAAAAACCAAATCATATGAAAACTGGGGCGTTGTAAAACCGAGGCTTGACTGTATTTGGCCATACAAGTGAAATAGAAACAGGGAGTGACAGACAATGGACTCGCTCAAGTGGAAAGCCATGAAGTTGTAAAATTCGGAAATTGTTGACAAAGGCACAATATTTTCTTGCACTTATGTTCCGCAGTGGTTAACGTCCTTTTACACTTGTGTGACAGTTAAGAATGTTAAAAAAAAAGCAGAGTGGATATTGCTCAAATTGCAATCTGAGCTGTCATGTACCGTAAAGTAGCTGAGTCGGCGTCAACAGCGCCTCTGCTGGTGGCATCCAAGTAGTGCACTCCATTTTTGCCCCAGTAGATTCATGTTGCAGTTAATCAAACATCAGTTTCCCAATTTGATCAATTCTTAATTGTTATTTATGAAGTTTTGTTACGTAAAACATTTCCTGTAGTTAATAAAGGTCTCATGACGGCGACATTTTGGGGCTTTGGCGGATGTAAAGAAAGATTCTAGTTCATTTGAGATCTATTGATGTATTGACTTTCTAGAGTTTTTCCCAAAGCATGCAAAATAACATCTTCTTAATCATGTAAATGATGACCACTGGTAGAGAGAGGGGTATTTGCCTGGTATGCTTACACGCCGTAAAACAAGCAACCTGTTGATGGCGGCCGAGCTGCCAGAGCGCTGAGGTAGCCGCTGTAGTTACAAAACAGCCCCAACTCCTCAGAGGCTCGTTTTCCCATTAGTTCCAAACAGGAAGAGGAAGGGGGAGTAGCCCGGGTTTTATTATGACGGGCCAGATAACAGCAGAACTCTTGTTTGTTTGTTTCTCACCTCTCTAATTACAGCCAGCTGGGGGAAAATAACAAAAAAAAAACCAGGCAAAGCCACTGGAAGTTTAGGATTATGATAGGACTAATATACAAACATTAGTTCTATTCTTTAAACATGAATCCAACAGGAAGGAATTACATATTTCCTCTGGGTGGATTCCATTGAGTATTGATGTTGTCAGAAATGATCAGAAGTCAAACAGTTAATGTTGAGTAGGAAAATGACTGAAGTTTAACAAGGTTTGGATCACTGACATTTGAGCAAGATTGAATGTAACAGGATAATTACTTGTTATTGTTGCGGTGGGGAACATGCCTGTGGGGAATGTGTCTGGGTGTTTACCAGACACTTGTTTAAAAAAAAATCTAAATCCACATCCAAACACGGGAAGGCTCATTGGCGGCTATTAGTGACGCCATGATGGTTGTGCCCAACCCAAACTTGTTTATCTATCATGTCATGCAATGATCCAAATAAACGGTGCCCCTCATCACTTTCTGTGAACAAAAGTCCCGCAATTAATCACCTCATCGTACTGAAAATTGTTGTATGTTCATTGAGTAACATGTTTTCATTTTTTCCCCACATATAGATGAGAATACGGTAGGGGTGTCACTAGATCTTGCAACATTAAAACGTGTCAAGATTTCGCATTTAGTCTTGTGGGCACTAGTCCTGGGACGATAAATACTCACGCAAAAAATGAAAATCGACTCGATTTTGCCAGCCTCAATATATTGCCATGTGCATGCGTGTCCGTTTTCCTCGTTTCTCACCTCCAAACAGGTAGGAAGAGAGTTCACTCTGTGCATTGTTTCCACCACCTTGGCACGTTTGTTCCATAGAACAACGGCATGAACAGAGTGAGCCCTCTTCTCAGTTGCAGTAGAGTCTCTTTGTCTCAGTGGGTTCGCTAGCATACACACTCGAGTGCAGAAGGGTGTAGCCTTGTGAGGAGCAATGCAAGGTAACGTAGTAGAAATTAAATTACTAGATTGCAATATATTGTCATATATTTGTATAATTTTTCATTCTACTTTTCCTAAAAGTAAAGTTAAAATCTCGTCTCGTCCACATAGACCCATTCACGTGTACAGTGTTCCCTCGGTTATCACGGGGGATAGGTTCCCAAAATAGCCCGCAATAAGTGAAATCCGTAAAGTAGCCAACTATATTTTTTTACAATTATTATTTGTTTTAAGGCTGTGAAACCCCTCGCCATATACTTTATACACTTTTCTCAGACAGGCATAAACATTTTCTCACATTTCTCTCTCGTTTAAAACACTCAAAGTTCAAAATTCGTTTGAATTTTAATGATCAACCGATTAGGTTTGACAATAAATTATTAAGTGACTCACACGTATTTCACTCCTCTGACCGTGCTTCGTCCTGGTGCCGTTCGACTGTAGCGTTTTTGTATCCTTGTTAAAATTGTTCCTGTCGTCATATTTTCCTCACATGGTCAGCTTCATCTGTTTCTTCCATTGTTTACAGTGTTGGCGGTTAGCAAGCAGCTCACACGGTTAGCTTGTGCATACAGAAGAGAGAGAAAAGAGAGACACCACCGCCTTGTGCTAAAGCACAGAACTATAACACTCAACTTCTCATAATGCAGTTCTTCTTAAAGGGCCTAGCTCGGCTCGTTCGCTATAAAAAAACAAAAAAACAACAAAAAAGTCCTGAGGTGGAGTAATACTTGACGGGTTCTGGTCAACTTCCTGGCTAAAGGTAGCGTTAACGTCGTTTGTCTATGAAAAAGTACACAGCCTTACGTTAGCTGCGTATTTGACTTTTCCACCATATTCGCAGTATGAAGTTGTTTGCAGCGTAATTTATTGTTTTACTTAACGCGTCAAAAACAGGGCACTCTGTACACCAAGAATCCAGAGGTGTTTAATCATGTTAGTGGTGCGCTCTCCTTTACATGATATGATGGCGTTGCAAAAGCTGCAATGCGCCGACCGTTTTTCTTGCAAAATTTCAGCCAAAGTTTCGATCGCTGTTGCAAACTGTCCATGGTTGAAATGGATGAACACAAACGCTTCCAGCCGCTTCTTCTTCGTTGGTGTTCGCTGGATTCTTCTTTGTTAGTGTTATACTGCCATTTTTTCCTGTCGGCGGGCTGGTTGATCACCGAAAGTAGAAATCGAAATTTAAAAAAATTACCCCGCTAGAATCGGTGTGTTAGTCCCGGTTCCCACCGCTGCCCGATGCCCAACCCTACTCGTGACACCCCTACAATACAGTAATATGTATTTAAAAGTCCCTTGGCAAGCCTTTTAAGCACAAACAGTGATACACTAAAATTGTAATACCAGCTGAAAAAATGCAAGAATTTGGTGCGTTTTACTTCAAGGGAACAATGGAGCTTCAGGTTGTGCAGGGGTGTCAAACAACAGCTGGCTATGGGGAGATGTTGCAGGGGACATCCCGCATGACTGAAGGCCCTCATCTGTGTGGTGATGACTGGCTTTTTCAACAGGACAGCGCTGCAGGTCATAATGTCCACCTCACAAAGGACTTCTTCCAGAGGAATAACGACACTTTTGGACCATCCTGCTTGTTCCCCTAATCTAAATCCAATTGAGAACATTTGGGGATGGACGGGAAGGGAAGTTTACAAAAATGGACATCAGTTCCTGACAGTGGATGCCCTCCCTGCCCTCCCTGTCTTCACCACCTGGAGCAACATTCCCACTAGCCTCCTGGAAACATTTGCATCAAGCATGCCCAAACCTATTTTTCAGCTGATCGGTGTAGCTCCTCATTACTGAATCCTGAACTATTTTAGGTAGGTTTCGTTTTTTTTTTTTTTTTTAGCTATGGTCTTAAACTTTTGATCAGCTGATCAACAGTCTGTTTCACTTTAATGCTTGTTTGCAGTAAATTACCTTTTTGTCTAACTTCCATTTCTTCTTTTTGCATTTTGAAGCTCAAATTAGAACCTCCTTAAGAGCCAACAGCGCAAAATGTAAATTCTTGCAATTTTTTAACTAAACATTTTGATGGGGAGTGTATTTTACTCCATATACTGCAAAAACAAGGCAGTTTTTGGAATCTGTTTTAAAACAGTAGAGTGGAGAAACTTCCTTTTGCTGGATATCATCTACAGTATGTGCAGGTGTCAACAAAGACTGATAAAACAACTCACCAGGCCAGCAATGGGTGTCGCAAGTCTGTTGATTTTCTTCACAGAGCCAGGTTTAATGGAGCTCAGTAGCCTGACAAAAAGCAGGAAAGATAAATTACAAAAAAAAAGAAGGGCAACATGACAACAAAAACCATTTCACATTGACACTACATGAGGTACACCTGCACTGCATCCGAGAGCCAATAAAAGCTGATAACAAAATTATGACTTTCCAAAAAGAAGGCCTCAGTTTTGATTGACTGCATTAGAAAGCAAGTATAAATGAATACAGTCGTCCCTCACAATTTCGCATGTCGATTATTGCTCCCTCGCTATATCACTGTTTTTCAAGAAAATAATGAATTTACTAATGATGGCTGTTTCGTGGTGGACTATGGTCTATTATTAGTCAATACAAGTGATATGTTGTATTCTGGTCACTAGGCAGCAGTAATGACAAAACATTGAGACATTAGCTTACATTACATTACCTTAACACTGCATGAAGTCGTGAAGTCAGCCATGGCATGTTCAATATGACAGAGTGAAAAAGTTCTCCTCCCATCCAGTATGGAAGTGGTAAGTTTTTGGCTTTTTAGTTTAGAAGTAATAAATTCGAGATTACCTGGTTAGCTCGCTAGCTTGTGGCCATCGCGAGTTGCTGCAGCATAAGCGTTGCAGTGTGTTGTAACCAATGAATATTAGGAGCGTAAAGGTGGTAGTCGTGTTATTTCATGTCTACAGGCCTCTAATAATGTTAAAAACTGTATTTAGAAAGTCATGAACAGGCTTTTTTTCTATGCTCTAACTACGAAAATATTCCATTTATTAACATTGTATCGTATATCGCGGAAATTCATTTCACGCTGTCGGTCTGGAACAAATTAACTACTATAAACGAGGGACGACTGTACGTAAATGAAACATACTGTATTTATCTAGCTATTCGCTATGACTTCAAAGTCCAACGCTAACGGCAGAATCTTTTTGAGACATGTCTTGTCCTGGATCTGAGTGGAATGCACATTGTACCTACTGAAGTGCAGTGAGCATAAAAAGGTCTTTTATCAAACAGAAACTTCCAGGATTGAGCCCATTTTGATGAAGTCCGACTGTATGACTGATATGAATGACATGTCATTACGTTATGGAGTCATCGCTCTTCTGTCTCCTGTCTCATCTCTCATACGCATTTTCATCGGAGGAAGCGCTGGAATGAATGGAGTCCTGCGGAGGAAGAGCCCACCCATGAGATACCCTTGTGGTATTTGATACGAGCGGCCCGCTGCATTCCGGCAGTTATTTTGTGATGAAAAGATGTCATTTCCCCATTAGGAAAGTCCTCTTTCCCACAGCATAACTCATCCACTTCAATCACAGAAATCCCGCTCCATTTGGCTCCCCCACAATAGCTTTCAACAGGCTAGGCAGGCAGAGTGTAGTTGTGCGTAGACACGACGTGGACAGCAACAGCACTCTTTCTGGAAGTCGTTTTCATCATACTAAAGGTTGTCTATGATTTCTTTGAAATTAAATACAGGCTTCTTTATGAGCTCATCTATCAAGCAAGTGGCAAAGCATTTCCATTTGTCTTACAAACACAGACAAACCTTAATGATTCATGAGATGTATTCCATTGTAACCCTCATGTTCAAATAAACTAAACCAAACTTAATCCAGTCATAAATAAAAAATAAAGTACTTACTCGCATAGCAGTATTCCATTCTCCAAACCTCCTCTGAAATTCTTGTCACCAAAGCACCTTCCCGTCACTGCCTACACACAGGAAACACAATGAGTGAGTCCACTGCAAAGATATTAGTCTATAAATCTAAAGGCAGGGCCCTGTGAATTCATTTCTTGAAAATAAATCGCCTGGAAGGTTGCACAAAAAGCCACGGACCATCCCTCAACCCCATCCCTGGTTAACAGCGCTAAACGCTAACAAGCTTGGCCTAAGCCGCCATCATCCTGGGCAAATGGCCCTGGCAAGCTAATTTGTTGTGACAGGGGATTTATCAGGTTTGAGGAAGAGGAGGTGCCGATTGTTTGCATGCATTTGCATCACATGAGGACACTTGGAAATTTAATGTAACATTTTTAGCTTGCGAGGCATTCAATCCTTCACCCTTCCATCAGTTGTGGTTGTTGGCAGGTGCAAGGGGCAGGCAGCTATGAGAAATGCATGCATGACTTGGTTGTTTTCAGTGGAATGTCGCCTGCTTTGTTGTACTAACAATCTAATATTTCTTGCGCTTCCATTCAGTTTCCTTCCCACCGGCCACTCTATCAAGTCCAATCAAAGGAATACCAGAGCTGCCAACATCTGGTGTTTGTAATACGGGAGATCCGGCAGCTTTTTTTTTTTACTCCACTCATGTGGATGGAGAATTATTTATTTATTTATTTTACATCAGAGTGGGGGAAATGTGCATTTTTTAAAATACCCATGTTTGTTTGATATTCATGTTTGTTTGTTCCAATTTGAGAGTTCTACTTTCCAACCGTCTGTGAGGCGGTAATTGTGTCCTGACTGGTGATTGGATGAGCACTGTACTGTGTATTGTACAGTAGAGCTGCAACAATTAATGTAACGGTTCATCCAGTGGTGTCCAAAGTGCGGCCCCGGGGTCCATTTGCGTCCCGCGGCTGTGTTTGTATAGACATATTTGGAAATATAAAATGGAAAAAATCTGCAGTAATTTTACAATAAAGACAAAAGCAAAAATTTTAAAAAAGCAAAAAGAAACATCATTTAAGTAGCAAAAGGTTGAAATATTTTAAGTAAACAAAGCAATAAATAACGTTGTACATTTTGAAAAAATTAGGTGGCGGAAAGTCGGAAGTCACAATCACAAAAAACCCGAAATTCATACTAATAATGTGCTTTTTCACCTACATCACAAAGCTGAGATGCAGTTTTTTTTCTTGAAATATATGTAACTTCTTCACATACTGTATCTACATGTTTTGCTTCACAAAATATCAAAGTAGCCTTTGCTTCCTTTCATTTTTCACTACGTGTTAATTGATTCAGAAAATAATCATCCCTATTGTGCGGTACTGTGTGCGCGATGAGAGAGATGGCTGTGGATATTATTTTTGCGTGGTTTCGGGAGAAAGCAACCGTTTTAATAAAGTGATTGTTAATCGACCAGCTCCTTGTCATCCTTTCAACAGTCTGGGCAATAACTACAGTATTTTATATCCACAAAAAACCATCACAGTCCGGGAGATTTTAACTTCAGTCGGAACGTCAGGAAATTTCGGGGAGTCTGACGCAGAATCCGGAAGAGTTGGCAGAATACTGGAATACTCATGTAATGTACTGAATTTTAAATACCGTTACAAAGTAGTCATTTTATGTCTTAGAAATGCATGCGTACAATTTTCTGAGAATGTGTTTAACTTGCTTTTAGCACAAAAAGTGAAAGAAGATGACAGATTTGAGGAGACTTTTTCCTGTGAGTTGGAAAAGATAAATGGATGAATGGAATAAAAAGGATTTCTCTCAAGTCCAAATCACGCCTGGCATTGGCTCACAAAACTCACATTCTCACAGGTCCAGCGGTCCCCGCGTTGGAAAAGCTACCTGTCCCCAAATGAACAACCAATAACTCAAGCTATGAAAGGAGGCGGGTTTCCGGGCGCCATCCAGCGCTACTCAGTTCAAGCCTTCAGGCCACGGATGTATGACAGGCTTTGTTTAAAGAGTTGACAGTTGGTCGTCAAGGACGGAGAACATAAACAAAAGACCCACGTGGCTGCTTTTGTAGTGCATTCTTCTTTAGGGGATGTTGTCTCAAGTAGGTTACGTAACTATCAAGTTCAAAAACACATGTAAGCATGGCTTGCAGCTCTCGGCCAATAATCTCGTTAATTCAACTTGGCAAGAGAGCTTAATCTGCAGATGCCTTTGGCTCCGATTGCTGGTAGGAAAACAACAATAGAAAACCTCGCTGTACAGCAAATACTGATATTATGAGATACTTTAACTCTGGTCCGTGCTCCCAAAGTGTTGCACATTGCGGGTCTGAGACAGAAGGTTCAAGCTAAGGTCAGCGGTGGTATCTGCTGACAATACATCATGCAGATCTTTTCATTAGCTGCCATCACTGGCATCACCACAGGGGGCCTCTATTGTGTAGATAGAAATTGTTGCTTCGGTGCCCGGGGTGCTTGCATGTAGGGAGGGTGGACTGAGTAGATACAGCTGCAAGTTCAGAGCATGCTCCGAGACAAATACCACCCACACAGACAAACCCCAAATGTCCCAACTAACATTTATTTTGAGCAGCTTGTTCCCGCTGATATTTGGTCCAAAGTAAGAAAGTGCAAAGTTTTGGGGATTTTAAAATGACAAAGTGAACTATTAGGTTGTGGATCTCAACAAGCCAAATTTGGGAAATAACAAAAATGTAAATATTTCTAACTATTTGTTACGTTAAATAAAAAAACTGTCTACTACATTATGAGAATTATTATTATTTTTTTATTCGAAGGCTGGAAAACAGGACAGCTTGTATCTCGTCTGTTTTGGAATGCATCTTGCTTCTTTTTTTTTGCCTTGATACTGGATCATGCTTCTGAAGCCTTCAGTGCCAGGTCACAATCCCCAAATCACTACAATCACTTGCAGCTCCACTCGTCATGTGAACCTAATCTGGAAAAACAGGTTCCGGCAGACCTTGGTCCAGAAAATAACGACAACCATTTTCGCACATTTCTAGCTTTGGCAGAAGTATCGAATGAATGAGGATGGAGGCTTAACTGAACCACTGAATTCTGCCCTGGCCAGAGATAAAAAAGAAAAGGGTTATAGATCATCACTGATAATGACAGATAATGGTATACAATTGGCGGCAAAAGTCTAGAAATCTCAGAGATGGACCAATGTTTCCAAATGGACGGGTAACAGTTTAGGTCTGAAATTTTGCCCCATGTACTTAAAATTTTGACACAAGACCACCCTGTAACAACAATGACTTAATAGACTTAAAACTGTAAAAGCAAATCCCATAAGAAAAGACAACATGAGATAATTAAGCATGTGATCAAGTGTTACACATGTCTCCATACTTTTTACCCACTAACCCACATGTCTCAAATAAATGCCATGGAGGGTGCAAGACACTGCAGGTTTTCTTTCCAACCATTTTCTTCAGCAGATGATTTAATTGATAAGCTCCCTCCCTCAAACTGAAGGAGGTGTTGATCATTAAAATCACCTGCTTTAGTGACCGGCTGGAAAGAAAACCTGCAGTGTTTTGACCCTCCTTGGCAAGAGCTTGAAAGGAGTTAGATGTACTGGGCAGCATAGGACTAAACATTTCTTCTTACAGTGCAATGACTTCAAATGTTAACAGATCATAAGAGTCATCGAGCGTAGGAAACCTTACACAACTAGCTGATTAGTCATCCATCCATCCATCCATCCATCCAAACAACCCACTCAGCAACACACACCATCTTCATTTGGGCAAAAAACACTGCAATTATGCACTAGATTCATAGCCTCTACAAAATAATTCTATAAATCTTTTGAGTCATCTTATATTGCAAATGTGTTTTCTTATGTGAAAAAATTAAGTAAGGTCTATTTGACTTTTTGCAATATTCATTTTTAGTGATTAGAAACACTGAGTAACTCTTATGCGCATGTATTCTTCAGCATACCAGCTTGATATCAGCTCTTTATTAGGGATGCACGATAATTAGCGGACCCACAGGAGGGAATTATAACATCATACCAATAAATCCGATAACATTAAAATTAGCTCAGTTTATGGATAATTTAAAAAACTCTCCAATTAGGCGAGATTACCAGTACTGTGTGGGTGAGCAAATTAAGCGCTCCTTTTTTCTAATGCCTGTGGCGTTAACGGCCTGTCGTAACTTCCCCTGAGCTCACTTCTAAACAAACATTCACTTTAAGAGGGAGGACGTTGTACCAAATGCTCTGCAATGAGGAGGAAAAAACCCATAGAACACACCAAAAACCTTATCAGCCACCTGAAAATCCAGCGCCACAGTGTTTGAAAAGTGCAAAAGCTTGGCCAGAGACCTTTGTGGTGTCACACCGACTGCTTGCAGTGTGTGCCCGAATACAGTGCAGTTTGCCGGGCCACGCCAGGTGGCTCCTCCCGCTCTACAGTATACAGTATACTCCAGTTCTCCTGACCTCCATAAGCGGCACACCGGCTGCTTGGAGCATGTGTCTGAATATAGTGCAGTTTGCTGGGCCACAGCAGGTGGCTCCCTCCGCTCTCTAGTCTGCTTCTCCTGATAGCAGTGATGTGGTAGTAGTAATGTCATGGTATTTGATTCGGACAAATCAACAGGTACAGTTGGTCATATCCAAAAGTCCTTACCTCCAGGTGTGCACAAACTACAGTTAAATCTAAACAAAAAAGTAAATATAAAAAAAGTTTATAAAAAGGTTATCAGTGTCATATCGGTCTTGAGAAGCAGAAAGTTATCGGCCATTTCATTTATTTGATCTATAAAACTAATAACATTGACTTTTGATTGCAACCATCTAACTTCAAGCCAGCCCTTCATTAACAATGAATGCTATTGTTCCAGTCCACAGTGTACCCCACCTGTCACCTGAAGGCAGCTGGAATAAGCTCCAGCATATGTAGCGAGAACAAGTGGTACAAGAAATGGACAGAATATTCCATTGTTCATTGGTCACATAACAGTCAGAACAGAAGGGGGATGACGGCACAGAAGACTAACCAAAGTCAAGATGTCAGATGAATAGAAGAGAAGAGATACGTAAATACACACATGGCAACTACCAATACTACATGGAAAGACAAAAAACGAATTGCATAACATTAAACACATAATATTAACAACTATTTACAGAGCAGTGCAGCAAAGCATGATGGGAAGCAGCATGTGCAGATTCAAACTTCATCTTTGACTTTTTGGATTCAAATTTACTCACAGTTTTAGAATGGAGTACAATATGGTGCATATTAATAATACAGAATCTTAAACAACAAAAGTTAGTAAATACTGAACCCTGATTTTACAATGTACCACAAAGACATTTTGCAGTTTTACATAATAAAATTTAGTACAAAAGTAAAACAAAAAAAGTCAGTTTTTTCAGAGTGGTCGCTGCTCGTATAGGCTCTTGCCGGAAGCTTACTTTAATAATGATCACCAGCAGCTGACAGATGAGATGTGCCTTCCAATGAAGTTTTGACAGACCTTTAGGCTGTTTGGCATGGATCACATTTAAATGCCATGCCAAATTCTTGCATCAACCAATGTTGCACGGTCACATTGACAGCAGCATAACATGAATGCCTTTGACGGGTTTCTAAATAGAATTAGGAGCAAGCTTAGAACCTTGGGGCACTCTTTGACCAGCGCATTAAAACAAACTGCGGCATTCAGTGGCCTAATACTGCTTTTTTTTTTTTTTTACACTTTCGTTTTCCCAAGAGCTTACGCTCTGAATTCCAACACTGGTTCCCTTTTTCTGTCTCCACCAATGCCCAAGTCTCGATAAGCCCTTCTGATTAAGCGAGCCAAATTTCCACTAAAGTGCCCTAACCCCTGAGCTAAATGTTAGCATTCCACTCAGTCCCTCCCACTCCCATCCAGATTTGATGATGGAACAATGTTTGGGCTGTGGATTAACCCCTCTCCCGGCCTGTCTAGTTCTGCTCACTTCCTCCCAATTGCCTTCCAAGTCTGACAGGGCTCTGTGCCCTATAAAACGGGAAAGGAAATACTATTTGGCTTGACTGTTGCATAGGATTAAGTGGGGGAAGAGACCCAGAGACAAAAGTGGCCAAACGGTTTTAAAATGGGGGTGTAGAAAAAGCATGGATGCAGATTTTAAACCTCCGCCCAATGCATACTTTGGCGCCGTCTCTGCCTCTTTCTGCAACACAAATGACGCCTGCCTCGATATAGCTTGCCCTTGATATGCCATCGCAAATCCCCATCCTACTAACCTGCATCGTCTAACACACATTTTTCATCAAATTAGACAGAGCAAGCCACAGTGTGAACAGATAGAGACATGTCATAAAAATGCTGGACATGTGAGCATATCCTAGCTTTTGAGGAACCATGTGTCACAACCGGCCGTGCGATTTTTCTGTGTTTTTTTTTTTGTTCATGGAAAATGTATTTGTGATGACCATGAAGGAGTAAGATCTCAACACGCATGGAGGATGCACAAGATATCTGAATGCATGTTGCCCGCACTAATTACGTATGTGGGGTGCACGTGTGGCGCACCTTCGCAATGCGACGTCCAAAAAAATGGACATTTTGCCCACATTTTGAGACACTTACAATGTCCTCTCTCATTGGGATCGCTGTGGCTTCCAGCACAAGACTTGTGCTCCAGTCCTCAGGTGTAAAAATGCTGACAGCAAACGAGCATCTTGTTGAGTCTTCGTAGCGAAATTGAGAGCCAGTAGTATCCACTCTTCCATCTGTCCCGTTGCAGTGGCTGGGGGTGTTGTGAGTGACGCAGAGACGAGCGAGGCGTCGTGTTACTCCGCCACATAAATAGAGTTTTTCGTGTTAGCTGCTACAATAACAATATCGCTGTGGCATGGATAATATAAAGGTCAGTTATGTAAATGGAACACTGTTGGCATTCATTTGAGGGGTGTTTTGTTAGGGCTTTATCATCAAAATAGGTACCTTCCATGACGTGCATTGTTAGCTGGCTCATACTAACTGGTTTTCTCTTGTTAGAACGCACAGAAAAGGTAAATAGATACGTGTTCATGTGTCACATAAGGATTGTGAATGATGGGCAAAATTCCAAAAAAAGGGCAGTTTTCCTTTAAGGTAAGGACGAGGGATATTTATTATAAACTGGCGTTCCGCACAAAAGTGATGATCAGGTTCAAATTATTCTGGCTATCATTTTTATAGTACTTCAAGCAAAGCTCAGCTGCATAATACCCTATCATACACCACATACGATTTATAGTGTCAACGCCCCCAGCCCTTGGTGTCAACAGCAGCTTAGCTTCATAAGCAGAAGGGCTTTTCCAGGGGCCTCCGCAAGTCTCCAATATCCTGCTTTCTACATTTTCCCGGAGGCCGATGAAAAGCCTCATTTAAACAGACAAACCCTGCCATGGCCCGCTTGCTTGGACACCGAAACAGCAGTTCTTGATCAACCATGTTTTTACTGTACATCACAGGTGTCAACAGCTACATTCATTTACAGTACACGCTGTGTGGCGTCCAAAGGCAACAAAGACCCCTCTGAACATACAAAGAGATAGGATTCTCTTCTCCTTTTCGCACGCTCAGACTTGCCCTGTTTCCTTATCGTCATTACAAAGATCTGTACTCTAAACAGGAGCTTCAATAACATACTGTGTCAACACCGAGGGACAATAGGGGTTAATCTGCCTGTTTATGCTGGTTTCTGCTTCTCTCTTGAAATGCAAATTTCACCACCGTTTGGTTCCCATTACACCATTAACAAATACAACATCGCAGAAACATGAAGTGGAAACACAGGACTTCAATCCTCACACTTCGTTTTTTTTGTCAAAGTCAAAGAAGTACCGCTGTTTGCTGACACTTTCCCTGACACTAAATCCAACTGTCATTCCCGGGAACGCCGGCGTCTGTCAGTCCATGTTAGCAATGAGCTCCCATTAGGAGAAGGAAGCAGTGCAGTCGGGCTTTCCTTGCCCCCAAATGCACAGAAATCCTGCCATTGTGCCTCTGCCTAGGGGGCTTTGGGATTTTAGGAGAAAACAATCCAAGGTCCTATATGGTACCTTTGATACAGCACCACATTCCTCAGGAGGTTCAGTAAGGGTCAGTGCTTGTTGCTAATAGTTTGCCAAACATCTAAAATGGATTAAGTTCAGTGTTTCCCACAGGACTGCAATTGATTTGTGGTGGCGGTGGATTGGGGAGGGGACGTAATAACATAATCGTCAAGTTTGTATAATTGGCCAGGACACTTTTTGGAAAACCTGAGTAAAAAACAAGAACTCGGAGTGAACTGAGCTGCAACGAACTTTTATTTTCTTAGTCAGTTAATGGAAGAATGTGTTAGGACTTAGACGGATCAAATCAGTATGAACCAAACACAAACAGTTTGTGCTTTGGTCTGCAACATATCGTAAAAGAGGCAAAAATGTCAATCTCTGTTTTCCAAATTTAAAGCCAATGTGTGTGAATATCTTGTTTTGCCTAAACCACAAAGATAATAGGTCTACTTTCAGGGATGATTAAGGAAAATAAAAAATATTAAAATATTTGAGATTCTGACATCAGAGATTTACATTTTTAAATCAAAACAATGAATCGAATACCAAAATAGTTGTCGATTAATTGGCTAATCGATTAATGCTCTACTAAAAATGTAGCATTTTGTGGAAATAAGATAAGTAGTTTTTTTTTACGTAATCCTGCTCGCTAATGATCAAACAAAAGAAAATGAAAACATATCCTTTTTTGGCAGAGGTAATAATACTATGAAATCAAACTGTACAAAGCCGCAATAGTTTCTCAACGCTTCTAATGTGTAATATGTGTGAAGGTTCAATAAGTAAGGCTTAGCCTTTGCTGCTTTGCTCGTGTTGTATAAGTTGCTTGGTGGCCCTTTGAATAATGAATTATAATACCAGAGCGCATATTGCTGGGGGGACTGCAGAGTGTAAATATACGTAAATCTACAACTGGAACTATTAGTGTGAGGAAAACCTGGATTACTGAACTGGGTTTCGGCCGCTTGGGGGTAAACTAAGTGTTGCAAGGTCTGTAAAAGAAAACAGCAATGAAAATTCTCTTTTCAAGACAGCAGTTTTCCTTTTGTCAAATGCACCATTCTAAGACTTTATAAGGGTCAAGGTCAGAGAGGCACTAGAATTCATGTAGCTCGATGGTGTCCAAGTCGGATACAAGCCACCGAGGGGAGCTGTCATGCACGCCCACCCCAAAAGAGGGAGGTGCAGCTGGATAGATTAGTCAGGATTAGACTTTATCCCCTGCCACTAGCAAGAGGATGGCGATAACGGCGCTCGACAGGCCGCTGCTTTAACGTAAGCTGTTCCACTCTAGGTATTATTTGACACTCTCCATGGGAGTGAAGGAGTGAGCGGACAGCCAGAATAGGGCTGGGCGATATAGACCAAAACTCAGATACCAATATATTTAGGCTGAATATCGATATATGATTTATATCCCGATATTTTTTCCACAAAGTGAGTTTAGACAAAGTCAAAGCCAGATATGCGTGCCAAGTTTTAAAAAAAATGGTATATAAAAATAGCTGCTAAAATAAAATAGGCCATTCTCCTTTTTAAATAAATATACAAAATATAATCTTCAATCTTCTCTATAACAAACCTTCAGTTATGCTCAAATCCTCAGCTAATACCAAAAGCGCAAAAGAACCAAATATGAAATCAAGTGCCCGGTTTAATCCTTTTTTTTTTTCCCACCGTTGCAACGAGGACCATATTTTTAGCAATGTGATAGGACACCGCTTTAGTAATAGCACACCACTTTGCACGTTTCCTTTCATGAGGAACCCAACAGGAAAAAGAAGCCAGCAACGAGCTTTGTTTTGTGGCAGGAGCTTCGTGAAGTGAAGGCTGTTTCAGCACACAGCTTCACACACTCGAACTAGGTTTATAGTACTTCGCACTTGATGGTCACTTTTTCCAAGTACCTACAAATCTATGAAATCTGTTTTATTTATTTATTTTTTCCTAAATTCCGTTTTTTTCCATTTAAATGATTTTAACTCAGTTTTTTACTTTTTACACTTATTTTATCACCATTGAGTGTGTGTTTTTTGTGTCAGTGAATAAAATGACAATGAAATCCTTACATTTATTGATACAATATATCATTGGACAAGTTTGCCCGGTATTTCAGAAACAGACGTAGCTTTGCTAACTTTTCACTGCTACAAAATCCTAGAGTGCAAATCCAATCTATGTGAACATATGAATGATATGTTTGTTTTTGATATTGTGCTTAAAAGAAATATCGATGTAATATCAATATATCGGCCAGCCCTGGGCCAAATGGAAGCCCTAAGTTAAATGGATGTACGTGCTTGTGTGTCACGATCGCTAGCAGTTTAATCCTGCAGTTTAACGGTGTGGATTATTCCTACAGCATACTAGAAATAAAGCTGTAGAAAACCTGTAGAAAACAAAAATATGGGCCTTATTAACCCTGACGATGATGATGATACTGTACTGTTCTCTGAAACCACTATTGTAACTATCTAACGATATCCAATGTTAATATCGGATATCGTTCTGACATCAGCCAACAAAATTGGATTCTATTGTCCTGCATCTAAAATCTCTAATAATGCAACTCTGATACAAGCAGTCCATTCCAGATTTCTATCCAGCAACAACCCTTCTATTCAGCATGCAGAACCCACGTGATCACAACAGCAGCTTGTGCTAGCGTGTTTAGCAAGGAGTAGGAGTGATGTCCGTGTGGCTGCAAAACGTGCCATGCACGAGTTTCCCGTGGTGGCACAGAACCGGGATAAGTGTCATATGACTAACCTCATGGCACATTTGATTTTTGCAAGACCACAGCTTGCTGAAACATCCACCGCTGTCTGACACATTTGCAAAGCTTGAGGAACAAGACAGCAAAGACACACAGGACTGCAAAAAGCCATTGGCTCTAAGAGAAAGGAGCCAGCCTCTGTCGGTAGTGACTAATCTCAGGTTTAAACGCTTCATTGAGCACCTCTGGCCTTGTGCTGATATCGGATCGACATCGGTATCAGTCAATATTCAAGGCTGCAATATCCGAATCGGATCGTAAGTGAAAAAGTTGTATCGGGACACCCGTACTAGGAATAAAGTACACGTGGAAAACATAAATACGGGATTCTATACTGTTCTCTGAAACCACTATTGGTAACATATGCTAGCCAGTGATGGTCTTACATTTTTGGGTGAAAAAAGTGTAATTTGGAGCCAAGGAGAGATTGCACCTTTAAGTAAGCACTAAGATAAAAATGTATGTACATGATTTTAAAAAGGAAACAATCTGTAGAAAAAGCACAATATATGTAGCTCACACTGTTGCTACAGCCTCCTGACAGACAGCCATTACCCCACAAAGAAATGTGTTTTGGGGTACAAAAGTGATTGCAAACCGAAAACTAGCAGGCTGATTAGATACTTTGCTTGCAGCTGACCTCCATCATCCTCATGCTGTCTGTTGGCGTGCATAACAGGGCTATTTTTTTCCCAAAATACAAAAGAATTAGACCACAACAAATGTCCACTGCAGAGGATACAAATGCAGAGGTTGGCTCTCAGGAGGATATGACTGGCAGTGTGCCCTCCTCCAGTGTGAGCTGCACAAGTTCCCTTGGCAGCCAAAATAGTCCAGCTCCCCGGTGTCCCCAGCTCAAAAGTAGGAAACCAGCTCAGCCTGTGTGACCCAATTAGAAACATCCCCTGGAAGGGCAGGGTGGAATCATCATCAGTCTCTGTCCTAGCTATCACACATGAAGACGGACTCCAAATAAAGCCAAGTCAAATCCTGTATTCGCACACTAACACTTCTGATCTGTTGGCTCAGATTGGATTCTTCTGCATGCTACACTCCTCCAAGCTCTTCCACTTCCTCCTTGCAGTCGAGTGTTTTTTTTTTTTACATGCAAATGATCCATACCGAGCTCTCATCAAATGCACTTTTTAGCCATGTTTTAATGGCTTAAAACGGCTCTAAAAGTGACTATTAGTGTGCAGTTGCGTTATCACCTCTGTTTGCCTCTTGCGCAAAAAAACATAAAAGACGTCTAAATAGATCTTTGGGATTGGGCGTTCGGGTTTATAAAAATGTATAAATACGTCTTTGGTATTGAATGAGTTCATTCAAAAAGACTCAAGCTTTCAGCGCTGCCCTGGTTCAACCTAAAGCTTGCTGGCTATCATTCATCAGCTCACTTGAGGAGCGAACACATTAATGAATTGACACGCGACTTGTCTTACTTACGTGCGCATACTGTGGCCTATTATTTTCAATTTTTCTATTAATTTCCATTCAGAAAGTCCCCTGTCAAATGTCCTTCCGGAGCCTTCCGTGAAGAAAGAAAAAACATCGGAATGATGAGTCTAATAATGATAATAATAATAATAGTAAAACTGTGTTATTTCTTTAAAACATAAGCACATGGCCCTGAATATGGTGTGTGTGTGTGTGTGTGTGTGTGTGTGTGTGTGTGTGTGTGTGTGTGTGTGTGTGTGTGTGCGTGCGTGAAAACAAAAAAAATCAGAGAATCTCAATCTCAGTTGCATTCAAATAGCTAACAATTTTTTGCAGAATCGCATCGCCCTAATCACCAGCGGATGAATTTGCAGTGGAGGAGTTCATGAATGCCAAGTAGGTGAGCAAAAACACAGACATTACTGCTCATTTAGAAAGGTTTAACCTGCCAGTTGACTCATCTCAGCCTGTGACTTCTTCAGCCTGAAGCCTACAGAGGTATCAGTACAATGGGAGCTTGATTTAGGAGTCATGCAAAGCGACCCACTTTGCCCGTGAATGAGGGCGATCATTAGAGTGGAGGCAGACGATGTGATAAGGGAGGCAAGGCAGGAAAAGGATGGAGGATAATCACCCAACAAACAAAGTAAAAGGCATTTACACATCACCACTATCTCTCTCCGCTTTGTTATTGATACGCTGGTGCTGTGGAATACGCTGCCTTACAAGATAATCTGCAAAATAAAGCATTTGCATTTGTTAAACAAGCATTTGTCTGCTTCTTGCGTGTTTTCATTAGCGTCAACTGCATTAAAATGGCTCACACACCGGAAAGACATTTCATGAATATGATGTTATGTGGAATAATTAGCAATGTTAGCATACACAATAGCGCTTCTTGGAGACACACACTCTGTCGGCGTGGACAATCATAGCTCGTTAAAGCTACAGACACACAAAATGATGTGTTCCCGGTAGGGCGGACTATAAGAACTTTTAAACTGCCTGAATTCAGAGTTTGTCATACATTCCTTTATTAGTGGCAGGCCGCCGCAAATAAATTTGGGCTGCCACAAATATGGCTCTATCTACTCGCCCTTGCACCTGGCTCTCTTCTCAACGAGCAGCGGGTGCTGCTGGGGGCCCCTCCCCGTCAACAAGCACTCAGAGGTGGCTCTGTGTTGTTTATGACATTAAAAAATATTAGTTTTGCTTTTTATGTTTATTAAGCACTCGTCGTCGCTCGCACAGCATCCACTACAATTGCATGCACATGCGTCACGGCCATTTGTGCAAATTAGATGATGTCACCCACCCCAATGTGGTACACAGTACACTGAGATTCCAGCATCAAGGCTAGATTTTCGACTCTGTGACTTATTTCAGATTGGTGAAAAATACTACAATACGGGACTCGATGAAGGGGACATCCTCACTTTGTCCTAAAAGCTTCTCAGATGACCTTCTTCCTTTACTTCCAATCAGACGTGCACTTGGGAGGAAAAGTGACTCTCAGGACTCAACACATTCATCCATCCATCATCATGTGGAAAGAACAACAATGCCTTCAAATTTGGAATGACATCATGGAAGGATTCTCGGATGTTTCCAAAATAACCTGAGGGCCCAAGAAGAGAAAATGTGCGGCATTGCGTTTCCAGGGATTTGGCTGTCAGGAATGACATCCAACAAGACAGCGGCCTTACCTGGGTGAGGTCAGCTGTCACTGTCGCACACTCGGGTACCTCAGGGGTATTTTCTGACAGGATGATGGTAAGCAGCATGCTTTGGATCCTGTCATAATGATCTTTTGTCCTTTCTGGGAGCATGTTTGACTGAAGAAGGGGCAGCCAAGGCGTCATCACTGGTGATTGAAGGTTATCTATGTGTTTTTTTTAGTAGAAGTACGTGGGTAATTTACAAAAACAATGAACCGAAGTACAGATGCAATGCAATTCCACACAAGATAGAGCAAGAAATTAGGTGGAGCTATTGAATATGCAAGCAGCCATGTGACACCAATCAATCAACCTGATAGTCTGAAGGTCTCCACCCTCGTCAGAGGCCAGTTGGTCTGGATCTTAAAGACATGGTTGCTGACAGGACGGCGACAGGAGGCTGCCTGCAGAAGACTAATAGATGCTTTTCATCATAGTACTAATCGGAAACATCACATAGTTGTCATGTTTTAGATTATTTGACAAAGATTACTTTAACTATGCCTCACTCAGATTTATTTAGAAAAAATCAGGTTGAAATGAGGGATGGTTAAAATAATCAATGCTGGATTGTGTGGAATTGAATGATGATTAGCTGACTGAAGCAAATGAGACAATATAGAGTGGCGGAGGTGCTGCCTCAACTAGTTTGCTGTGTAAAGAAGAACATGATGTCATGGGCAATTAAGCTACATCCATGCAGACTTCCAGGCACCCTTCTGCTGAATAATACAACACCAGCATGTAAAGTGGTATTGTAGCTATTCTCTGGTCAAATTACAGTAATATTAAAAAAACATTTTATAAAATAACTTTTCCAAAGTCAGCCTGAGGGCTTGTTTCCGCAAGACAAATCTGGCAATAGCGGCAAGCTCTTGATAAGGTTCTGCACACTGCCGACAAAAGATTTTATAACTATTCTTTTCAAAACTGAGCCGCAAAGAAAAAGAACGCTTTCATTTTCAGAGACATTTTACTTACAAATGCGCAGTTGTTATGTAAGTAAGCGGCCAAAATGATTTTAGCCTGCGTTTTTATTAGGGGTCTACAATAATTATGAGGAATTATGACATCACACCAGATACCTGATTAAAAAAAGCTCCAACAAGGGGAGATTACACATATTGGGCCTCATTCACAAAACGTTCTTACGCACAAATGTGTTCTTAAAGCCTTCTTACGAAGATTTTTGGCATTCACGAAACGTGTTCTTAACTCACAGTTCTTAGATCTCAGAACAAATTCTACGAACGCTCAGGAGGACTCTTACGCACAAGCAAAGCTTGCACTTTCAATGATCCCAAAAAATGTAATGCAAATAAAATATCCCAACAATGATTTATCATCAAAACAACTAAAATATACTCCATGGATAAATATACAGTATATTCAAATCCCAATTCATCAAAAAAAAAAAAAGGCTGGCTGGACGTGCGCTGCGCAGAGAGAGAATGTATAGGGACCATGTAGATTTATTTGCTGAAAGCGACGAATATTTGATGTCCCGCTTCAGGCTTCAGGCTTCCCTCTCTGTTCTTGCAGGTGTGCAGGATCATCACAATAACATCGCAATGAAACGTGGTGTGCCTATTACGCACGTAGCACCCCCAGATAACGACATGCGCCCCCAGCCACGTCTTGAGCCAGAGCATGGGGCTGCTGTATTAATTAGGCAGCGTCTAATCAAATCTAACCACAGAAAAAATAAATTGTCAAACACAAACTATGTATTTTGACTTTATTTTTCCATCATGATTGTGTAAATACAGTCAAACTTGTCTATAGCGGCCACTAGAGGGAGTCTGCAAAAGTGGCCGCTATAGACAGGTGGCCTCTATAGACAGGTTGGCGTCCAGTTTGAATGTTGACCAGTAGAGGAAAAAAGGGAAAAAAATAATAATAATAATGTTGACCAGTAGAGGGCACTGCGGACTGCTGATAAAAGTTGTACAGCACTGCTAGGCTTGTTATTATCATGGTTCATGGTTTTAATCCTGAACATGCATGAGTCAAACAGTAGCACATCACATAGTACAATTCACAATTTTGCATGTCCAAAAAGGAGTAGGAAGAAGCAAAGCTTATTTAATCCTACCCCTCATCAGTTTCACATCAGTTGCAATACATTTATTCACCTCTTGTTCTTCCAAGTGTACTTTGTAGGTCTACATGACAATGTAGTGCAATCATAGCCAAGGTTTTTACTTACTAAAAGGAAGCTAGAGGCTTAATAATAACTGATAACTGATAAAATACTTCAGTTAAGTACAACCAAACTCAGTTTTGCTCCCGCTGCCGCATGCATGCTAGCATATGTTTTTATTTTATTGTAGCGTCGCTGGGAGCACGTCCTGTTCCCAGTCTACTTTGCGGTAATGTTTTGGTGCAAATGCTCTTAAAGTTACATGTTTGACCAGGAAATAGCAAGCTCAAAAGAAGATGGCTTTTTTATGTGGAACAACTGACAGTTTGTGTGGATCTTGTGAATGACTGTGACTGAGCTAGGACTCAGTAATTAAAGTCTACACACGACGCCTTCATTGATTGAAAAACAAAACTTTTTCGTGCATGAAGCTTCTACTTGAGTTGGTAATTTGGCTGCTATATGCAGGTCAGATATTGACCAAGGGAGACAAAATGGGTGGCTGCTGGCTGCGTTGGGCAGGTGACTGCTATACACAGGGTCTATAACATGTAAATTTGCTGGGGGGGATTTTTCAGTGGCTGCTATAGGCAGGTGGCCCTTCTATAAAGGTGGCCGCTAAGACAGGTTTGACTGTATTTTGTAGAGTTTCCGAAATGGTTTGGTTTCTGATTGATGGCCCACCTCCCGTTTCCTCCAGATCCCTCCGGTGCAGTCCAATCTTTTTTTTTTGAGTCTATTTTAAGTCAAAACACTTCTTTTTAACCTCTGCGGTGGTGCGTTTCTCCGTGGAAAAGGCATTTATGTTGCCTGCAATGGTGCTCCATGCCGACTCTTTTCGGATGGCCTGATGACCGGTGGAAACACTTGAAAATAAGGTGGTCTTGTGTTCGGTTACTCCTTGTAAAAGCACCTCTATTTCAGTAGAATTGAAGTTTTTCTTTCGTTTGTTGTCCAGCTGCTTCTCAGTCTTGCCCTTGCGCGTTGCCATCTCCGCCTCCAGCTGCTGGTTGCGCACCGCAAATTTTTTACCTTATATAGGAAATAATAGGCGGTGACCTATGCAAATTAGGCCTCACATGCACGTGCATCCCCGTTGGCATTCATCAACCTAAGAACACCGGTGCAAACGATTATTCCTACTTAAGAACGTGTTGTGAATGTGGCGCAGTTTCCAACCCACGCCTTCTTAAGTACAGTTCTTAAGAAGACTTTTAAGAAGATGTTCGTGAATGAGGCCCAATGTGCTGTAGGTGTGTTCATGTGAGCAAATCAAGCACTCCTTTTCTGCGACGTGCAGCAATATGCCTGTTGGAACGTCCCGTGATGCCACTTATACACAAACATGTATAAGAGGGAAACATTTTGACAAATGCTCTGCAAAGATTCCGTGATGAGGGGAAAAAAAAACAAACATCAAGCTTCAACACATCAAGCCTTGTCCGCCACCTGAAACGCCAGCATCGCTACAACGCCCGGATCAGAGTTTGAAAAGTGCAAGAGTTTGCCATTGTTGAAGATGCCGGCTTTTGTCGGCTAGTAAACTCCTTAGAGCAGCGGCAACGTTTTGTTACCTGTAAATTTGTCCTAAGCAAATATGACATCAGTACTATTAAAGGGGACATGAAGTTGTATGACATTCCCATCAGCAGTGTAGTGCATCGACAGTGGCTTACCCCCCACTTACACCCCCCACTCCGTGAGCCCAGTTCTGGCACGTAGTTCCGATTACTTGCTGGAGTCACTTAAGTAAAGAGTTTGGCTTCACCAAACAATATGCATTCAAAAGAGTAATACATTTTCATCGCAAAAATGCCTCAGCGAAAAAAAAAGCAGACCTAAAAAAAAATCGCTTGCCGTTACTTTTCTCTTTCGTCATATCACTGCGCACTGTTGCCCGTCCATTGTTGTGTATGTGCTGCTGAAGATGGCTGCGACGCGCCGCATCTTCATCCGCTGCGGAACACATACGTAAACAAGATGGTATCAGTTATCTCAGCTATTATTTATTTTATTAGGTATGATGTCATAATTCCTCATACTGTGCGCCACTAATAAAAAGTTATCTGTATCGGTGTTCAGAAGCAAAAAGTTATCTGTATCAGCTTGGAATAAATCTATCGTGCATCCCTAGTTTTTATTTAACTACAGCTCCTAAATCCACTCAACAATGCACAGATTCTGTAACGAGATCCCGATGCCCATCGTTGTACCAGCCATCCACAGCCATCACCTCAGGTTGCAGCATGATAATGCACGGCCCCTCCCAAGACTGTAAAACTGCACACACACTGAAGCAGCCTTTTATCGTAGGCAGCCTAAGGCACACCTGTGCTGT
The DNA here is from genome assembly GCF_027744805.1 of Dunckerocampus dactyliophorus. Classification (NCBI taxonomy): domain Eukaryota; kingdom Metazoa; phylum Chordata; class Actinopteri; order Syngnathiformes; family Syngnathidae; genus Dunckerocampus; species Dunckerocampus dactyliophorus. Next base: position 3,541,304 of record NC_072829.1, on the reverse strand, counting down.
AATCATGCTGTCTAATCTGGATCTTCCTGTGAGGTGGAGGAATTATGAATTGTGAATGCTCACTTACACAGATTAAGACAGATTTGTCAACAACTTTTGAACTCAAAAAAGCTCAAAAGCAAAGTGTTGTGTTTAGACTTTTGTTGTGTGTATGACTCAACATTCAGACCTGCATTTCAAAGTTGTTCCCTTCAACACACCGACTGCCTCTGTTTATTGGGGTTGGGCAATTCTATGACAAAATAGAATCAACGTTTCCTGAGCCAAAGCCTCAGGTCCTGTTGGGATCCATGACACAGCAGCCGAGGAAAAAGATGGGAGTGAATGAGGCTCGGTTGCATCCATTCATTGACTCTGATTCCCTCAGGTGGCCGACTGAGCGTTGCTCTACGATACCAGCACCCTTGCCCCGCGGGGGGAAGAAGAACAACAAGGCGATTGCGCTATCCCTTACCTATTCATTCAGCTCTGTGTGCTGATCCCAATCGGGGTCAACACAAGCTTTTTAGCGGATGCCGAAGAGCCTGTGAGGAGTTTGACGCGGATAAATGATTTCCAAGTAGTGCAGAAAACATTTGAGACCTTGAGGAAGACTGTTAGATGGTTTGACGCATAAAATGACATTAAAACCTATGTTATGAACTAAAGTCAACAACTAAAGAAAGCACTTAGCGCACTTATGACGATAATTCCTTAAAGATGACAATACTGACAGCATTTTACACAAACTGGTTAGTTAGTCAGAGCATAGATGCTAAGTTTGTTTTAAGATCAGTAGCTAAAATGATCAATCGGGAGGCATGAATGTTAAAAACAAAAACAATACCTCATTTAAGCCAATAAACAAATACAGTTGATCCATGCCTTTCGCTGAGGTTACCTTCTGAATCCACAAGTAATTGATACACCCATACGTTTCTATTTTTGACACACAGCTCGCTCCTCCCCCTCCTGCTAGCTTGAAGTTGACATTCTCCCGCAGATTTCTGATCAACATTTGCAATAAAAGTGTAAACGTGTATTAAAATTAATGACAATGTAAGATGATCCATAAACAAATGGAATTGTTGCAGCTCACGTAGACGATGGTGTGCTCAAGGATTGCCAAACATAGTGCGAAACCTCAATGCTTGTGGAGAAAACATATAGACAGCATCCCTTTTTAACCATGGTACACGTGTATTGCCACGTATTTATAAATTATAGCTGACATTGGGTGAATGAGATGATGATGAAATTTGCGGGGATCCACTGTAAACTAACCCCCCCCCCCCCCCCCCCCCCCCCCCCCCCCCACACACACACACACGCCACATCCCCCGCTGCAGTGAAAAGGTGGACCTCAAATCAGGCATTTATCAGCTATGTCAGCCTTTTGTGTCATCTCTCAAAGCCGCATTCCACCCGACGACGACAACAACAAATAATCAGCCATTCATCCCAGTTTTCATTCGGGGGACTGAGGAGTGTCGGCTGACGGGCTGCAGGATGACAAAGTCAAAAGCAATGAGGGCAGGCGAGTGCTGTCACTGAAATTCTCCCGGGAACAAAACGCCGCTTGTGTGATGATTGTTGGGCAGGCAAAAAAAAAATCCATTCCACATGATGCATTCATTGTTTTGCAGCCAAACACGCACTGCAGGCCCCCGGAGCTCAAACACAACCTGCTGGCACACTTCAAATATGGACCATATCTCATTACTGGGCATTTCTGGTGCACTTGGGGGATGATTTTCAGATGGCATGGATGCCGTACGCATACATTTACACAAATGGCACACTGTGACAAAGCATTTTGCATTTGAACATGCACTTTGGTGAGTTATTAAGAGTCGACTTGTTGCAGTGTACGTCACCTTTCAACAGGTGACGACGCAGTGATGCCAAGGTAAGAAGGTGCAAATTACTGCTCACAAAAAACAGTACTACATAACAAGACGCCTGCAACAAGGGCTGCAATACGGTAAATGAGCTTGTTATTGACTCACCTCGATCCATTTCTGCGCCTCCTGGAAAGCGGACGCTGTCACCGGGTGATGCTGATGAGACTGCCCGATTTCTGCAACTGGGTTCGCCATCCCGAGTGTTTCGTCTGGTCGCTCAGAAAGAAAAATATATATATAAACAAGCTTATCCGCTAGAGTCGTTATTCCAAAATGAAGTGCCAATATAACGATTATGTCGCAGCAGCAGCACCAGCGAGACAGTCGAGCCACGGTGGCTCCCCTCCGGTTTAGCTCCACTTCTCCGCTTGTTAGTGCACTGCGGAGGAGGGGGAGCTAGCATAAAGCTACCCTCACGCAGATGCATATTTGCTTCCGGTATGGACGCTCAAAGTAAGCGTTTTAAAATAAAGTGTGGCACGGTTTTTTTGTTTTTTTTTTCAAAAATACATCTAAATGTAACAAAACGTTTAAAAATACCCGTCTTAGAAGGTACGGAATTCTAGAGTTCTCTGGTAAGAAGTGACTAAGCTAGCCAACAGAGGGGAGTGATAAAAACACAAATTACTGGACTTGTTACCTTATTGTGTATTATTATTATTATGTATTATTGCACTACACTTTTGACGTGATCTGTTCCATATTTATTTATTCTTATCTCTCCTGTCTTGCCTTGGTCGTGATTAAATTCATTACGACATTTTTACAGAGCTGCTGGAAATGTGATTTTCTCTTGCAGATGAATAAAGCATCTATCAAGCAGCACATCCAGGTACGCTAGCTAGCTTGCAATCATTGGCACATTGGTAGCGATTCCTCCTTAAAACGTTTGAAATATGCAACAACCCCATTTCTCGTATGTTTTTGCAATGAAACTTTAAGGAAACGAAACACAGCAAGTTGTTGTATCTTTGTTAGTTATTCGAGTATCAACAAAGTTTCGAAGCTAGCATAACTGTATAACACCGCTGAGCGTCATGAGAGCTTATTTTCCCTCCACAATACAGCGGCTTCCGCCAAGCTTGTTGGATGACTATCGCCCCCTACTCTCCTGGGGTTTATACTGCAGCACCATTATCAAGGCTGCGGTGCGTGTATGGTCTATTTACAATCGCCTTGCTAATTGAGTGAATGCTTAAAATCTCAATTCCCGTAATGGTTGTTTTGTTATAATGCCGAACTTTATTTTAATTTTTTATCGCTGAATGAGTCAGTAGAGTCATGCTGCTTCTAAGAGTCGACTGATTTTAAAGAAAGATCGGGCCTTGGCTTCTTGCATATTAATGTATGCAGTCTTGTTCCTAAAATTGATGGGGTGCGCATTTGGGCTCAGTCTACAAATGCAGATGTCATTGTAATAACTGAAACTTGGCTGAATAGATCAGTATCTGACAATGCTATCGCTATCAGTGGTTATAAAGTGTACAGAGCTGACCGCCCTAAAAAAAATTGGGGGGTAGCAATGTACATTAAAAATAAGTTTCAAGCTGAAGTAATTCTTTCTAAATCAGTGGTTAAGCAGTTTGAGTTTTTAGCCATAAAGCTTCAAGTTTCAAAAGGTCTTAGCTTATCTGTTATTGGCTGCTATCGTCCACCCTCTGCTGAACACGTCCAAATCTAAAAAATCCTCTTATTGATGTCAAATTAACCAATGCTCCTCACAAATATTCTGACGCTTCCATGTTTGTGAATGACATCAGTGATCATTGTGTTATTGCAACTGTTAGCTCTGCAAAAGTTCCAAAGACTAATCCAAAAATCATACTAAAGCGTGATGTAAAACATTTCTTGCAACAAGGATTTCTCCGTGATTTGTTACACTTTGATTGGGAGAAAATTTACACGATTCCTGATGTTGAAGTTGCTCGGAGCTACTTTCATACACTATTTTGTGATATGATCAATAAACATGCTCCATTCAAAAAATATCGAATCAAAGGACGAAATAATGCTTGGTTTACACCAGATCTTTCAGCTCTTCTTCATAAGCGAGCCCTTGCATGGGCTAAAGCTAGAAAAAGTAACTCAGATTCTGACTGGATGGCTTTTAGACATTTAAGAAATTCTTGCACTGCAAATATTCAAAAAGCTAAAGCTGATTATTATATGTCTCAAACTTCAGAGAATCTGAGTAACCCACAAAAGTTCTGGAAGTCTATAAATTCATTGTCTGGAAGTCATCGTGGTGTTGAGCTTCCTCAATGCATTTTAAAAGACGCACATTCAGTTATGGACAAAGTTGAAATGCTTGATTGTTTCAACCAGCATTTTGTCTCCTCTGGTTTTTTGTATGAAACATCCAACCTAAATACCAATTGCTCTTTAGACAATAATGTATATTGTCAAGGGTGGTCTTTCAATTTTATCCCCATCACGGAAGATGAGGTGCTGAAGGCACTGAAGCTTTTAGATGTAACAAAATCAGCAGGTCCCGACAAAATTGAGCCTTACTATTTGAAACTTGCTGCAAACATTATTGCCAAGCCATTGACATATATTTTTAATCTTTGCTTGTTCACTTGTGAAATCCCGAGTATTTGGAAAACTGCTTATGTACACCCGCTACTTAAGGGAGGTGATGCAAGTACATTAAATAACTACAGGCCTATTTCCAAATTGTGTGCATTGGCTAAGCTGTTGGAATCATTTGTAAGTGATCAATTGAATGATTACTTGGCCAATCATAGTAATCTTTGTGATGTTCAGTCTGGTTTTCGGAGGCGCCACAGTACAACCTCTGCTGCTCTTCAAGTTATTAATGACTTCATTGAATATAAAGACCAAAAACAACACTGTGCAGCTCTCTTTGTCGACCTTTCAAAAGCATTTGATACTGTGGATCATCTTATTTTAAAACGATTGATTGGTGTTGGCCTGTCAGAAAAAAGTGTCAAATGGTTTGGCAATTATCTTTCTGATCAATACCAGTGTGTACAGGCTGAGGGGTATACATCAGGTCTACTGAAAGTGTCTAAAGGTGTACCGCAAGGTTCTGTTTTGGGACCACTTTGGTTTATTTTATATATTAATGATGTTGATAAAGCTGTGTTAGATGCAAAGTTTCATTTCTATGCTGATGACACGGTCTTATACTGTGCAGGAAGTAGACCTACTCAGGCTATTTTCAACTTGCAGAAAGCTTTTAATTTGCTTCAGAAATGCCTTGTTGACTTAAAACTTGTCTGAAATGCAGAGAAGACTAAAGCAATGTTGTTTACAAATGCTTGGAAATCTAATTTCAAAAATCTGCCTAATATTATAACACTACAAGGTTCTCCTATTGAACGTGTGTCAACCTGTAAGTACCTTGGATTTTTGCTTAATAAAGCACTTTCTTTTGCCCCTCATATTCAGCAGCTGGCAAAAAATTAAAAGTAAAATTGGGTTTCCATCCATCCATCCATCCATTTTCTATACCGGGGGCATGCTGGAGCCTATCCCAGCTGACTTCGGGCGACAGGCGGCGTACACCCTGGACTGGTCGCCAGCCAATTGCAGGGCACATATAGACAAACAACCATTCACACTCACATTCATACCTATGGACAATTTAGAGTCGCCAATTAACCTCACCTGCATGTTTTTGGAATGTGGGAGGAAGCCGGAGTACCCGGAGAAAAAAATTGGGTTTCCTTTTCAGGATAAAGTCATGCCTTTCTTTTGCTGCCAAAAAGAGGTTGGTGTCTGCAGCATTCTTATCAATGTTGGATTATGGTGACATTTTATACATGCATGCGCCAGCTAAGGCCTTACATGCCCTTGATACTGTTTACCACGGTGCTTTGAGGTTCATTACAAACCTAAAATCCTTCACACATCATTGTGTTCTTTATGATAATGTCGGCTGGTCTTCCTTGTCTTTACGCAGGCTGAAACATTGGTACCTCTTTGTATATAAAACTATGCTTGGACTGCTGCGTAGGTATATATGTGATTATATTTTGCCCAGAGAAACCGATCGCTATAACTTGAGATCTGAAGACTTTATCATGTTGACTGTTCCAAGAGTAAACTCAGAACAAGGTAAAAAGGCATTCAGTTATTCTGCACCATTTTTCTGGAATAAGCTCCAATCTGACTTGAAGCTGGATAAATTGGTCTCAATTTACTCTTTTGAGAGACTTTTAAATGTTTGGGTTGAAAAATCATCATGCTGTAAATGCTTTGCCTGATTACTTTTATTACCTTGTATTTTTATTGTTTTATTTTTTTATTATGTGTGTATGAATGTCTGATGTAACTTGTAAATTGTGCTGCCTCTAGGCCAGGACACTCTTGAAAAAGATTTTTAATCTCAATGAGGTTCTCCTGGTTAAATAAAGGACAAAAAAAGAGTTAAATGGCGTTTTCCTGGCGCAAAAGCAGAAACCATGTGGTCAAAATTGCAGGCTGTCACTGGTGTGCCATCAGGAAAAGTGGGGTTAATGACACAAGAATTACAGTAATTGATTTTATACATATTTTATAAGTCACCATCCTCTTAATGGTTGTTTAATTTTAATACCAAATGGGTGTGGTTTATTCGAGTCAACATTACATTATCAGCAAACGAGCCAAGAAAGCTGAAGCCACGTGTTCGAAACGGCATGCTCTCATTGGCACACAAGCCGCAAAGTGGGCGTGTTTAACATACCGGAAGTAATTAGTGAGTTTGAACGCTGAGCGAAGTAAACAGCCTTTAAATGTTGCTATTTTTTTCTGTAATATTCGTAATATATTTATTGGTAAATGAACGCAATTGAAACTTATTGTCAACGTGGAGTCAAGCGATGCTCTTATTTTGAAAACAAATCCGCTCTGCTGGACTATTTGTGCTACTTGATGCAGTTGGACTGATAAGAGGAGTTGTGGACGCCGCAGTGTGACTCCTCTGACGGCCAAAAACACTCTAAACATTATAGCATAATAAATATTGCTTGCTGCTCCACGAGCCAGCGAGTGCTGGCAGGAGCGAGCAGGGTCCTTTGGCTCGGCTCTTAAAGAAGAGTCGGTTCTTTTGGCTCGGCTTCCATTGATGTAATATAGCGATACCAGGCAGGAGTGTTTCTTGCTACTGGTGAACTTGTCGACTGCCTAGGGCCCCCAAGCCAACAGGGAGCCCCAAAGCTGCTTGTTCAGCCTCACCTGTCTCTATCTGTGTTTATATCGTGTCTTTGTGTGTCCAATATGCTTTGTCCTACTGTGACATGCCTTGTTGCTATGGTTTGTCCACACGCATCTGACGGTGCGTTCAGGTACGCTCCGAAGACAGCGGCAACGCCGCACATGCTTGTAGGACTTTAGTCATCTTCATTTTCACTGTTCATACATATGAACATTCAATTTGCTGGCGTAGCTTTGTTTTTTTTTGTCTTGCTTTACATACATTGCTTTTGTATGCTAATTAGAATTTATTTCGCTTTATATGCGTTTATTTCGCTTTGGTTGAATGTCTTTATCAGCTATTGTTGAAAGCCCATTGTTCTGCATGTTCATGTACTTAATTATTCTTAATAATGTGTCGTTTTTGGGTTTGGTGATGTCCCACTTTGTTTGGCGTCAGTGAATGCATCATAGCATAGCCGTGTGCTGCGACTTTCTTCGCAGCCGCGCAGGCAGACGTGCTTCCTTTCACCTCATCCTTGTGCAGAAATGTTAATGCTGTGCGTGAATGCGCGAAGGTGAGGGGTAATCATGCTGTTAGCTCCGTGCTGAGTGCAAGTTGCCATATTTGTTTGGATGATTATGTACTTTATGTGCATTTGTTTTCGTTTTTTGTTTGAGCATGTTTAAGCCATGTTGTTGCAAACCACAGCAAAACAGTCTAACACAACAAAATAGCATAAAGATCACAACTTGTCGCCACTTTTATAGATAAATCTACCAAATAGAAGACTGAGATGCTGTAATCTTTAACTTGGACACACCTATTTTATACCTTTGGCCTCTCTAAAACAGTAAATCCCTCTTATCCCTCTGAGACACTCTCGTTTTACCATTTTAATGCATACGGATATTTCCAATTAGCATTTTGCATATTGTGGTCAAATAAAATTGACATATTTGTACCTGTAGTGTTTGGTGTATAGACCTGAATTTACGATGAATGTATTTATATGCTCTCCAGGCGTCCACTTCCTGGATACCAACCAAGGGTCAAGTGGTTGACTTTTCCACCCTGCTGCTTTATTTGCAGTATTGCAGCGTCCAAGCAGTGACAGGTGCATCTGTGCCTGACAGACACACACACACACACACGCACACACACACTGCAGCCGGTAAGTATACTGCATAACTACTATTGTCCATCTTGTTATGAAATGCATTTCAGTTTGGATTATGGACATTTTTAGTCAGAATCTTTACTCCTAGGATGATGCAATGTGTTTTTCGACAAATAGTGCAAAATGGAAGGCTGCTTTTAAGCCACTTGTGGTTTATTTTCCTTCTAAAATGTCACCGGAGCTCTAAAAATGTGTTTGCTTTACTTATTTGTTTTGTCCTTACTAAGGTTAATGTTTTCCATAAATGAAACAGTAGTATTATTCAAGGAATCATTTGTGTTTCACTACATAGTCATGCTGCAGACTCAAGGCTTTTGAATCTATTAAAAAAACAAACAGATTACAGTTTCTCTTTTATATCAAAGCTTGTTCAAGTTTTTTGTGCAAAAATAAAACAAAAAAATCCAAAGAAAATATTAATAATTTTTTTTTACATTGTGAAATTATTTATTGATTTATCCATTAATTACAACATAAAATTGAATTGTTAAATCCAATAATTAAACAGTGATATATAAACAAACCATTACCGTAATCTCTTTTATCATGGCTAATTGGTTATGAATGGAATATTTTTGTAGTTATGGCATAGAAAAGTTATTTACGATCTACAAAATACGGTTTTTAACATTATTAGAGCCCTCAAGACATGAAAGAACACCCCTACAGTCGCCTTTTCACGCCTATTACCCAATATAGTAGACATAATCAGAGAAAATGAGCAATGTAAAACATATATAAGACTTGTGCTCGTGTGTGTTGCAATAAATGTCATCTGGATGTGTGGCAGGAGGTGACGTCGGTGGTTCAGAGTTGAGTGTTAGTTGGATAACGGCCACAACAATAGCCAGTGTTTTTACAATTCTGATTATTATGTTGTTATTGGTATTATTGTGCCTGTTGTGAGATCATGTGAACCTGCAATAACAGCCTGTTGTTCAGGCAATCAAGTCTGGTGCTTGTCTCACCGAACAATTACTGACACCTAGTGACCAATTATTCATGTGATGTGGAGACAGACTACATTTTATGCCTTTTTTCTTCTTAGATGGCATTTAAAAATATCAGAATATTAATAAAATGAATACTACACTTATAAAAAGTCTTCAGCACTGACCATAGTGGTCTTCCTGTGGTCTGCAGGATTTGCTCCCGCCATCATGAACTCCTGGGTCGTTGCGGTCACATCCGTCCCGCTGCTTCCCGCCGTGGTGGTGGCGTTCACGCATCATAGTCACACCGTGGCCAAGCGGTGCTGTGACGGTGTGGCCTGGATGCTGCGTCTGCTGCGGGGAAATGTGTGCCCCCGGAGCACGCATGCCTTCGTCTTCTCTCAGTGCACCCACGGCAAGGCCGAGAGCGTGCTGGAGGCTTTTGACCTCTACGCCGACACGCACCCATCCGCCTCCATCGGCCCAAGGATGGGTTAGTGTGCAGTCATCAGTGTTCTAGTGTAAACTGAATATTCAAATATAACAACATCACAGCAGAATGATTGGTAGCTCAGTTTAGTGGTAACATTACGGTACATTGCTTTTTGGCAATGATGTCAATTTATGGATTTAGATAGGAACAATAACTTACCTGTTTTGAGCAAGATCCCAATTCTGGAGTCTAAAGTGGTCGCACACCTATTAATTGTGATAAAAGAGTCTAACCAGATTAAAGGTCCTCTATTATGCACTAGTTTGCTCCACAATCACTCGAAGTTGCGTCTTTTCACGACATTATGAAGGAAAACGCTCTTTTAGCCATGCTATCACGTGATAGCACCTCTAACCCACCCCAGGCAATATAAAAAAAGAGGCTTCACTACGCATCTTAAAATCAAGGTCTGCCAACTACCGTCACTCACAGACGTGTGAGCTGTAAGTGTGATCATGTAGTTTTCCAATGGCCTAACCTTGCATCATGTGGCTGTTAAATGGTAGTGCAATGTTAGCACTTTAGCATCACATACTAGGAATGTCCCGATACGATCTTGAGGCTCGGTTGCCGATTCGCTGTATTTTGAAGATCGGATAATATCGGCTTCCGCCACGAGATCGGGCCGATCCGGTTGCCGTATCACATTTGTAACTCTGGGCCACACTCCCAACACGGTAGGTGCGGTAATGCGCCTCAAGCTGGTTGCCACTCGACTCCCGCCAACCGCAAGAAGAAGAAAAGGCAACACCACCATGCAGACATGTCCGCGGTGAAGTTAGTTTCACGTTGGATATTAGGCTCCGTAGCTACAGCGCCGGTCCCCCCTCACTATGCCCGGACTGCTGTGTCATGGTGGTGGAAGTGCTGCTATAACCGCTGGTTGTTTCTACTAGGGACCGTCAATAAATTACTTGGAAGAGTTTGTTAAAAAAAAGTCATATATTCTAAATCACACCACAAATTGATCTCCAACCACGTCAAATGATTAGTCCTACCCTAAAAGTATTTTGCATGCCCATTTTTTCCCAATTTGATCTTTTATTGGATGGACTTTTATTGGATGAAGGATCTGATTCACAGAGGGTTGTTACAAATGCCAAACAATGTTGTTGGTCATGATGTGTAATAAAAAGTAAATTGAGCAACACTTTAGCTGCATCATTTTTAATACTGTGAGGGCTATTTTCATAACCATATTCAATTCCACAAATCTATGTTTGTAACAAAAGCTTATTATTAAAAGAAAAAAAGGATCGTACCGAATCGGCTCGGATCGGAAGCCAAAAAATTTACATTTTTAAATTAAAAAACATATTAAGTAAAAAATAAAATAAAACTTTTAATAATAATGAATGTATTTGTTCTGTCAATTTAGACAAAAAATTGTTTTATTTTGCCATTGAAAATTAATTATGCACTATAATATTCATAATATGGGACCTTTAAGAATAAACGGTGTGAATGTTTATTTCTCGTGTCTCCTCAGGCGAGGCCTTGGACGAGGTCGTCCGGCGTGTTCGCCCGACTCGTGTTCTGGAACTGGGCACGCACTGCGGCTACAGCGCCGTGAGCCTGTTGCGACTGCTGCCCCCGGCTGGCAGGCTCATCACAGTAGAGCAGGACCCTCAGGTGGCTGACCTCGGGGAGGAGATCATCCTGGTGGCCGGATTCAAACATGCTCATGTACGCTTTGACGAGAGAAGCAGATGAAAAATAAGGAAAAAAGTGACCTCAGGTTGCGATTCTCCAGTTCCAGGTGTTGACGGGCAAGTCCTGTGAAGTCATCCCCCAACTGCACTCTTACCTGGAACCCACACAAGAAACCGGTGGAGGCTTCGACCTGGTGCTTATGGACCATGACCCCAGCCTGTATCTGCTCGACCTGCTGGCTCTGGAGAGAGAGGAGCTGCTCTGTCCGTCCGGCTGCTCCGTGGTCGTGATCTTCAGGAACCACAGGGACAAAAGCCTGGAGGAACTGAAAGAACTGGTCCGTAACAGACAGGATTGTTACCGCATCAAGTCACAGCTTGATGGGATGATGGAGATCTTCTTTGAGATGCAAAGCACCAAGGCGGGCTCCAGTAATATGACACATTGATCATATACAGTACATTAGTGTGATTTGTGGCCCATGCTTGTTTTTTTTTTTTTGGCCCATGGCATATTCTAAAAATGTTAACAAGAAAACTTAAAAAAACCCACCAAAAATGGAAAAATCTGCAGTAATTATACAAAAATAAAGTCAAAACATTAAGGGAAAAAAGCGAAAAATTCAGAGAGGAACATTGTGATGAGAAAAAATGGCATTTTAGGAGCATAAAGTTGAAAGATTAAAGAAAGATTAGTCATATCAGAAACAAAATAAAATTGAAATATTAATAAATATTAGGTTGTGAAAAAAGTAATGTGAATGAAGTCATTACCAGAAGAAACATTACAAGAAGAAAGTTGAAATATTTGGAGATTTAAAAAAAAAACACACAAAAATGGGAAAATCAACAGTAGTTTTACAAGAAATTTTAAATATTGACAAAAATGTATCGTAACAAAAAAAGTCACAATTTTACAGAAATTAACTTGTAATATGTAATATTATGAGGAAAAATAATGTATGGCAATGAAGTAATATTCCAAGAAGTTGAAATAGTTGGACAATTAACAAAAAACAGTAATTTTACCAGAATAGAGTCAAAATATTGAGAGAAAAGTAGAAACTTTACTTTGATATGAACGTTGGCCACTGATATACAGTGGTGTGAAAAAGTGTTTGCCCCCTTCCTGATTTATTTTTTTGCAGTGTTTCAGATCATCAACCAAATTTAAATATTAGGCAATGATAACACAACTGAACCTGCAGTTTTTATATGAAACTTTTTAAGGGAGAAAAAAAAATGGCCCTGTGTGAAAAAGTGATTGCCCCCTAAACCTAATTACTGGTTGGGCCCCCCTGGGCAGCAACAATGTGCTGGTAGCAGCTGGTGTGTTTTGGATCATTGTCCTGCTGCAGAACCCGAGTTGCTTTCAGCTTGAGGTCACCAACAGATGACATTCTCCTTCAGCAGAATTCATGCTTCCATTTATCACAGCAAGTCTTCCAGGTCCTGAAGCAGCAAAACAGCCCGGGACCATCACACTACCACCCCTATATTTTACTGTTGGTATGATCTTCTGGTATGCGGCGCTACTTTTACGCCAGATGTAATGGGACACACACACCTTCCAAAACATTCAACTTTTCTCTCCAGAGTATTGAGATGGTTTTGGTCTTGGAACTCTGCCATGCAGGCAGTTTTTGCCCAGTGTCTTTCTTATGGAGTCATGAACACTGACCTTAACTAAGGCAAGTGAGGCCTGCATTTCTTTGGATGCTGTGGGGTCTTTTGTGACCTCTTGGGGTCTTTTGTGACCTCTTGGATTGCTATGCTCTTGGGGTCATTTTGGTTGGCCGGCCACTCCTCGGAAGGTTCACCGCTGTTCCATGTTTTCGCCATATGTGGATAATTGCTCTCACTGTGGTTCACTGGAGTCCCAAAACTTTAGACATGGCTTTATAACCTTTTCCACACTGATAGATCTCAATCTTATGTTTTAACGTGGGGGGGCAATCACTTTCTCACACAAGGCTATGTAGGTTTGGAATTTGTTTCTGCCTTAAAAAGTTTTATTTAAAAACTGCATTTTGTGTTGTCATTGTCTGTTTAAATGTGATGATCTGAAACATTTAATTGTGGAAAAGAAATCATGAAGGGGGCAAACACTTCCACACCACTGTAGGTTTAGTTTTTAGGTGCATTGGATGCTATTTTACCTTCAAATAAGACAACATGAACGTAATCCATGTCTTTTATTGTGCAACAAGACGACCAAATGCAGCTAAATCTACGAGTGCTGTGATGGCATGAGAACATCTCCATACATGCAGTCCTCCTCCACAGCCAGGTTGTAGAGAGGCCCACTCTCTCCTTTGTAGGCACTCGTCACAATCCTCAGCCAGCCTCTCTCGCCCTGACAGGAAGACGCATCCCCATTACAGCTAGTCAAAAAACCAAAACACTGGCATGTTTGCAGATGGACTCACCCACGGCTCCCCCCACGAGTTCCGCACGATCCAGTACTCGGTGCCGTTTTCGACCCCCCACCCAGCCACTGACACGACGTGGTTGACTTCAGGATGCTCCATGTACTCCATGTACAGTCCTCCCGTGTAGGCGTCCAGTTTCTCTGTGGCCATGATGCCGCAGCTGCAGCATGAACAAAATAAAGAACATTTCATCCTCACGTTGGCATCAATCAGGAGGCAGAAAATGCTGCATAAGGGTCGTCACACCTGATTGGTCCTTTGGAGTAGATTTCCGCCATCATGTTCTCCCTTCCGCTGATGGCGCCAAAGTCGCCGACTCGCCACAAAGTGTAGTTCTGCACCTTGCTGCACTCGCCAAACGTCACACACGTCCCGCACGCGTTGAAAGGGTGGCATTCTGAAAGAAAACACCTGGTACAAACTCGAATAGAAAGCGAAAGACGTTGCGCTCGATCATTGTTACTCTGATCGATGGCTTGGTAGTTGTTGCAGGTCTCGTCGGGGATGCCGTGCTTGTGGGCGTACTCCCACACGCCGCCGTGGTCCCCGCCGTGACAGGTGCCCGAGGCGGCACAGTCCAACACGTGCTGCACGGACAGGTAGGCTGAAGGCCACGCCGCTCGCCGCTTGATGTTGATGCGATCTATGCAACACAAAACAGATTGTAACTCTGGTGGTGTTGGTGGTGTGTAATTGGTCCCGCGACGGTGGTCGTCAACTTTGTCAAGTCCGGTTTTCGGCTTCGAGTGCACGTTTACGTGAACGGGGGCGTTTGACGTCATTCTACTTCCGCTGAAAAGTGACACGATCCCAGCCAGTGTATTTTACAAAAAATGAGTATGTAATTATGGAGCGTTATGAGGAGTTCCCAAAAGATTATGACTGCTAAAAGCAACACTGTCGCCGCCAGTAGAGCTGCTGAGCATGTAATGAACAAGTCAACGCTCATTTATTTTACCAACTATACCCTACTAGTCTTCATTTATCGACGCTCAGCATTGCACAACATTGACATTTTAACATTTACCATCAAAAAAATAAAAGAGCAAAAACGTACTTAAATCCAAGTCTTGTATCTCGTTGTGGCCACTAGATGGCAGTGTTGAGGCGAGTACTCAAGCAAGGACTGCGGTGACGTTTACATCTGCCAATGCTGGCCTAATTATTCATGTTTCATATTACATTTTATTCCTGGTGCTCGCAGGAGCTTATATCGGATTCCCTCGTCTGAAAATCTCTCGCTTATAGATGGATAATATCAGGGAATGCTGTATTTTTATTTTTCTCCTCTATGGCCCCTCAGGAACCTCGTAGGTTCTCAAACTGTGGTAGCTGATTTTAAGCTGAAAGCCTGGAGTTTAGCCTAAGTTACCATGGTGATACAGCTGCTTTAAAAGAGCTACCTTCGCTGAACACGCTAGTCCGGCGTACCACTCAGCTCGCTAACCCACTAAACTCGCTTCGCCGTATACCACCGCGGTGTGGACAGTGCAGCGTACTAAACTACATTCAAGCAAATACTGCCAGCAGTATGAGACATGTTGATCCACGATCATGCCAAATCATCCGCACCAGTATAGTTTTCAAAGTCCCCTGGGAGGTGAAAAATATGGTGAAACTTTCAAAACACACACACACACGAGGAAAAATGCACAAAAATACACACAAAAAAAATCTGTTTATATCTATTTAAACTGTTTCAGACAATATACTTTCTCTGATGTATGATAATAAAAATAGTGTGAAGAAGTCAGGGCGTTCTGGACCCACCTGCCATGGCGCTGGTGCTGCCGTGAGCCCAGCAGGACCCGCAGTACTGAGGGATGTGTTGGTTCCGAGTGGCGCTCACGTAGTTGACGCCGTTCACGTTCCTCCAGTCCCAGGACTTTGGCAGCAAGGCCAGGTTCAGCAGCTCATGAGGCCTGGCTGCGGTTCTGGGGCCACCAGAAAACAATAAATGCATGCTAGCGAGCAGACAACCACAATGTATCCCAGCGGGTATTTTCCCCAATAGTTTATTTATGATGGCGTGTACTTTGGGACATGCATGATTATCCACGTTCTCCCACAGCAAAAAAAGATAAAAAAAAAAACTCACTTGACTCCAAAGTGGTGTTTGCGTGGAGGCGGCAGGTAACAACGAGGCTTCTTGCTTAAAAAGCTTTTTGCTAAAACGACAGACGCCAGCAACACCAGGAGAGACAAACATGGAGACATGTTGAAGCAGACACACAACCAACACGACACTGAGGAATAAAAGTCACGCTGAGCTGCCAATCAGGCTTGATTGACAGCACCTGGGAGTCCCTGCTGCTTGTGGGGAAAAATATAGTGCTCAAAAAAATGAAAGGAACACTTGGAAAACACATCAGATCTAAACTGGGGGAAAATGACGTTGAATATGTTTTCTGATAATAAGTGGGTGATGTATTAGTAACAAAATGATGCCACATCATTTGATAGAAATGAAAATGATCACCCTATAGAGGGGGGAAATCAAAGACACCCCAAAAATAAAAGTGAAAAAATGATGCAGTACACTGGTCCATTTAGCTAAAATGTCATTGTAGCAACTCAAAATGATTCTCAGTAGTTTGTGTGGCCCCCACGTGCTTGTACGCATGCCTGACAACGTGGGGGCATGCTCCTAATGAGACTACGGATGGTGTCCTGGGGGATCTCCTCCCAGATCTGGACCAGGGCATCCATGAGCTCCTGGACAGTCTGAGGAGCAACCTGGAGGCGCCGGATGGACCTAAACATAATGTCCCAGAGGTGTTCTATTGGGTTTAGGTCAGGTGAACGTGGGGGCCAGTCAATGGTATCAACTCCTTCATCCTCCAGGAACTACCTGCATACACTAGCCACATGAGGTCGGGCATTGTTGTGGACCAGGAGGAACCCAGGTCCCACTGCACCAGCGTAGGTTCTGACAATGGGTCCAAGGATTTCATCCCGATACCTAATAGCAGTCAGGGTGCCGTTATCTAACCTGTAGAGGTCTGTGCGTCCTTCCAGGGATATGCCTCCCCAGACCATCACTGACCCACCACCAAAGCGGTCATGCTGAATGATGTTGCAGGCAGCATAACGTTCTCCACGGCATCTCCAGACCCTTTCACGTCTGTCGCATGTGCTCAGGTTGAACTTGCTCTCATCAGGGAAGAGCACAGGGCACCAGTGGTGTAGTTGCCAATTCTGGTGGTCTATGGCAAATGCCAATCTAGCTCTACGGTGCTGGGCAGTGAGCACAGGGCCCACTACAGGACGTCGGGCCCTCAGGCCACCCTCATGGAGCCTGTTTCTGATTGTTTGGTCAGAAACATTCACACCAGTGGCCTGCTGGAGGTCATTTTGTAGGGCTCTGGCAGTGCTCATCCTGTTCCTCCTTTCACAAAGGAGCAGATACCGATCCTGCTGAGGGTTGAAGGACCTTCTATGGCCCTGTCCAGCTCTCCTGGAGTAACTACCTGTCTCCTGGAATCTCCTCCATGCGTCCAGGTACCGCAGTGATGCCCTGGTCCAGATCTGGGAGGAGATCCCCCAGGACGCCATCCGTAGTCTCATTAGGAGCATGCCCCGACGTTGTCAGGCATGCGTACAAGCACGTGGGGGCCACACAAACTACTGAGAATCATTTTGAGTTGCTACAATGACATTTTAGCAAAATGGACCAGTGTGCTGCATCATTTTTTTTTCAAAGTCGTGATATTGTTTATTTACAGGATCTCCATTCCATATGATTTAATATCCATTTCCTGAGTGAAGACTGCAACATATTATTATTTGTGACAAAGCAATACTTGTCATTTTACTACACGATTTTATTGTTAATTCGTTTTTTTACACAGCAGCTCACTTTGGATTGAGTGGAATATGAAGGGGACTCGTCAAGGAAATAACGCAGATTGTCCACTTGATGGCGCCATTTGCTTGACAAAACCACAATCAGGCGAAATGTCCAAGTGGATTTTTTTTTTGCCATTTTAAAGCATGAAGCTAGCAAGGTGTCACTTTCGGAATACAATAACCTTGACAACAGGAAGTTTATGAAAACAAGCATGATTTCTAAATGAAAACATCACTCAGCAACCCCAAAATGTAAAGTAGCCAACAAAGAAGAAGAAGAATCCCCAGGGGAAAAAGAGGAGAGGGGGAGACTGGGGGCGGCTACAAGTGTTTTAACGAGCGTCTTTTTCATGATGTCTTTAGGAAACACTCGCTAATGTTTAAACCTTTATGTGCTGTATTGTTGATTTCTTATAGCGTGAGTAGAAAATCATTTGGAATAAAGTGAAGACTGGAATAAATCAAATAAACTGCCGCTATTTCGATGTATTTTTTTTTTACTTTATAGCTCACTTTCCACAAATCATTTTGTAATTTTATGCAAGAAGTCAATTTATTTCTACATTTAAAAAATCGTATTTAATCAACTTGTATTACTTATTTTTTCTTAAATTACAGCAATTATATATTTATTACGATATTACGTGATAATCTCATTTTTAAACATGTTAAATATATTCTAAAAATGTAAAACATATTAAATATTATAATATATATATATTAATTTAATGATATATTTAATAAATATTATATGTTATTATATATACTTTAGTATATATAATAAATAATAACAACAATAAATTGTAATATTCAACTATATAGCGGGAGACACCATTACATTTTGGTGCAGGTCCAGATACAGGTGTTGATGCACTATATTATACTACTTTTCCGCTACTGTCCAATTGCATTGGGGAGGAGGCAGTGACCCAGCACGTCCAGCAGATGGGGCCGTAGTGGCAAAAAATACACTTCACTGCCACGTATGGGACTATCAGGCCCATCAGCACCATCCATGAGTTTTTATGAAATGAACTATTTCTATGGTTGGCTAATTTGTGCTGTTTTTGTGGACGACTACTGGTGGGCTGCACCCCCACCCACCCCAAATGGTGAAAGATGAAGTCCAAAAAGGTTTGTGCATCTGCAGAGTCAGCCTGAAACACAGCTCCGGTGACCTACTTGAAGGTTCTCCTTTTTGATCGTGCGCAAAGATCTTGCAGTGTGAAGCAACTCTGCCACCCACCTCTGATCCTGGCTTAAACCAGCACACGCACACACACACACACACCCCCACACACACACACGCACACACACACAAAATGCACTCTCCCTGTGGAGTGAGGGAAGATGGAGAGAAAATAGACCTCCCACCACGTCGCAATTCAAGACGGCTGAATGTTATCTCGGGTTAAGGAGACCTCCACCACTTGAATATTTTTTATTTGGCGTCAGAAGTGGGATTGTCCTTGGCCTTTTTTTTTTTTAATGCTGACAGTTTTTAAACACAACTAATGAAAGTTCAAACACTTGACATACAACATAGATTTTTGGTGCAAAACCGAAGAAAAAACTTCAATAAATGAACACAAAGACGGCATTTTAGTATCATTGACCTTTTGTGCATCATTCAAACGAGTCTGTGTTTTTTGCTCGCCAAGGATCCGACTCTTTTCATAATGGATCAATTGTGCTTCAAAGCCCACTGAGGGTCCAATTGATTTTAGTAAAAATGCACACACTGCAACGTGAAAGGATGGATCTATAAGTTTGGAGGGAAACCAGGAATAAAAAAAGCATTTGATTGGGGAATGTTCGTGTTGCTAACTGTGGAAGAAAAACAAATAGACATTGTTTTATCTGGTATCTGTATATCTATATTGTTGTTAAGGATGAGTGTCAATGCAAGGTGTCCATTGCTTTTGAATGGTAAAGATGGCAGGGAGAGCTGAAAATGTAAACATCAAGCCAAAAAATCAATAATTTGCGACATTTTCTAAGTGAAATGATTTCCAAGACTTCTATTGATTTTGACAGAAGGTGGTCATGGATTCTAAGGGGAACTTTTCGGACAGGGAAAAGCTGAAAGTGGGAAAAAAACGATATACTGTGTGTAAGGACGCCACACACGTGGACAAACTGGTGAGCAAGGCAGGCTGTCATCCATCCGTCCGTCCATCCGTCCGTCCGTCCGTCCGTCCGTCCATCCATCCATCCGTCCATCCATCCATCCATCCATCCATCCGTCCATCCGTCCATCCATCCATCCATCCAATGTTATAATAATAAAGTATATACTGTGTTTTCATAGATGGGTGTATGAGTTGTGTTTTCATCATGCAGTATTTGGTGTAAACATGACATTTGGGGACCCGGCAAAGCAAACTAACTTTTTCTGCTGGCTTGTCTTCCTGCAAACAGCATCAGCACCACATGACCTCCTGACATAAGCGCCGTGTTTGTTTCCATCCTGTTCTAGAAATAACACCTCAGGACCACTGCTGCGCTCTGCTTAAATGAGACCCGGCACCAACCCGACCCGCTGTCGGGCTGAGCCTTCGCGACCGTCATCTGTCACTCATGCTGACTAATTGGTGGTGTAGTGGACACCTCCGCCCCCCAAAAAGGAAAGTGACTGACCTCCTTCAGGTGTTTCTTTTGAACAAGATGGTGCACTTTGGTGTTACATCAAGATGTATGCTTGTTTATTGATAGATACAATACCAGCCATACACAGTACCAGTCAAAAGTATGGAGACACTTTCTCATTCAAAAGCATGAGCATGTGTCTCTAAACTTTTGACCAGGACTTAATAAAGCGGTGCCTAGAAGGTTGAACACAATCCAAACACATCCGCTCATTTGTTGACTTTTTTTCCAGAGAAAAAACACACTCCACATGCATTCCTTCATTTGTTGACTTTTTTCCATAGGAACAACACGATCTGCACACATCCACGCATTTGTCGACTTATTCCATAGGAACAACACAATCCACATGCATCCACTCATTTGTTGACTTTTTTCCATAGGAACACAGTCCACACACATTTGCTCATTTGTTGACTTTTTCCATATAGGAACAACACGATCTGCACACATCTGTTCATTTGTTGGCTTTCCCCCCCATAGGAACATAATCCACACACATTCACTCATTTGTTGACTTTTTCCATAAGAACAACACAACCCACATGCATCCACTCACTCGTTGACTTTTTTTCCAAAGGAATAAAACCCACGCACATTCGCTCATTTGTTGACTTTTCCATGTCGGAACAACACAATCCGCATGCATCCATTCATTTATTGACTTTTTTCCATAGAACAACACAATCCACATGCATTCCCTCATTTGTTGACTTTTTTCATTGGAACAAAACAATCCACAACAATCCGCACATTTGTTGACTTTTTCCCATATAGGAACAACATGATCGGCACACGTCCGCTCATTTGTTGACTTTTTGTCCGGTAGGAACATAATCCACACACATTCGCTCATTTGTTGACTTTTCCACATAGGAACAACACGTTCTTCAAGCATCCACTCTTTTGTTGACTTTTTTCCGGAGGAACAACACAATCCGCACGCATCCACTCATTTGTTGACTTTTTTCCAAAGGAACAACGTGATCGACGTGCATCCGCACATTTGAGACTTTTTCCATAGGAACAATACAATCCACACACATCCACTCATTTGTTTGCTTTTTTTCCCGCACAGAAACAACACAATCCACACACATCCACTCATTTGTTTGCTTTTTTTCCCCCACAGAAACAACACAATCCACACACATCCACTCATTTGTTTGCTTTTTTTTCCCCACACTAACAACACAATCCACACACATCCACTCATTTGTTTACTTTTTTCCCAACAGGAACAACACAATCCACACACATCTGCTCATTTGTTGAGATTTTCCATTGCAACACCAGCACTCACATGCATTCACTCATTTGTTGACTTTTGCCATAGGGAAAATGCAATCCATACATGTACAATGATTTGTTGACTTTTTTTCCATAGCAACAACGCAATTCACACGCATCCGAGCATTAGTTGACTTTTTTTTCCCACGGAACAACACAATCCACACGCATACAGTACTGGTAAAAACTTTGGAGACACTTGCTCATGCTATTGAATGAGAAGGTGTCTCAAAACATTTGACTGCTACTGCAGTTTTTGGCCAAACGTGCACAAGAAGGTCAGGGAAATATTTTGGGGTTGATAATCTTTAAAGATGAATCAAAAACACAACATATGAAAGCAAATGAAACAATAAGTGAGGTTCAAGGGGACATGGTGACATCTTCTTCAATAGATGTATGTGTTACATGAACATCGTCAAGTAATAAATGTCCATCTCGTGTCTGCAAATATTTCTAGCTTGAATCATAAATCAGTAATAAGCCATAAATCCATAGTAAATAACCTGCCTTCACATCTTCATGTTACCTTTGAGATGAACACAGAAAATGTCCTTGCATTCAGTATCGAATGCTACCTCCGTCAATGGACCAGGTGACACACAATGAACAGCTTCCCCCCCCCAGGTATTTTATCTTTTTTTGTAGAGCTGGGGGTTGCAGCATCCCCATGGGAGGGCTGCACAAATCCAATGAAACCAAAAGGCATCCATATTTGGCAGGGCTTTTGTCTGCCCTGACAGCAAGCAGTAGCAAAGGAGGACCCCCCCCCCCCACCTCCCCAACCCCCTCCAATAATGAACGGAAATAGTGTGCAAGTAAGAGAACACAGAAGATGGGGGGATATGGAATAGAAGGTAGACTAATGTGTGACAGCAAAAGCTTATTAAAGTTCATGCATCATGAAGGGGATTAGTGACGTTAGAAACAAAACCTCTGAGGAACTGGCTTAAGAAATAACGGCTGTATAAAACTTCCTCATGTATAATCGTGATACTTTTTAACAATATTTGTCTTTTACTTGAGAGGACTGTAAACATATGAAATATGAGAAAATAAGCAGCCCACAGCTGCATTAAGGTCATTTCAAAAATGTAACTATACAGGGTATTTCAGTCATTATTTTGGGGTGTACAAGATTACTTTTCACAAAATGTAGAATTTGAAGCGTGGCCCCAGAATTTTGGGACCAGGATTTTGACATTTATTTTCCAATCTGGGCCAAGGATTTATGTATTTGAATTATTTACCGTTAGTTAAAAATATTGTCTAAAATTGAAATTTCAAAGCGGTGACAGATTTTCTTGATTTTGGGTGTAACACGCAATATCGCCACCTACAGCCCTGGAGGGGAGCATTATTTATCGCAACATGAAAATATTTCTTTTTGAAGGCTCCCTCTACTGTTGTGGAGTGAAATTGACTTTTCAGCCACAGTGGTAAAAACAGACGTGTGTTAGCACAACTCATTAGCACTGATGCTAGTACAAACAAACAAAAAAAAGGCTGCCAAAGCTGTCATCTGCGGTTGCCATGGCAACAAGGGCAGAGACGCGAGGTTCCTCATTACGAGCCAACGCAGCATCAGCATGTTTCTTACTGAAAGCTTCCATGTGAAGCTCCTGTTAGAAGCTATTTTCCCTGTTGTTGCTTTAAATGGGCTTTTTGGAAGATGATTGCTTGGTAAATTTGCTGTGTTAAAAAAAAGGCCAGAAGAAATCCCAGCAGCTAATGAGAAAAGATGAGCGTAGCGCTGCAGTGAATCATGCACACACACACACACACGGAGTGTGTAAAGGTGATTAAAAGACATGATAGCGGCACGCAGTCGTTATAATCATCCGCCGTGCTTATTCTTTATTCCATATACTGTGTGGCAGTGCGACCTTCGACCTCAGCACGCTCCTTTTATTGCAATTATTACCTTGATGCTTTCGATTGCGTGTGGATAATGATGACACGTGCGGGGGGTTGGGTATTACACACTAAGATGACATGCACAACAAAATGACTTCGGCTGACGACTTGCACAGCACATCTGACACACGGAAAGCAACACCTCAGGTCTTCAGAAGTCTCAACACCTTGTCTGCTTTATGCACATTTTAGAGTTAAAAAAGCACGCTTTTAACTCAACACGCTTCTCTGCGTAAGACACAACAATCTGACATCAATATCACTGCGATGCAAAATGACACCACATGAGCTAATTGGCCAATGCATGTTCCCCCTGCAAACACCTCAATGCTACATTGTTAGCATTCCAGCCAGGAAGGAAGTGCTATGAAAATAGCACAGGTGAGTTCTTCTCAGCATGGAAGTGGAAGGTATACAACCAGTAATGTGGTGCAATATAGTGTAGTGTGTACTTGTGTACGTTGTGTACTTCAGTGCAGTTTCATGTAGTATAGTGTAGCCCAGTGTAGTGATGTGTATTTTTGTGTAGTGTAATCTAGTGTAATATGGTATTGCAGTGTAGTCACACGCGGTGTTTTGTCATGTAGTGTAGTGTTGTGTAATGCAGCGTAGTGTAATGTCATGTTTTGTAGTGTAGTGTAGTGTGTCATGTTCTGAGTTGTCGCTCTGCAGCCACCTGTATGCTTTGCGTTGTAGTGCATGCGGTCCTGCCGAGGCGGAGCTGCCGGCACACACCTGCAACTAATCTTCAGCGGTCCTCTTAAGCTGATCAGTGGCACCTGCTCAGTGCCAGATTGTTCTCCGTTCCTCGCCAGCCTCGTATGCATGTGGCATTGTGTATTCTCGTGTATTCTATCTAGCGTTCTGGTCTTTGTACCTCACTGCCTTGTGAGTAGAGCTTCCCTGCGCGGGTCATTCCACACTAAGGTTTGTCACCTGCTTGGTTTTTGGCAGCGTTTTTCGTTCTCTCACTAAGTGAGTTTTTCCTGCAGTGTTTTGCTAGCAGCGCTTTTTGTTCACCTTTTTCCCTGTGTTTTTTTGGTTTGGACTGTTTCATTCATTTGTACTTTGTACCACGTTTTCCTCCTCGGAGGTCACTCTTTGTATTAAACTTTTGTATTCAATTTTTGTTGTGTTCTCTGCATCTTGGGGTCCAAACACCACACACGCCAACTCGTGACAGTAGTGTAGTGTAGTGTATTGTATTGTAGTATAGTAGTGTGGTGTATTTTAATGCAGTGTAGTGTAATGTTGTGTTTTGTAATGTACTGTAGTGTATAGTGTGCATAGTGTATTGTAGTATATAGTGTATTGTAGTACTGTAGTGTAGTGTATCTTAATGCAGTGTAATGTAATGTCTTTTGTGTAGTTTATTGTCGTGTAGTGTAGTGACGTGTAGCATACAGTAGTGTAGTGTGGTGTGCTATAATGCAGTGTAGTGTAATGTTGTGTGCACTGTATTGTAGTGTAGTGTACTATAGTGTAGTGTGTGGCGTATTATAATGCAGTGTAGTGTAATGTGTAGTGTATTGTAGTGCAGTGTACCTGTACTATAGTGTAGTGTATGGTGTATTATAATGTAGTGTAGTGTGCTATAGTGTAGTGTGTAGTGTATTATAATGCAGTGTAGTGTAATGTGTAGTGTATTGTAGTGCAGTGTACTATAGTGTCGTGTGCGGTGTATTACGTATAATGCAATGTAGTGTAATGTCGTGTATTGTAGTGTATTGTCGTGTTGTGTAGGACCTCCATGGGGGGCGCTTCTCCTGTGTAAAATTCTTAAAGGTCAAAGTAGTTTTTGCTGTCTTCCCTTCCGTCTTGAAGTGGAAGAGATGATGATGACGATGATGCAGTGATGGCCCATTGACAGCATTGTTTTGTCAATGTGTGACTTCCTGTTGAGCTTCTGTGGCCATCCTTGCCAATGCAGCGAGAGGCGCGTCCCAGCGGGGCAAAACACACAAAACACTCAACTGATGCCCTCAGCGCCTCTCAATATGCACACCACAGATAACTGCATTCAGCACACAGTTGGCGCTGACTTCCTGCCTGGTCTTTGTGCTGTGTCTCGGTAAACAAGCAGGACAAGGAATCAGGACTCAGTGTGATCATTCTGCCACACAGAGCTACTCTGAGGCAACGAGCTGCTTCCACGCAGCGGGTGGAGCACATATCTTCCCGTTTTATCGCCAGCAAGGTGCTTATTGGTGATGTGTTCTCCATCGGGCTGCGTTGCCATGGGGACAAATTCCTTTTTTTTCCATCTTCTTCAGTCAAAAACAACAGCGGACAAAATATACAGAAAGAGTCAGATGCTTCTCAATCCTTAAAGCGAATTTGCTTTAAAAAGTCACATACTTTCTTTTACTCCTGCAAAACTGCAGCAAAGATATGACATTTTTCCACCTGTGCCTTTCGCACAGAACCTAACAAAGCGGGATTTTTCGCACAGGAATGTGTCACCATGTCAGTGTCATCAACAGCAACTGCTGTCAACACAACAAACAGTGCAAAATAAGTCAGTCTCGGGTGTTGAACTTCCAAACATCCTTTCACACAGGCGTGTTCTCGCCTCTGTCACTGGCAGAAAATTGCTGCTTGTTAGTTTAACCTTGTTGGTGCCTTTCATACAGAACAGCGACATGGCGGAAAAGGTGCCATTTAATACAGTGAGACCCGCAGCCGTGCATTACAACTCACATTGATGTATGCCATTTGGGAATATATTCTCCAAACAGGTATACATTAATACAAACATATTTAATAATAATGCTACATAAATATTCTAATTCCATTGTCAAATATTATTAAGACAAATGCACAGAAGCCGTAACTGAAAGATAAAGAAATGTATGCTAATGAACATGAATATACACGCCAATACGTTACACATGCTGTGCTTTCACATACAAGGTGACCTTAGCTTGCAGGTAAATCAATAAAATCACGTCTATGAGAGCATTTTACTACTTTGTTGTTGCACATTTGTCCAAATCAGTACCCTCCCCCAACTGTGTTTTTTCATTTCAATATTTATCATATGCTTATTGGAGCCTGAGGGGAGCATTTGAAATTACCACAGTCGCTAGGTTAATTGCCAAAAGTCTCACACACACACACACACACACACACACACACACACACGCACACACAAGCTTTGGGTTAGAAGATGTTGGGTTTTTATTATTAATGAGGCAGACAGACTCGTCTGACATTTTGTGTTTGGACTGCACATGCAAATGAGTGTGCACGGTCCAACAATGAACGTTCATGCAAGGCAAAGCCTGAAAAACACCAGCACGGATTTGTTTTTTTTAATGATTTTATATTTATGTTTTCATATTTACAACGTCATAATTATACTTTCATATTTATAATTTCATAATAATCATTCCATATGTATGATATGAATGATTTCATATTGTGATTCTATAGGTACAGTATATTTTTATAGTATGATTCCATATTTAGGATTTCATATTTATGATTCCGTAGTCCAATATCTACCACGCAGTATTAGGGCCACATTGAAAAAAAATCAGAGATTTCAAGAATAAAGTTGTAAATTTCAGAGAACAAAGTCGTAAATTTATAAAAATAAAGTCGGATATTTACAAGAAAAAAAACCCTTCTCACTTCCGCCTTCCTTATCCCGCCCCCTCCACACCCCCAAGACCAAAGGTCACATAAGTCCCCCCTTTTCATAGCTGTCTCAGGAAATGCCTGTTACAACAGAGTATTAAAATAATCGGAGACTTTGGGAATAAAATCGCAATATTAAAACAATAAGGTTGTACATTTATGAGAAACAAACAAATTTATGTTACAGGCATTGCCTGAGACAGCTATAAAAAGGGGGGACTTATGTGACCTTTGGCCTTGGGCGTGTGGAGGGGCGGGGTAAGGAAGGCGGAAGTGAGAAGGGCTAGACATGCTAATCTGTTGTGCTCAACTGCTCTGTTTTGCCGCCATGTTATAAATATAAGTTTGCCTGAAGCAAGAGGAAAGTTTCCTTCCTTCCTGAAGAGCTATGCTCTACTTTCCCTCTGACACGTGTGACAGGTAATATTACGACTTCACGCTCGTAAATTAACGACTTTATTCTACTAAATTAGACATCGTATCTACGATATATATACAGTGATCTCTGTATGTTAAATGTTAAGAATTCCCTCTAGCTAGCTAGCTTCGCTCCTTCCAAAAACATCTGCCGTAGGAGTTTAAAGTCTCCTGACAAGATAACCTGGCTGCATGGAGGAAGCAAGGGTTCAGAGGTGACAGATGAAAGAAAGATGTTCCTCTGTGAGATTCCCCCTGCGTGACCTCTGAACCCAGCCAAGGGAGGAAAATGATGGCTGACTTCCTGACACGGAAGGATTTGGAATACCATAAGATTGATGATGTGCTTCATATCTAGCAACCAGGACAACCTTGCATGTTAAGCACATCAAGTGAGTTGTATTTACACACCAGCGAGCAGCTCATTAGTGCAGATATCACACCTAGTATAGCCGCTAGTAGAGACCTCCGCCAAGGTTAAAATGCCAACATACTCCTATGTGAGAACCTTCGTCCTTACTACAAAAATGATAGCACAACATGCACTAGGTATGTAAACAAGCATACGGCAACTACTACTACAATGGGGATAGTAAACAACTATGCTAACTGTCATCCCCGAGTCCGGGATGAGATCCTACCCCAAGCGGAGGAGTTTAAGTACCCTGGGTTCTTGTTCATGAGTGAGGGAAGGATGGAAAGATGGAAGGATGGTGCGGCGTCTGCAGTGATGTGATGTGCATCGGTCCATTGTGGTGAAGAGGGAGCTGAGCCAAAAGGCAAAGCTCTCAATTTACCGATCGATCTACGTTCCTACCCTCATCTACGGTCATGACCTTTGGGTAGTGACCGAAAGGACAAGATAGCGGGTAAAAGCAACCAAAATGAGTTTTCTCCATAGGGTGACTGGGCTCTCCCTTAGAGATAAGGTGAGAAGCACTGTCATCCGGGAGAATCTCGGAGTAGAAGCACTGCTCTTCCGCATTGAGAGGAGCTAGATGAGGTGGCTCGGGCATCTGGTCAGGACGCCTCCCGGACACCTTCCTGGGGAGGTATTCAGGGCACATCCGACCGTAGGAGGTGTCAGGGAAGACCCGGGACACCTTGGAGAGACTAATGTCTCTCCATCTGGCGGAGCTACCACGTTAAAAAGCTTTGATTTAATACGGCATTTGAAGAACAAACACTTGACGGAGTATGGTGAGTTTTCGAGGCTCTCAGTGTGATCATGAGTCAAACGGCAGCTAACACAGCCAAAACACTGCACAGCACTCGTCTGTATGTGCCTGACAGTCAGAAGGCTACGCAAATAACCCAAACAATGATTGAATTCAGTGGATAAGATGCCAGCCTTCGTCAGTGGTGGAAGACAGCGGGTTCGCCGACTGCTCCCTTTTAGGCTGCACGGTGGCCGAGTGGTTAGCATGTTGTCCACACAGTCAGGAGAGCCTGAAGACCTGGGATTTCTCCGGGTACTCCCACATTCCAAAAACATGCATGTTAGGTTAATTGGCGACTCTAAATTGTCCATAGGTATGAATGTGAGTGTGAATGGTTGTTTGTCTATATGTGCCCTGTGTTCAGTGTGTACCCTGCCTCTCACCCGAAGTCAACTGGGATAGGCTCCAGCAGACCCGGGTGAGGATAAGCAGCATAGAAGATGAATGGATGGATACTCATTTTTATTAGTAATAACCAATATTTGGACCCCTTGGCAGTTAGGGGACCGACTTTTCCCCATTAATTCAGAAATGTAATTAATCCATGTGATCGTCATTGGCCATTGATCGTCACTCATGGATGATCGGCATGGGAATCGGCAAGCATAAAACCCTGATCGGAGCATCCCACTCTAAACACCTAGTAGCAAGGAGTAGGCAAAAAAAGCTTATGTTCTGAAGAACTGTTTATGTTCTGAGCTGTTATTAATAAAAAATTAAGATTGGATCAGTTGTACTTTTATTTTGAATACTTCATGCGGACCAGCCTCACCCAGACACTCCCTCCAGCCGCCCCCGGGTGAGTTCAGTTTGAGACCGAGATTTTAAAATAAGAATAGGTCTTGCCTCTGATCCAAACAGGCTTCATCAGTTCATGCTCAAAGACCAGCTAGGACTTTGTTCTCAGACAATCTGAACATTCCAGTTGGGATTGATGAGAGTACCAAGACCCGGATGACTGAGAATATTCACAACAACATCATCCAGACACTAGTAGTACACTAGTACAAACACTTTCCAGAGCATCTGTCACATTTGTTGAGTTGTGTCCAGTGTAAATTGGAAACGTTAGAATCATCGCTGTGCTCACCCGTAAACAAACTTGAGATTTCTGCTGCTGCTCTCTTATAGAGAGCGAGAATCTGTGCCAGTCCTGTTTTCTGCCATCTTGCCAAAGATGACTTAAAGGTAAGAAGCTCTTACTGCACTTGCATCATTGCTAGTCGTGATCCAAGAGATTCCAGAACAAGACAATGTACAACTGTCGCGTCTCACTAGGTCATCGCACCACTGGAGACACGCTAGCGCTGATAAGCCTAATTGCCACCCTCTGCTGTGCCTGCCCGGATCATCCATTTGTCTTTTGTGTAATGAAATCCCCAGAGCCCCACAAGCTGCAACCCCCCCACAGCAGCAGCTCTTGAAGACAGAGACACAGGTCAGTGTTTCTTATCACCGGCTTTGTTAATCCCGGACCTTTTCCACTCCGCCGCCTGTTGTTGTTAACCATAAATCAATGAGGTGCACAGTGGGATATCACTGCCACTTTATTTATTCAATTTAACGTTAGGTTGCTGTACCTTTAAGAGTCGTGTTTCAAAATTTTACTTGGCTAATTACGTTGTGCAATAGCAAGCCGGAACCTAATTGGATTTATATCCTCTTCCCTTGCACTTTTCAACTTTTCAAGCACTAAAAAGGCAGAATGCCCTTCACAGAGTCAGACGTGTTGCCTCAGCACAAACAAGATGATGTAATGACGAGGATTAGCATCTTAGCCGCTTAATCCTCAGCAAACGAAAGAGAAATGTACAAAAAGACAGAAGCAGGCTTGGTAGATTTTCTAGTTGAGTGAGCTGTCGCGGTTTTATAACATGGATGAGCTTCATGAACAACGTATCCTCCCGCGTGCTAAGCATGATGAATGATGCCGCGAGACGCTGATTTGTGCCATCTGCACATAAAACTTATTTTTTGGAGGACAAGGTCTGTCTTATCTTGTACTGGATGTGATGCATCCCACCTGGTTCTTACTAAACAAACATGGCTGACAACCAAGTACTGGACAGTGCAACTACAAAATACTTCAACCACAAACCTTTCACAATGACAGGATGGTAACTTCTGGCAACACACCTCTTGTGAACTGTAACTAAAGAGCAATCATGCAACACACAACAATAAAGCCAACAAATATAACCCACAATATGTCCAACTACTTACAAAAGTGAGACTGTCTTGGTTGACGCGTCTCTTCAACGCTGCGTGGAAGTTGGTGGTCCCCCTTTTCAAGATAGGTGACTGCAGGGTGTGTTCCAGCTACAGGGGGATCACACTCCTCAGCCTCCCTGAAAAGCCTATTGCAGAGCGCTGGAGAGACGGGTACGGCCCTTAGTCGGACCTCAGCTAAGGAGGTGGACAATGTGGTTTTCGTCCTGGTCGTGGAACGCTGGACCAGCTCTACACCCTTGCAAGGGTACTTACTGCATGATGCATGGGAGTTTGCTCAACCAGTCCATGTGTGCTTTGTGGACTTGGAAACGGCATCCAGCCGTGTCCCTCATGTCCTGTGGGATACGGGGTTCGTGGCATGCTGCTCGGGTGCTTGGTGGGTGTGTCCACCGGGTGGTGAGTCACCACGGGTCGATGTGGCCCGTGAACGACCCTCTTCAATAGCGATGGGTCATTCATCTGGCTGGTAGGAAAACAACTCATTAGTGGCCAATATTCATGAAGAACGCAAATGCCAAATGCCGCCACAACAACAACCCGTGGGAGACACCCACCAGGTACATATAAAGAAGGGAACTCCACACCTACAATTTAGACCTGAAGAAGTCTTTTGGATTAAAGATGAAAGGTCTTCAACCAACAAGAAGGTGCCTCGATTCAACCTTTTCCGGCTTGCCAGCAGTAAGTTGAGCCTGTTCCTGGTGGACATTGGCCTCCGCCAAGGCTGCCCTTTGTTACCAATTCTGTTTATAATCTTTACAGACAGATTTTTTTGCTCCAGTCAAGGTGTTGAGGTTGTCCAGTTTGTCCTGATCTCATTTGTGCTATTTGCAGATGATGTGGTCCTGATGGCCTCATCAGGCTGTGACCTTCAGCGTTTCCTGGGACGGTTTGGAGCTGAGTGTGAAGCTTCTGGGATGAGACTCAGCACCTCCAAATCTGAGGCCATGGTTCTTAGCTGGAAAAGGGTGGATTGCACCCTTCAGGTTGGGAGTGAGGTCTTTTGCCCAGGTGGAGGAGTTCAAGTATCTAGAGTTCCAGTATCCCTTGTTTATGAGCGAGGGAAGGCTGGAGCGTGAGATCGACAGCTGATGTTTTCAAGCCGCAATACTAGCATGTAGCCACCTAGCATGGTGGCATACATGGTTTAAGGGTGAGAACACTGTGACACAGGTAGGAAATCCCTCAGAAGTTATAAAGTCCATTTTAGCAAGGGTTGACACAGCTTTCAAAGGTTCTGCTTTTGGAAAAGGCATGTCACTCTAAGTGGGTTCTGCCCATAGTGGCCTTTTGCAATCAATGTACAGTGAAACATCGGTTTTAGTATGCCCTGGTTTTTTATCTGTATCTATTATCGTATAGCCAAATGGTGCCCAAAGACATCATCCACACGTTGATGACTCAGTCTCTGTGAAGAATGATAGTAGTCCTTTTAGAGGCGGGACGCTAAAGACAGATTCCAGCCAGGAAATCCTATAGTCAGCTTTACTATTATTTTATGCAAAGAAAGCAGTAGGGAGAAGCAGATCTTTGTTTTTTTCCGACAAATTGTCCCAGTCAATCACGACTCTCCACTTCTTCAACATTTTAGGGCGTAGTTGTACACGTTACAGCAAGGATCTTATTGATTTTGAATGATATCCAACATCATCAGACTGAGGTTGAAGCGTTTGGTAAGCCTAGGCCACAACCAGACATACAATTTTTTTGCCCGTGCGATTGTTGGCGTTCCCCAATTCTCTGCTTTTTTTTTTTTAGTGGAGGACGGAACGTACAAAGCGTAACAAAATATCTGAACGTGCATTGGCTGCACTAATTACGTATGGGGGTGCACGTGTGGCGCACGACACACATAGACGTCCCCAAGCGCGACGTACGAAAAAATTGGCTGACACAAACCGTACGAAAGACAAGTTTGTCTTGTAACCTGAAAATCACACAAGCGCCCGTAGAGTTTGTTTGACTAGACAAAGAACCCCTGCGGCCAGTCCACGGCTCAAAAATCAGCATGTCACACGCCCGCCCTCCATGCATTTCTTGCGTTTTTTTTTGCACATAGACCGGCTGTAGACCGTAGACCGGTTGTGACCTAGGCTCAGGATCTCCTGGCCATTACCAGATCCAATTTTCCCCACTTCTAATCCATGCTTGCTTTGCAGAGACAACACGCCTTTCATTTTCTGTGAGCCAGCCGTTGTGTTCATGTCAGTCTTTTCATACATTTGACATGATATACTGTATATATAAATCTACTGCAATATCTATAATCTACTGCATGATATGATGAGAGCTGGAGGACACTGAGCTCCTGAGAGGCAAACTTGTCTCTCCCTTTTGAAATCCGGTAAAGCGTCACCAACTCCTCTGTCTTGTGTTTCAGAAAGGCAAATGAAAAGATGAAAAATGTGTCACGGGCACAAAGGAGCGGTGCGGTATACGTAACATGATTGGTCAGGCTGGCGTGACACAAGCGGGAATGTAAGGAATCCATAGCTCATCCTCAGCCTCCCTCTACGTGATTTATTTGCCAGTACAAAAGCGCCAAGCAAAGAATAAGAAGAAGACAAGCTTTGTGGTGGTGACCATTCTATGCCCTTTCGGTACCCTACCACTGCAGTTGGTACCCCAACAAAAGGGGGCCGAAAAGTTGGAAAAATGTTCCCTGTCCGATGAAAACCTCACAAGTCCACGTTATTTTTGAACGGAATGCGATCATGTACTCATAAAGCTGTGGAGCTAAACCACCAATAAAAATAGGTTTTGTTATGACGTTATTAAACAAGTATCTCCATTAGGATGAACTGAGTGTCCCCCTGCATGTACTTGATTTATTTATACTGTAATAGCGATGAGTCTACAAGCTGTTGACTGCAAGACAATGGGCCCTCCTGCATGTACTGTTAAAAGTGCTATATGACAAACATAAACACCATGTTTAACAAGTATCTGGTAAATGAGCCATTGTACCAGGGGTGTCCAAACTTTTTCCAGCGAGGGCCACATAGTGAAAAATGAAAGGATGCAACTTTGCCACTTCTATATTTTGTACAGCAACATGTTAAGAATTTATAGAAAATACTGAATCTCAGCTTTGTAGGTTAAAAAGACTATTATTAGTATCATCTTCACTATTTGCTCTTTTTTAAATTTTTTCTGCTTTTTTCCCCAAATATTTCAACTTTCTTCTTAAACAAGCTTCACAAAATTTCTTTTCGGAATATTAAGACTTTATTCGCATAATATTGTGCCTTTGTTCCCATAATATACTGCTCAAAAAAGTAAAGGGAACACGAAAATAACACATTGTAGATCTGAATGAATGAAATATTCTTATTAAGTACTTATTGTTGTTATTTACATATTTGAATGTGCTGACAACAAAATCACACAAAATGTATTTTTTATTTATTATTGTTCTTGATTTATTTTAGTCTTGTAAAATTATGACTTTTTTTCTCTTCATTTGTTGACTTTATTCTTAGAAAATTAGAGCTATTTTTTCCAATTTCTGTTTGCTGTTTCTTTAAATTTTCCAACTATTTCAACGTTCTTCTTGTAAATTTTCTTGTCGTAATATTATAACTTTATTCCCATCGCACAATAACTTTTCCCCCAACCTAATTTTCCTAAAATGACATTATTTCTCCTCATAATATTATGAGTTTATTCCTGTAAAATTGTGACTTTTTTCTTGTTAGAATAGAACTTTTTTCTCTTCATATTTTCACTTTATTCTTCTAAATTGACCTATTCTTTCTGTTTTTGCTGTTTTGCTTTAATTTTCCTACTTTCTTCTTTTAAATTTTCTTCTTGTAATGTTATGACTTTATTCCCATAATATTATAAGGCTTTCCCCAACCAACTTTGTTTTTTTTCTTTGTTTGTTTCTCATATTACGGCTTAAAAAACAACTTCTTCTTTCCTTAATAGTTCAACTTTATGCCACTAAAAAAATATTATTTTTCCTCATAATATTAAGACATTATTTTTGTAAAATGATGACTTTTTTTCATTAGATTACAATTTTTGTCTCTAAATATTTTGACCTTATTCTTGGGAAATGACTGCAGATTTCCTTGTAAAAAAATTTGTATTTTATTATATTTTTAGAATGTGCCGGGAGCTGAGAGGCCGCAAATGGGCCCTGCACTTTGGGCACCACTGCATTAAACTAAAAGATCAAAGCATGGTGCGCTTTGTGAAAATGTGTGGTTTTACTTTGCTGCACGTCGTTACAAACTGAGAGGAACATGAACTTGCAGATATCATCATCATATTTGATGCATGTGCATACAAGCCTGCTTTGGTACAAGTCTGCTTTGTTTTTATAAAATAGTTGATTACCTACTCGAATATGCAAAACAGCTTCCTGGAGATCACTTTTATCCTGCTTGGATGTATGCTCCTGCAGGTTATTCTGCTAAAAAACAACAACATAGAAGCATGAAACCATTGAATGTTAAACAACACTAAACCTGACTGGAAGAAAAGGAGACAAAGAATAAATGCTGTTTGGCTGAAATCGAAAAAAAAATGATCCCTTGACATGAAAAGAAGCAGCTTTGGCCCTTGGTGCACTGTAGCAATGATTGAACAGTAGACAATAATGCTGCATGCCTGCACTCAAGAAAATACCAAATTATGAAAATGTTGGCTTTTTTTTCCCTAGCTCGACATTCTTCTAATCTAATATCCATCCCTGCATGGAAATGAGCAATAATCAGATTAGGAAACAATTTATTCTTTATTCCCTCCCCTCCTGTTTACACTTTCTCACCAGGGACAGGAGGAAGAGGTGGTCTCCATGGAAACAGCGGGCAGCCAATGACGGCCATCTCCCGCCTCACCGTATGACGAGTACTCAAATTGGCAGCCGCCTACATCGATGGTACACATTGGACTCTACGGACACAAGTACTCAAACGTCTCATCCATGGTAATGGCTTTCCTTTTCTTTGGCGCACTGCTAAAGATATAATGAAGTACAAAAAGAGAACTAATGCGCAAAACTCTCTCATGCTTATAAATAAAAATATAGAAAATATACATACAGTAATTGCTCACCATCTTCGGATTTCACGACTTGGCTCTATCGCGTTTTTTCAAAAATATATGTTTCATAAATCATGACTGTTTCTGGTTGAATACAGCCAAAAAATATGTATATTTAAGCAATTTCTACCTATTTTCTTGCCTAAATTAAGCATTTTCAAGCATAAAAATGAACTAGAATAGAAATATAAAACATTCAGACGACGCATCCAAAGACATTATGATATGTAACGTTATACACTGGTCACTAGGTGTTAGTAATGTTAACATTGATGAGACAACAGCCACCGTAGGAAGTACTGTACAGAACAGGAAGTACAAAAACAACAAGGAACTGTCATGATGCTAACGTGTGTGATATTATGTCTTATTTTCTCTTATTATGTCTACTATATTGGGTAATAGGAGTGTAAAGGTGACTATAGGGATGTTGTTTCCTGTCTATAGGTCTGTAATGATGTTAAAAACATATTTAGAAGGTTGTAAACAGGTCTTCTATGCTCTACTATGATAATATTTGATTTATAAATACAGTAAGAAACCCTACTTATTGGAAATTCATCTTAATGAACCGCTATAAACAAGGGGTTACTCTATTAAAATCTTTTAATAACATACAAAATATTACCATATAACAATATTATACCATAATAATATATATACATACATATTGTACACAATATACTGTAAATATAATAATAATATAATACAAATATGTATTTAAAAAACAATAAAATGGCCTGTGTTGTTTTCTAGGAACTTGCTTAGGTAGTTTTGGAGTAAAAGTAACAAATACAGCAACTTAACAAAAGCTCTGTCGTGATAATGAGATGCGTCAAAACAGCGCTGTCAATCATCGTCAATGGTGGACCACTGGCAGGGGCCCCCATCACAGGGAGGGGGCCACTAAAGGGGCTCGCTGAGGAGGCGCCAGCTGGTCGTGACTACACTGTAATCTCTTACCGCTCAGCCACAGGAGGGGGGTGGGCAGATCTGCCAGGTTGTGATGTCAGAGGAGGGAGACGACTTGCTGGGACACTTCTATAGGACTGGGGAGGGGTCGTATGAAAAGTGGCACGGCGGAATAACAATACGCATGATGGAATTATTCTATTCCAAACTGTGAAAGCTTTCCTTAAAGGAACAATGACGGCTGGTAGAGAGGTGACTTAGAATATTGTTTGAAAGCAACAGGCTTCTCGCTTTGACATCCCTGACGCTAATCCCAGAAGCTTTGAAGAAGCTTATTTAGCAACGACAGCAACAACAGCTCTCAGGATGCAGCGTATAAGACCACAATTAGAAACATAAATTCTTACAAATAATACATACAGTATCATAAGCCGTGGTACCTCAGAACAGGAACGTAGGACAACCAAAGCAATTCTTCCCGTAGGACATCGTGGAAATCCAATCATCCGTTCCACACAGTTTTTTCATTGGCCTGCGGCACATTCTAAAAATATAATTTAAGAAAAAAATTTTTTAAAAATTGAAAAATCAGCAGTACTTTTACAAGAATGAAGTCTAAATATTAAGAGAAAAAAGTTGGAATCTAACAAATAAAAGTCGGAATTTTGCCTTTTAATATTAAGAGGAAAAATACCATCATTTAGTAACATAATATTACATAATGTAACAGTTTTGGAACATTATGTTGGGGAAAAAGTTACAAAAATATCGTGAAAATATTATGGGAATAAAGACATACTGATGAGAGAAAATTTACTAGAAGTAAGTTGAAATAGTTGGAAAATGATTATGTTGTTGGTTTTATTACAGAGACGGTGATGTTGGCAATATGATGATAGTTTTTACAATGGTGTGCATTACAGTTACTGTCATTGTGATCACTATCATAGTTCATCATTTCATTACTCCTATTATGTGTGCCTGTTTCAGTGCAGTATTGTCATTGTGGTTGTTGATACCATTTTGCCCCTTCTGTCAGGGTCTTTATAGCCGTCACAGACATTTGCTGATGTAGTCCTGTTTGTTGCTGTTCTTCTGTTATTGTTGTCACAATTGTTGTTGCTGCTGTTATCCTTGTCTCTGTCTTTCTTGTCCCCATCTTATTCCCCCCCCCTGTTTTCTTTTCTGTTCTTCTCTGTCCCCTCCTGCTTCAGTCCGGCCGCTGGAGCAAATTTGCATAATAACAAAGCATCCAAGTCCCAAAAAAAAAAATAGTTGGAAAATAAAAAAAAAAATAGAAAAAACGAAAAAGCAGCTGTAATTTTACAAGAATAAAGTAAAAATATTAAGACAAAAATAGTTGCGTTTTAACAAGAAAAAGGGTGGTAATTTTACAAGAACAAACTTGTAATATTATGAGAAAAAATAATGTCATTTTAGTAGCAGAGAGTTGAAATATTAAAGAAAAAAATACATTATTATTTGTAAAAGTTGTAATATTATGAGAAACAAACAAATAAAATGTTGTTACAATGTTGAATTTTTGTGTTAAACGATGCCAACGCGTTAGATAATGAGGTTTGCGCATTTGGAAATGAGACCTGAAAGCTGTTTTGGACGGCTCTGCACGATGTGTTTTTTTTTAACATCGAGTTCCATTGACGTCAATGCAACCCAGACTTCCTTATATGGGCATACCCAGGCAAACGCTGTAGGTCGCCCTCCACCACTCTGCTTCGCTCTGCTCTGTTCACCGTGCTCCCAGGAAATGTTTGTTGGGGTGTTCCTAAAGAGGCAAGCATCAGACAGAAGTGGTTGGAGTTGCTGATTCCCGGCCAGCAAGAGAAAAATACGCTCATCTGTCAACGGCACTTCACACGGGACTGTTTTTGTGAAAATGGGCCAACACGAAGCCGGGCTATCCGCCAAACTGTTGCTGAAGTCCGACGTCTTTCCAACATTACTTGGTCGTGTTGAAGAGTCAGAAGAGCAAGCTGTAACAATTAATCAGTGTCCTAAATGTGTTTATTTTGTGTACAGTCAATAATCGGACAAAAGGGGTTCGGCAGCTGTCTGGAAGTCTTCTGGAGCGCTTGGGAGTGTGACCAATCACAGCGGAGTGGGCTCGGCGGGAGGCGTACCTGGAGGAGGGCCGAGGGTGTAGTAAATTACACAGACCGATTGGGCGGGGGGCAGGAAACACTGCGGGAAGAGGTGCAGAGTCTGAAGATCTAGAAAGCTTTCTGTGCGGGTTATCGTGTGAAGCTGCTCTATAGGAGTCCACAACTCAATGCCAAGGCCTGAAAATTTGTATAATAGGTCCCCTTTAAAAAGAACATTGAAATATTTGGGATATATCTACATGTGTTGCTTTACAAAATATCAAAGTTGCAGATTTGCATCCTTTCATTTTTCACTATGTGGCCCTCGCTGGAAAAAGTTCGGACATGAGACAGTCTATGAAATTTTCATGGAAAACCGAATCATATGAAAACTGGGGCGTTTGACTGTGTTGTTTTTAAAAAGTCAGCATTAGAATCTTTGTCGGATTTTTCGTATCGGATTGAATTAGCTTGCATGCAAATGTACCTCATGTGCTTCATCAGAAGCGCACATGAAGTTGAACATGCAAGTTGAACACATGACAATTACAAACCATTTGCTTTGTCAGCAATAACACAATAGCATGTTTCCACCTACATTGCGTTGCTTTTACAATGTAATTAAGTGACATAAGGGAGAGGATTACATAAAACGCGGCCCTCGCATCCTTCAATTTTGTTGCTATCAAGCTGGAAAAAGCCCAAATACTAAACAAGGACGGCGTGTTTTGTCATTTAGTGGTGGTGCTGCACTGTGCAGAAACTATCCATCACATCTTGAAATTGGAGCGATGGCAAAGGCTGATGAGGATGAG
The DNA here is from genome assembly GCF_027744805.1 of Dunckerocampus dactyliophorus. Lineage (NCBI taxonomy): Eukaryota > Metazoa > Chordata > Actinopteri > Syngnathiformes > Syngnathidae > Dunckerocampus > Dunckerocampus dactyliophorus. The sequence goes on along the minus strand of NC_072829.1, from coordinate 3,501,492 downwards.
AGAGGCGGGTGGGGTGTCGGGGGTTGGGGTTGGCGAACCTGAGCTGTCGGCGGCAGGGGACAGGCTTCTCCATCAAACAGCCTTTTGCTCTTATAACTGGGAGAAAGTCCACGCCGTGACTGATGGATGTGGACAGGTAGTTTGGAGGCCAGCGCAGCTGTCAATGGAGCACGGCGCCAAACACTTTTTGTCCCTCTTAGGCCACCACAGTCAGACACATGCAGAGCTTAATATGAGCTACCAAGAGCTAGGAACAGCATTTAGAACTACATAGAAGTATGATTATAAGATGTACTAAGCAGTGTGCAGTACGTTGCTCAGCTAGTTTGAATGTTTAACGGCAGATTTTACAACTGAACATCAACGTCTTTAAAATACTGGACAGTCTTTAATCTTCTGCAAGAACAGCTAATGTCATTCTTTACATATCACGACACCACATATCAATGCTACATAAATATGTCAAGAGGGAAATTGCTCCGAGTCATAAATCCGTCATGGGAATGCAGACGGCGCCTCATAAAAGTCACAATTTAACCTTGACCCCAGTTTATCACTCCACACCAGCAAGAGCTGTGTCCCAATACTTTTGTTCATGCAGTCTATTTGACTGCAAAAAGGCGAGTGAAGCATTACTGTGTTTATTCACCATCACTGCCATAAATGCATCATTTACACCTTCCATTCTTCCTTTTATTAGTCCCAGTGATTGATGGCTATGCTGTTGCTAGATGGAGACACTCTAAGTGGGCCATGGGCTGGTGGACACAGTGTGCGAATATAATATATAAATATATTTCATATGTAACATATGGAAATATGTTGGTAATATCATGACATGGTGGGCGTTTACATCTTTTCTGTAATATTTTCTTTCTTTAAACAGGAAGGCTAAAACCTGAACGTAGCAGTATTTGTGATGACACTGTGGTATGGTATGCATGGTATAGTAGGGTATAGCAAGATATAGTATAGTAGGTTTGGGTATGGTATCATATGGGATGGTATGGTAAGGTTTGGTAAGGTATACTGTAGTATGGTAGAGTTATGGTATGGTATGGTATGGTAGGGTAGGTTTGGGTATGGTATGGTAGAGTATGGTATGGTAGGGTAGGTTTGGGTATGGTATGGTAGTGAATGGTATGGTATGGTAGGGTAGGTTTGGGTATGGTAGAGTATGGTATGGTAGGGTAGGTTTGGGTATGGTATGGTAGAGAATGGTATGGTATGGTAGGGTAGGTTTGGGTATGGTAGAGTATGGTATGGTAGGGTAGGGTAGGTTTGGGTATGGTATGGTAGAGTATGGTATGGTATGGTAGGGTAGGTTTGAGTATGGTATGGCATGGTTTGGTAGGGTATGGTGTGGTAGAGTATGGTATGGTAGGGTAGGTTTGGGTATGGTATAGTAGAGTATGGTATGGTAGGTAGGGTACAGATGTATGGTAGGGTAGGTTTGGGTTTGGTAGGGTATGGTATGGCATGGTTTGGTAGGGTATGGTATGGTATGGTAGGGTAGGCTTGAGTATGGTATGGTGTGGTTTGGTAGGGTATGGTATGGTAGAGTATGGTATGGTATGGTAGAGTAGGTTTGAGTATGGTATGGCATGGTTTGGTAGGGTATGGTATGGTAGAGTATGGTATGGTAGGGTAGGCTTGAGTATGGTATGGCATGGTTTGGTAGGGTATGGTAGAGTATGGTATGGTATGGTAGAGTATGGTATGGTATGGTAGAGTAGGTTTGAGTATGGTATGGCATGGTTTGGTAGGGTATGGTATGGTAGAGTATGGTATGGTATGGTAGGGTAGGTTTGGGTATGGTATGGTAGAGTATGGTATGGTAGGGTAGGTTTGGGTATGGTATGGTAGAGAATGGTATGGTATGGTAGGGTAGGTTTGGGTATGGTATGGTAGAGAATGGTATGGTATAGTAGGGTATGTTTGGGTATGGTAGAGTATGGTATGGTAGGGTAGGGTAGGTTTGGTTATGGTATGGTAGAGTATGGTATGGTATGGTAGGGTAGGTTTGAGTATGGTATGGCATGGTTTGGTAGGGTATGGTGTGGTAGAGTATGGTATGGTAGGGTAGGTTTGGGTATGGTATAGTAGAGTATGGTATGGTAGGTAGGGTACAGATGTATGGTAGGGTAGGTTTGGGTTTGGTAGGGTATGGTATGGCATGGTTTGGTAGGGTATGGTATGGTATGGTAGGGTAGGCTTGAGTATGGTATGGCGTGGTTTGGTAGGGTATGGTATGGTAGAGTATGGTATGGTATGGTAGAGTAGGTTTGAGTATGGTATGGCATGGTTTGGTAGGGTATGGTATCGTAGAGTATGGTATGGTAGGGTAGGGTAGGCTTGAGTATGGTATGGCATGGTTTGGTAGGGTATGGTAGAGTATGGTATGGTATGGTAGAGTATGGTATGGTATGGTAGAGTGGGTTTGAGTATGGTATGGCATGGTTTGGTAGGGTATGGTAGAGTATGGTATAGTATGGTAGGGTAGGCTTGGGTACGGTATGGCATGGTAGGGTATGATACAGCATAGTAGAGTATGGCATGGTTTATTTGTTTATTTATGGTTTTATTTATGACATTCAAAAGGCAATAGTGTCAACATTTCATTTTTTCACTAAAGCAAATATATACAGCTTTTGAAGTCTTAGGTGACATGAACATACATAGCATCCCCGCTGCTTCCACGGCAACCTTGATCACCTACTTTACCGTGCTGGGAAATAATGAGGACCAGCCAGGACAGGGTAGTCCTACGGCCTCTCCGACCACCACCAAACATTCATTCGCATTAATATACCAGTGCGGGCAGCACTGGAGGCAAGGTGGGTAAAATGTCCTGCCCATGGGCACAACGACATTGACTGGGTGGAGGAGCAAGGATCGAACCTGGACGACCTGCTCTACCTCGTGAGCCACTGCCAACACAGTTACATTTCAAGGCATCCCGCCCACACACTTTTTCAAACTACTGGTTTAAATCATCTTATTACCAAGCACGGCGTCTCCAAATGCATATTAAAGCAATCAGGTTGGGTTGAGAGGTGTGTGTCTCTTTGTGTGTGTCTCTGTGAGTGTGTGATTGACACGCACACACACACACACACACACACACACACACAGTAAATGTGAATGAATTGAGGGAAGCTGCCCTCCATAATACATATTTATGTGTGCTGCTGTTGAAATGCTTTCCCAATAAATCTGACCTGGCTTCAGCTGGGGAACAAACATGAATTATATATAACCTATACAGACTTCACTCGGCAAATAAGGGAGGAATAATGTGCTCTCCGAAGCGCCGAGGATGCACTTTTCAAGCCCCTAAGCCAGGGGGACATCCACGGTGGTGAAATGTCAAAGCCTGAAAGCCACAGGAGATACATTCCTGGATTTGTAAAGGGATTTTCCTGCAAGCAGATGCTGGTGAATATTAATGCCGAGAGGAAGTGCGCTCCTCCGCCTTTGTGCCGCCCCAAACAGTCATGACAGCATGGAGGGGAGGCCGTGCAGGTTGCATTCAGGAAATTAATAGCAAAAATCACCTCCAGGTCACATTTTGCTTGGCTGCTTTGAATATTATTCAGGAAGCAACAAAACATTTCCTTGGCGATATTAACCTTTCAGGCCTGAGGAGCACTGAGGCGTCACAGTGGAGGCTGCGCTGCTTCTTCACCAGCATCCAGAAGCAAGCATCAAAGCACTGGCAGCTGACACAGTTTTCACACAAAAACACCTTGTGAAATATATACTGTAAACATCCTAAAACATCACCACATATTTTACACAAAAACACCATGTGAAATACATAAACATCACCACATATTTTACACAAAAACACCATGTGAAATACATAAACATCACCACATATTTTACACAAAAACACCATGTGAAATACATAAACATCACCACATATTTTACACAAAAACACCATGTGAAATACATAAACATCACCACATATTTTACACAAAAACACAGTGTGAACGACACAAACATTCAAACATAAAAATGTGCTTCACCTTAACTTGCTTGGGCTCATATGACTTAGTTAAAACTGTTTTTCAATTTGGTGTAATAAAATGACCGTGATGCAACTACAACAACAACCTAAAACATGCAAAAAATAAAAATAAAAAAAATAAAAATAAAAAAAGGAGTAAAAATGGCTGTGCTTTTGCTTAAGTTAATAATAAACGCATAAATCCAAAAGAACAATAGTAGTAGCTTTGAGTTAAATACATTTTCGGATGGATAGATAGATGAATAGATGAATGGATGGGTGGATAGATGAATAGGTGGATGGATGTATAGAAGGATGGATAGATAGATGAATAGATGGATGGATGGCTGATGGATGGATAGATGAATAGGTGGATGGATGTATAGAAGGATGGATAGATAGATGAATAGATGGATGGATGGCTGATGGATGGATAGATGAATAGGTGGATGGATGTATAGAAGGATGGATAGATAGATGAATAGATGGATGCTAGAAAGATGGATAAATGAACAGATGAATGGATTGATAGATAGATGGATGTATAGAAGAATAGCTGGATGGGTGGATAGATAGACGGACGGACAGATGGACAGATGAATGAATGGATGGACGGATGAACAGATGAACAGATGGATAGATGCCAAATGAATGGATGAATGAATGGATAGATAGATGAATAGGTGGCTAGGTGGATATTTGGCTAAAAGGATGTATGGATGAATGTATGGATGAACAGATGGATGGATACATTGAAGGATAGGTGAATAGATGGATGAACAGATGGATGATACATAGATGCTAGCTGGATGGATTGGTGGGTGGATGGATGGGTGAATGGATGCATAGATGGAGGGATGGGTGTATAGATGGATGATAGATGAATAAATGGATGGCTAGCTGGATGGATCGTTGCCTGGATGGATGGATGATAGATGAGAGCTGGCTAGATGGGTGGATAGATGTTAGATGGATGGTTAGGTGGATGAATCAATAGATAGATAGACAGCTACTTTCTTCATGTCTAAGAGAAACTCTAAGAGAATTTGGGTGCGAGCCAGAGGGAAGCATTTGATGTGATTGCCTCCACATGATGGCTTCCTCTACTTGCATCAGCTACGTGCAGGTTTCTGTGGCGCAACGAGCCTTCAAACATCTTTGCTGCCACGGATAATAACAACCCCAGCATGTGGATGTGGTTCGGGGAATAAAAATACTTCCACATGTTGTTCAAGCTGTACAAAGGAAGGCAGACGTCCAAGCGGACCTGAACTGCTTGTGTTTTGGGTTTGCAATGAAATCCTTTTGGTTTGTGGTTGCACTCGGGGCCACAACATTAGGTACACCTGCACACGCATCTGATGTCCTTATCCCATTTCAACTTTGATTCCAAACACTTAATACTCGCAAATCCTGTACTTCCTGTGGTGGACTTTTGGCCTGCAGAGACGTGGCCATCCTGTTGGGGGCAGTGCAATACATGATAGCCACTTTTGCTCCTGTATTTATATCAAACATCTGTATTTAGGCACAAAGTGGATGAGGTACAACACCAACTCCACGCTACGGAAATACAGTGAGGCTTTTCCGAGTGTCATGAAGTGTGAAACACCAGGCTTGGAGCAACCTATCGGCCTCCCAAGAAGCGTTTAGCACAGGAAGTTAGCGTGGGAGTGTGTGCGTCGGGATGAAAGCTGATGAGAGTCAAGCGGGCAGCCAGGTCGCCTATGTTCTCTCTGAGCTTTTCTCCTGCGGCGCTCACTAAAAAGTGGGGTCATTGCCACCTCTGATCTTGAAAATTGAATTCCGGGACGTCCGGCACACCCCTTGTGGAAAATCCTCCTTGCCCGCCCTCAGGCATCCCACCCACGAGCAACCTGATCTCACCTCACCAGCCATCAAACACCTCATGACACAGCAGTTGGACTTTTGACGAATGACATCTTCATGTCACGTTGCATCATATCTTTTACTTTATTTTCGCCATCCTCTACTATTTGGTCTTTGTTCAGGTCTTCAGAGTAGTGTTGTGTCTAGCCCCACCTTCAGGCCCACTATCCCGGGGGCTCCAAGGCCCGTCCGTCCTATCCCGACCAGGATCAAGTATGCTCACTGTCAGCACTTTCTCCCGCAGCCTGGCACTCTGTTTATTTTTGCAAGACACACACGCTGAATAGACTTTCATAAATAGCGAGAGAGCCATCCCAGCTTGTCACAACTCGTAAGGGAGCCGCCGCGCCGCTTCACAGCCGCCGTCCGTGCTCACTGAACGGATGAGTGCGCAGCTCGGCTCAGCTCTCTTTTGGAAAGTGCAGCGGTCAGGATGCCGATACGCCACTCTTTGCTTAGCTCAAAAGGTACAAGGACAAGAACGACAAGAGGGTTTGGCAATGATGCAGCATGGTGGCGCTAGCAACAGGTGCTACTGGGGATCAACTGCGGATCAATTACATCCTGCTGGCAGTCCATTGTGCTCACAACCCCATTAATTCCATGAAATAAAGCATTGATTACATGCCACAAATACCCGTACCATACATGAGATGGGTATGACACGATACATGGCTCTACATGGTTGGCTACACATGATACCGTAAATACCATGGATGTGATACTATAAATGGATACAATAGCATACAATAAATGGATATGATACAATGCAACATTACAATAGATGGATCCCAAGATAGATACGATACCATAGTTACCATGATACAAAAAATAGATACAATATCATACACAAGATGGGTATGATATGATATAACTATACAGTAGCTAGGGTCTTCCCGATCTCCTGACTGTGTAGCCAACATGCTAACCACTCGGCCACCGTGCGGCCCACCATAAATCCCATGTATACAATATAATAAATGGATAATATACACAGATAGATATGATACCATACATGATAGATGGACAGAACATCGTACACAAGGTGGGTATGATATGACACAACTATACAATAGCTACAGATATGATATCATGCGATATCATACAATACCATGGATACCACAGAAAGATAGGATACATGTAGATGGATCCAATATGATATATTTCTCAGAAGCAATATGACAGATGGATATTATTATCATAGATAAATACCACAGAGGTATTGTAGATAGGATTAATTGATACTGTAGATATCATACAGTAGATGGGTATGATATGATTAAACAATAAAATTGATAGATGTATACCATAGACAGACAGACAAATATGATACCATAGATCATATACCATGGATATGATAGATGGATACAATATCATGCATAAGGTGGGTATGACATGACCCAACTATAGAATGGATATAGACATTTCGATACCATGGATGCGGTATGATACGATACAGACAGAACAGACAGATGGATACCACAAATAGCTACATGTGGATAGATCCAATATGATAGATGGGTATGATATGATATGATAGATGCATTCCATAGATAGAGTTATGGATTACATGGATATGATACAATAGATGGGTATGATATGATACAATGATACATGGGCAGATACCATCAATGATATGACACCATAGATACCATGTTCACAATATAATAAATGGATCTAATACCATACAGTAGATGGGTATGATATGATAAGATATGATGATACAACAGAAGGATACCATAGATAGATACAACAAAATACTTACCGACTACAGGAGGTGTTACGTCAATGTTGCCGGCTGGATTTTTTTCAAGAAAGTTAAAATACAGGAAATATTTGAGAAACTATCTGTTGGGAAAACAGGAGGGTTGACAGGTACTGTATGCATGGACATGGATAGACGGGTATGATAACAGAAAGACATGTACGTGTACAATGCTAACATGGTAGTAGAATATGACAGATACTGTAGGTAGGATATGATACAGCAGATTAAGGGATGTTGTGTGTAAATAATGATACCACAGATGTTAAATGCAGTGTTGTACTGTACAAGGCTCACCCAAACATGGATCAACCTTTTCCCCCCAGATCACCGACATAACTGAATGTAAGATTTGCAGAAAGTGGCGATTAAATGCATGAGAATGCTCATCCTGATCTGCAGTTTCTTCCTTTGTTTCCACGTCAGTGCATGCGAGGCTTTAAGAGAAAATTCCACAGTGGTTTCATCCGCTGTTAATCTGCATTAGTGTCCACACACACCTTTGATCTCCCGCAAGACCCTGATTGGATGTGTGGAGGCGGGGCTCACTTTCCCATCACCAGCAGCCAAGGCCAGGGAGGAGGCTTATTTCTTGAAAAAAAAAAAAAAAAAGCTGTTTTCAGGTCAATGGTGACGTTCAGGACCAATCAGACAAACACCTTTCAGAGGAGGAGGAGGAGGAGGAGGAGGAGGAGGAGGAGTGCTTCAAACCCGATGAACTTGTGACGACAGCGCTGGCTGTTTCACGGCTTTGACTCTCTAAATGTTGGCTGCCGCGCTCAAGGTTGGATGAGTGGAGGGATCAACTGGCAGGAGAGGGAGGGGGGTGTCGAGGGGGGGGGGGGGGTGGGGGGGGCACAACATTGTTGTTTCCCAAAGAAAGCTTTCTGAATCCAGCTTTTAAAGCAGGGACATTTGAATGAGTGGCTGGCAGACAAGCAGTGAACAATCTTTGTTTCTAATGATGACATCAGTCACGTATAAAAGTCCAATCATTTTCTCTACCGCTCGCTGGGTCGCCATTGTAAACACAGAGAAACTAGCAATGACTAAAAAGAGAAACAAATGTGTCTATTCTCCATTCAATCCACTGCCGTTGCCTATAGTTGCAAGTAGCGTAGTCTACAACAGCAAACAACAGTGGGATCTCTAATTACCGTAATTGACAGCCGCTACTTTGTTCACACACTTTAAAACCCTGCGGCTTAAACGGTGATGCGTCCAAATTATTGCTAAAACAAATAAGTTCCCATGACGCAGCAGTGCATTTTCACAAAAGAAGCTAATATCACATGCTTTGAAATCTTACGCCGCGATCATGTTTTGATCTGACAGATCTTATGTAAGTTTGATCAAGTGTATAATTCCGATCGTATTTTCTGGACTGTAAGGCGATAATTTTTTTCATATTTTGGCTATATCTTAATACGTATACAGTTATCGCTCGTTTACCACGTAATTGGTTCCAGACTTGACCGTGATAAGTGAATTTCTGCGACGTTGGATTCCTTATTTATAAATGGAATATTTTCATAGTTAGAGCATATACAGTCGTCCCTCGTTTATAGTGGTTAGTCGGTTCCAGACCCGACCGCGTTAAATTAATTTCCACAATATATGATTCAATGTTAATAAATGTAATATTTTTGTAGTTAGAGCATAGAAAACCTGTTTATGACTTTGGTTTGGTTTGGTTTGGTTTGGTTTAGTTTATTTGAACATGAAGGTTACAATGAAATACATCTCATGAATCATTCTTTCACAGTTGCACATGTCCAAAAGGAGTAGGAAGAAGCAAATCTTTAATCCTGCCCCCCCATCTATCTGTACATCTAGTACAACACTTGTTGTTCACTTCCTGCATTCCATGTCATGTTTGCTCTGATAATCAGACACACACAGACACACACACATATATACATATATATATATATACTTCTATATATATAAAAAACTTGGCATTATATACTTTCTAAATACAGTTTTTAATCAATATAAATATATATATATATATAAAACTTGGCATTATATACTTTCTAAATACAGTTTTTAATCAATATAAATAAATAAATAAATATATATATATATATATATATATATATATATATATATGTATATATATATATATATATATATATATATATATATATATATATATATATATTATAATATAATATAAGAGCCCTCTCTGTAGTCACCTTTAACTCCTATTATTTATTGTTTACACCACATCACAAAGCTTATGCTGCTGCTGAATTTATTTCTTCTAAACCTAAGAAGCCAAAAACTTACCACTTTTACACGTGAAGAGAGGATAACTTTTTTTCACTCCATCATGTGAGACATGCCACGGCTCACTTCATGCTGTGTTAAGGTAATGTAATGTAAGGCAATGTCTCAATGCTTGGTGTCATTACCTAGTGACCAGAATACTACATACTGTATCACTTGTATTTCAATATGTTTTGACTAATAATTGGCCATAGTCTACCACCAAACAGCCATGATTAATTAATTTCTGAAAAAATATAGCGAGGGAGCAACATTCAAAATGCGAACATGTTTTAGAGTGTTGATTCATAGTGACTGACATGGAAACCACGTGCAGGCGCTCTAGGCTTGGGGAGAATTCAATGGATTCAATGATGTGGAGTGAAATTGGAGCTTGGTGAACTCGCTTGCTTACTTGCTTGTTATGTTAAATTAGCCTATCCAGCCTCCCAGGTATGGTCTTCATGCTATTCAGCCTGATGTTCTCTGGGCTATTGTGTCGTTCAATGTCTTGTTCTTCCAGATGAAATGTCTGCTCTTGGTCTTGAAGTTTGGGAAATAAGTTTCTAAATAAATGCAATTTATAATTCAGTGCAATTTCTGTAGGTTTTTTAGGCATTTTTTGACTGCTGCAACTTATACTCCAGAGCAACTTACAGTCCAAAAAATACAGTTGTTTTTGAAATAAACTCCACAAGATAGTACAGTATTCCAAGTTCATGGTTCGCTCCCGGAAGAGGGTGGTGTGCCATCTCTGGAGGAGTTTAACATGTACCTCAGTACCTCAGGCGGATTGGTGTAGCATCTGCAGTGATGTGGGCTCAGCATCGGTCCGTTGTAACAAAGAGGGAGCTTGAGCCGAAAGGCAAAGCTCTCAATTTGCCATTCGATCGACGTTCCTACCCTCACCTACGGTAATGACCTTTGGGTAGTGACCGAAAGGACAAGATTGCGGGTTCAAGCGACCAAAATGAGTTTCTACCTTAGAGATAAGGTGAGAAGCACTGTCACTGTCAGAAACTCGGAGTAGGACTGCTGCTCCTCGGCATTGAGAGGATTCAGATGAGGTGGCCCCGCATCTGGTCAGGATGCCTCCCGGGCACATTCAGGGCACATCCGACCGTTTGGAGGCCTTCAGGGAAGACCCAGGACACACTGGAGAGACTGTGTCTCTCCACTGTTCTGGGAACGCCTCGGGATCCACCGGGAGGAGCTGGGGAAAATAGTCAGGGAGAGGAAAGTCTGGGCTTCCATGCTTAGGCTGCTGGCCCTGCGACCCGACCTCAGATAAGCAGAGGAAGAAAGATGGATAGTTCCAATGATGATCAGTGACGAAAAGACAAATCTTGTGTGGAATTCCCTTAAAAGCAGTACTTTGCTACTTGTAAAAGTAGCTCTGTAGCTTCCAGCGCCGCGTTGTCACAATGTGCTGCCATGCTGTGAAGTGTGAGAGCGATGATTAGCAGCACAGTACTGACACAAAGCTGTGGGGTTCGGCTGACAGCTGCTCTCTGCTCCCACTACAACCACGTGTCACCTTTTCAGGAGAAATCACAAAACATCTTCTCGCTGACGCCCCGAAACAACTTTTCATGCCACATGAATGCGTCCTCGTCCGACAGCTGGTGCCACGGCCTGCCTGGCAGCAGCGCCGCGCTTACATTTCCCATCAATTTGTCGCACCTGACAACCCATTCCGCCGGGTGCCCTCCTTCCTCACCACTTGGAGGGACACGTCTTGCCCCGGTGAGAATAGGCTGTTTCAGGAAAAGAATGGCACAAAATAGGAGCTGCAGGCTGTTATATTTCATGTCAAATCTAGGCCAGGACACATGATTGGGCAAACTAACTTGAACCTGGGCCAGCTCAAGACCACAGCCAAGATGAAACACATGACAGAAGCACACCGCATACGTTTAAATCAACTATTCTATAAGCGAACATTGGTGATGACTGATACATTCAAATACTATCATCCATTTCCAGGATGACAGGAGGCTGGAGCCTATCCCAGCATACTGCCCCTGGACTGACCACCTGTCAATCAAAACAATGATACAGTCGTCCCATCCAATTTTGCGGCTTCACTCTATCATGGTTTTTCCAAAATATATCAAGTAATAAATCATGCTGTTCCCTGGTTGAATACGGCCTATTTTTATTTGCACATTTAAGCAGATTTTCCATATTTTTCCATATCACATCAACACACACGAGCACTGGTCTTATTTTGTCTTTATGTCTTATTATGTCTACTATATTGGGTAATAGGAGCGTAACGGTGACTCTAGGGGTGTTATTTCATGTTTAGAGCGCTCTAATAATACTAAGAAACCGTATTCAGAAGGTGGTAAACAGGTTGTCTATGCTCGAACTACGAAAATATTCCATTTATAAATAAGGAATCCTACTTCCTGGAAATTAGCTGGTCAGAAATGAATTAACCACAAACGAGTGATTACTGTATACCCCAAGTATGATTTTGGAAATTTTGTTGGTTTGTTACTGACCAAAAAAGATGTCATTTTACTTTATATTTTCTGTACAGCTGATCCCCGTACATTCGGGATTCAGCATTTGCGATCCCTTGCAAATTTGGGGATTTTTGGTCCAAAAAATGTTTTTAAAATCCGTTTTGAAAATAATAGTCTGTTTTTTTTTCCCGCAGAACACATCTCATTCAACCTAAGTTGCTAATAATTTATATGTACGTGATAATATAATATAATCTTTGTGGCTCAAATTGTTCATCAAGCGTTGAGATTCCACACTTTGTTCGGCGGTCCTTGAACGCACCATAGTTGTGTGCTGAGAGGCAAAAGTGAAACATACGTAACTTTCTCCGAAGCTGCCACAGTTGAATAAATCCATCTGCTTGCCCATCAGCTTACATTATCATTCACTACTGGTGAGGGTGAATGACGTGTTTTCTGTAGAGAAAAAATTGCATATTTTAGGGACAAAAAATACTCTTTAACCAAAAGTAATGCATATTTGCTGGGCTGTGAATGCTAAATTGCAAACGTGCAGGGATCCACAGTAATTCTGTTTTTTTAGAACATTTTTGTAACATGAATGCCACATTGTGCAATAGAAATGAAATAGAACTACAGTAATCGATTGCCTATCAAGGTTAATTGGTTCCAGACCATCACTGTGAATTTCCACAAAATAGGATTCCTTATTTATAAACAGAATATTTTCATGGTTACAGTACAGAAAACCTATTTACAAACTTCTAAATACAGTTTTGAGCAATATTAGTACCCTCTAGACATGAACTAACACCCCTATAGTCACCTTTACACACATGCTACTCAATATAGTAGACATAATAAGATAAAATAAGACATGCAAGACATAAATAGGACTCACGCTGTTGCTGTAAATGTGGACAGGAAGTGACAATGGGCAACAGAAATTAAATGAAACTACAGTAACCCCTCGTTTATCGCGGTTAATTGGTTTCAGACCACAACAGTGGTAAATGATTTTCCGCAAAGTTCCTTATTGATAAACGGAATATTTTTGTAGTTAGAGCGCAGAAAACCTGTTTACCACCTTCTAAATATGCTTCTTAACAATATTAGAGCACTCTAGACATGAAATAAGTCTCCTGCACATGCCTATTACCTAATATAGTACAATATAATAGACATACTAAGAGAAAATAAGACATATAAGACAACAATCCATCTTCTATGTCGCTTACTCTCACTAGGGTCGCGGGGGTATACTGGTGCCGATCCTAGCTGGCTTCGGGCAAGAGGCGGGATACACCCTAGACTGGCTGCCAACCATTCGCAGGGCACAACCATTCACGCTCACATTCATACCGATGGGCAATTTAACCACTAGCCACTCACATATAAGGCATAAATAGGAATTATGTACACTCACGTGTTAGCATTGGGAAAGTTCCTTCTTGTTCTTGTTTCTTTTTCTTACGGTTTCTGTGCAGTACTTCCTGCGGTGGCTATTGTCTCGTCAGTGTAACATTACTGACGCCTAGCGACCAGTGTAAAATACTACATCAAAATGTTGTTCAATGAGTCTTCTGAATGCCTTATATTTGTATTTTACTTCATTCAGCCAGTTTTATGGTTTAAAATGCTTTCTTTAGGCCAAAAAAAGGCACAGTTTTGCTTAAATCTTTATTTTTTCAAACTACCAATAGGCAGTGATGATTTATTAATTCATATATTTCTGAAAAAACATGCAAGAGTGAAGCTGCAAAACTGATGAGGTATTGCTGTATTGTGAAGTGATGGTGTAAATGCAGTGTAAGCGTCTGCCTGCAAAGACAGATTAAAAAAAAGAGCTCTAAAGAAAACATGCTCCAGGAGTTTTCTTAACTAATGGAGTCTGTGGTGCGCTTGCAAACGTCGAGAGAAAGGATGCTCGAAACCAAGACAATCAATAGCGTTGTAGCATCAAGTGCAGCACTTAACCCCATTCTGGCGTTGTTGTCATCATGCACTACGACTTCCAGGGCTGAGACTTCCTCCTTCGCTCCGGCGTGGACAATAATGTGACAAAGAGCAGCGCTAAATGAGCCGTGAAGCTCCGTCAACATGCCACACTTACAAAGTGTCATTTGTTCCTCTCCAGGCTATTTGGAGCAACAAATATCCCACTGGATTGGAGATTGTTCAACTATCTCCTCCACTCCAGCCAGAAAAAAACACCCTCAGATTTGTTGTTACATTATTTCTAAAAAAAAAAAAAAAAAGTACAAATGATGTAAGACTCTCAAGATCTGGCCTGTGACAGCTAGCTGCTAACATTTCACGTACGCTGAAGCCATAATGCCCCGTGCTTATCTTCCACTAAAACAACCGCACGTCTACCAACAGGCAGCCCTTTGTCGTACGGGAATGTCAACATCAGTTATCCCGTCACTGAAACCTTAAACTGCCACACACCTGTTCTTTTGTGCTCCCCGGCTGACATTTGACTTTTTCTTTCTCTCTACAGTCTGTCACCTCGTTTGCTGTGAACTTGCCTTTTTTTTTTTCTTTTTCCCACTTTGAAAACACCTTCACCTGTCACCTTTTCTTTCTTTTGCTGGCACTCACCGTTTCCCTGACGTCGTTGCTGTGATATTATGTTGCCACAAGTTTTGCTAAAACCGACTTATTGCATCAATAAAAATTAGGCATCAAGTTCCTTTGTTTTTTGAGAAAAAAAAATTGAAAAAAAACTCATTTCCAAGTTATTTGGTGCAAATCTGGATAAAGCTGTAGATCAAGGATTTCCCTCCCCCCCCTTTTTGTCCTTTCAGCCAGCTGAAGGATGTCTACCATCTAGGGATGTTTGATAATATCGACTGACTGATATTATGGGCCAATATTGGCATAAAAATTAGATATCTGTATCTCTTTTTCTGATGAGAATGATATCAGCGCATGAGTGATGAGTATGTCCACCTTCGGGAATTATGTCCAAGTTTGGCGTTTGGATTGTAAAACCTCGCCCCAAATTTTGCGGTTTCACGGTTTTTCAAAAATATGTTACTGTAATCAATAAATCATCACTGTTTTGTGGTTGAATACAGCCTATTATTCGTCAAGAAATATGCATATGCAAGCTAATTTTATGCATTTGTGGCCTAAATGAAGCATTTGAAAGCATACAAATGGTTAAAGGAAGTAAAATACAAATATAAGGCATTCAGAAGACGCATTCAAAGACGTTGTGATTGGGTCTACGAGACGAGACGAGATTTTAATTTAACTTTTTAAGACCTGTCTTAGCGGCCACCTTTATAGAACGGCCACCTGCCTATAGCAGCCACTGAAAAATCCCCCCACAGCAAATTTACATGTTATAGACCCTGTGTATAGCAGTCACCTGTCCAACGCGGCCAGCGGCCACCCATTTTGTCTCCCTTGGTCAATATCTGACCTGCATATAGCGGCCAAATTACCAACTCAAGTAGAAGCTCCATGCACGAAAAAGTTTGGTTTTTCAATCAATGACGCCGTCGTGTGTAGACTTTAATTACTGAGTCCTAGCTCAGTCCCAATCATTCACAAGATCCACACAAACTGTCAGTTGTTCCACATAAAAAAGCCGTCTTCTTTTGAGCTTGCAATTTCCTGGTCAAACATGTAACTTTAAGAGCATTTGTACCAAAACATTACCACAAAGTAGACTGGGAACAGGACGTGCTCCCAGCGACGCTACAATGAAAAAAAACATACGCTAGCATGCATGCGGCAGCGGGAGCAAAACTGAGTTCGGTTGTACTTAATTGAAGTATTTTAGAATGTACTCATGTTATTTTTCATCAATCCTCATCCACAAATCCATCAAAGTCCTCATCTTCTGTATTCGACACAAACAAAGCTGTCTTCTTTTCCGTTCGCTACTAGTCTGTTAACTTGTCAGTGTTATTCAGCTCCGAAGCAAAGAAGGAAACTTCTCCTGTTGCTTCTGCCAACTTTATTTATTGAATGCGGCCACCAGACAGCAGCTCAGAACACACACACATCTCTCAGCATCGTCTCTCCTTCCTGCTTGCCCACAAGGAAAAGGTTAAACAAGCCCCACTACATAGCTTAAAACCATGAACCATGATAATAACAAGCCTAGTAGTGCTGTACAACTTTTATCAGCAGTCCGCAGTGCCCTCTACTGGTCAACATTATTATTTTTTTCCCTTTTTAAAATTTTTTTTCCCTCTACTGGTCAACATTCAAACTGGACGCCAACCTGTCTATAGAGGCCACCTGTCTATAGCGGCCACTTTTGCAGACTCCCTCTAGTGGCCGCTATAGACAAGTTTGACTGTATATATATATATATATATATATATATATACAGACCCTTTCCAAAAAATTTGAATGTCATGGAAAAGTTGTTTAATTTCCATAATTCCATTCAAAAAGTTAAATTTTCATAGATTATGGTGATTTCTTCACAGTATTCTAATTTTTTGAATTCCTGTTTTTGTGGGTTTAATGAGCTGGAAGCCCAAATTATGTAAAAATAAACAAATAAATACTTGAAATTGTTTAAATTGTGGGCCCTGAATCTATAATCTATGAAAGTTTAACTTTTTGAATGGAATTATGGAAATTAAACAACTTTTCCATGACATTCTAATTTTTTGGAAAGGGTCTGTATATATATATACTGTACATATATACATATATATACAGATATATACATATACATACATACAAGGGCTGTCCAATTATTTAAAAATTTGATCAGATTAATCTTAGTTTTAAAAGCAATTAATCATGATCAACCACCATTATCATCTATCATCTTTGTCTAACACTAGTCTCTTTCACAGTAGCAGAACATTTGAATCACACCGTGTTATTATGAGCAATGAGGGGTTGCGTTCAAAGACATTACGTAATTTAAGGTAAATGTACTTGTTTTCAGTGTATTTTCCAGCATACTTAAATGTAGCAAATGGTACATCTGAATTAAGAGTTACGAAGTGAGTGGTTAGAATATCCAATTCATGTTTTTCTTTATCTTCCTGTTTTTTCCGTCTGCCGTCATAAAGAGAGGCGTGCTTGCTCTGGTTCGCATGCGTTAATTACACTAAAACTTTTAACATAATTAATTAAATAAATGAGTTACCGCTGTTTGATTTTTGACAGCCCTACTATATATCTATACTGTCTACTATATAGGGTAACAGGAGTGTAAAGGTGACTATAGGGGTGTTATTTCATGTCTAGAGGGCCCCAGTAATGTTAAAAATTGCATTCAGAAGATAGTACACAGATTTTCTATGCCCTAACTGAGAAAATATTCCATCTATAAAGAAGTAATCCTACTTCGCGGAAATTCACTTGTTGCAGTCGGGTCTGAAACCAATTAACTGTGATAAACGAGGGATTACTGTATAGGTATTCTATATAGCTTTTGTACATACGGTAGTTATTTTTAGTTTTTGTATATTACGACTATATTATGACTATAATATAAAAAAATCAGTGATTTTGAGAATAAAGCCGGAAATTTACAAGAATAAAGTCATTTACAAAGACATTTACAAAAAAAGTTGTAATATTACCTTTGTCCAAGGCCAAAGGTCACATAGGTGGCAATGCCTGTTATCACAGAGTTTTTTAAAAATTAGAGATTTTGATAAGTCGAGAAAAGAAGTCGTAAATTAAAAAAATTTGTAACATGATGAGAACAAGGTCGTACACTTACGAGAAAAAAATTGTTACTTTATGTTACAGGCATTGCCTGAGACAGCTATGAAAAGGGGGGATTTATGTGACCTTTGGCCTTGGGCATGTGGAGGGGGCGGGGTAAGGAAGGCGGAAGTGAGAAGAGCAAGCCATGCTAATCTGTTTGTGCTCAACTGCTCTATTTTGCTGCCACATTATAAATAAAAGCTTATAAAGCTTATAAATAAAGAGCTGTGCTCTGCTTTCCCTCTGACACGTAATATCATGACTTTATTCTTGTAAATTTACGACTTAATTCTCATAACATTACAACTTTTTTCTTGTAAATTTTACAATTTTTTTTCCCATAAATTTACAACTTTATTCTCATAATATTACGACTTTTTCCTCGTAAATTTCCGACTTTATTCTCATACATTTACAACTTTATTCTCAAAATCTCAAATTATTATTATTTTTTTATGTTGGCCTAATACTCCATCCATCCATCTTTTTTATGCTGCCTATCCTCACTCAGGTGACGGGCATGCTGGAGCCTACCCCAGCTGACTTCGGGTGAGAGGCGGGCTACACCCTGGACTGGTGGCCAGCCAATGGCAGGGCACCCATAGACAAACAAGCATACACACTCACATTTATACCTATGGACCATTTAGAGTCGCCAGTTAACCTAACATGGATGTTTTTGGAATGTGGGAGGAAACCAGAATACCTGCGGAGAACATGCAAACTCCACACAGAGATGCCCAATTGCCCAACGGAGATTAGAGCCCAGATCTTCTCGGTCTTCTTACTGTGTGGCCAACATGCTAACCACTAGGCCACCGTGCGTCCCGCCCTAATACTCTGTGATAGTATATATACTGTAGTATATAGTTATTGCATGGAGCAAATGTAGCTTATGTATGGTGTTATTGTGTGCAAACTGTATGGTTATTATGACGTTGATTGTTGTATTTATCAATGTCTTCTGTAATGATGATACCACCGGGTATGTAGTAATGTGATTTAGGGTATGGTGCTGCAGTGGTACATGGGAAATGGGCTGCAAAAATGTCCTCCCTTCCATCATAATTACTGAGACCACTATTATTCGGGGGGGGGGCTCCATGTGCAGTAGAATGTGCAGTAGTGTATCCTTGAAGGACAGGCTGGAGAGGAGAAAAGACGTCCATCATTTGAAATGACATCCAAACTCCCTCTTGTGCGCCTCCACACAAGCAGAGGCCTGGCAGCGCATGAATAGGCTCAGTTAGATTCCAAAGTCTTTTTACCATGAAAAGGCTGCGTCCGGAGACACTGGAGCTGCTCCCGGGCCGCTCCACAAAGGCTGGCTTTCAAAAAAAATGAAAGAAGATGAGGGAAGGCTTGTTTTTCTTTCTTTCGCCTCGGCCTCCATGCGGGCGGATCTGCGGCCGTGCTGGAGAGGAGCGCATTGAGGCGGGATGTGAGCAGGACAAAGAGAAAGTGAAGATCAGCATATTGCTGGGCAGCAAAAAGAAAGGTGAAGGTTGGCGATACGTAGACATACCGCTTGGCCATTACCGCATGAATAGCACAAGTGGGGGGGGGGGGGGGGGGGGGTCGTGCTTTCATTGTGCTTTCATTTTAAAACCTTAGATTGAAATGTGATTCAGTTGGAAAGATGATACTGGCGCATATTCATTTCTTAGGATACCATAGTTTCGTAGTAGGGGTCTAACCGGACATGCATTCATCATCGCATATTTCCGTACGGGACACTACAGAGGTGTGCAAGTTCCCACATGGTACACATTAAGTGAGGGACAGGAACTGTTTATGCCAGGGGTGTCCCAACGTTTTTCCAGCGAAGGCCACATAGTGAAAAATGAAAGGGTGCAACTTTGGCACTTTGGTGTTTTGTAACGCAACAACTGTACTGCAGATACGCTAAGAATGTACTAATCTCAGCTTTGGCATATAAGTGAAGAAGCATATTATTTTGCTCTTTACTGTTGTTGTTTTTTTCACATTTTCCATTCCATCCATATTTCAACGTTCTTCTTCTTCTTCTTCAACTTTATTTCCATAATATTTTGACTTTATTCTATTTTAGGCAAATGTTCCCAAAATTACAACTTTATTGTGTTTTTCTCCTAATATTACCACTTCAAAAAATAAGATATTTTTTCTTCAATATTTAATCTCCATGCTACTAAAATGACATTATTTTTCCTCATAGTATTACACATTTATTCTTGTAAAATTGTGACTTTTTTCTCTTAATATTTTTTATTTTATTCTTGTTAAATTGCAGGTGTTGTTTTTTTTCCCCCCCAACTATCTCAACTTTCGTCTTGTAAATTTTCTTCTCATCATTATGACTTTATTCCCATAATATTTTGACTTCATTCTTGTAAAATTACAGCTGATTTTTCAATTTTTGCTGTTGTTGTTTTGTAATTTTAATTTTCTTGTTAAATCGTCTTTTTAGAATGGCCCATAAAAAACGTCTGAGGCGCAAAAAAATGGCCTCTGGGCCACACTTTGGACACCCCTAAATGCCCAAACAATTTCCCAAATAAACTGCAGGTACTAAGTACTGCAGGTGCTGGTGGTACTGTAGGTATAGGTTGGTGTGAAGCACCTTTAAGAGGATGAAAGCTGAGCTGATTTGTGGCCACTGAGCGTAGATGTACAAAAGCCTCTTGTGTCAATACAGACGAGGCCAATGGCTTATGTGTTTAAAGCGCCCAATGGGACAACTGCGGGGCCCTGGCAGGCCGTAATGGGAACAGCAGCGTGTGAAATATGTTATGCAAAGGAAGCAGGCCCCTGACGTGGCCCAGATTCACACCAATTGGCAAGCCGTCCTCAGCGTCAGCACTCCCGACAAGAACCAAAGGAGAACGGGCCGCTGACATTCAAGCTTGGCTCGCCGCAGAGCAAGCAAGAGGCGCCTTGCAGAGTTGACTCTGGGGGGGACACGCCCACGGCGCCCACTTCCAAGGAGCGCCGTGTTTGTGCCTCGTGTAATAACTGCTGACAACTTAAGACAAAAGCAATGGACGTTTGACAAACGTCAACGCAGTTTTACTATTTTTCTTTTTTAATTGTTTAAAATACCACTTTCACATATTTTATGTAATTTTGTCCTCTGTTTTTTCTGTTGTTGCATATTAGCTTGGCTATATTGTGAATCGCCCCGCTGCCTCAATATACAGCACGTCGGCGTTTAAAATAAATACACAACTTCAATTAATTATTACATTATTTATATTACAAATTCTTACAAATTTCACAGACACATTATGTGAATTTGCACAGCGTATCTGATTGGTATCGCTGATACCAGTCTGAATTTTCTGGAACGGATGGGAAATGAAATCTGTGGTATCGCACAGTATTAATGTACTCACTAACATACTCACAGGGTGCAAGCATAAGACACCCCTGAACTAAGAGTGAGCATGCCACGTGGAGAAATGACCAGGAGGGTCACTAGACGGAACACGACGCACAATCGCGGTGCTAACACACACAGACACAAAAAAACAGACAGCACAACATGCAACAGGTAAGTAATTACACATAGGGCAGCTACTACTATGGGGGATAATAAACAACTTTAAACACGTAACTTCGGCAACTTTTTACAAACCAAGTGCCGAAATGCATGCTGGGAGCTGGCATCACTTCCAAATAGGGTTGTGTGACAAAATATCTACAGTATATATCCAACTATCGCAATATTAAACCCTACTACTTTCGCCGTGTATCGTTTTTAAAATAAATTATTATTATATTACCATTAAAATATAGTCGCTAGAGCTGAGCGGGGTACTCATTTTAGACGAGTATCCGTCATGGATAATGCATTTTTGCCGAGTACGAGCATAAAACAAGTACAGCTCGTCATGAAGGAAAATCCTTATTGGGTAACTACTTATGTATTCACTCTTCACGCTCTGTGATTGGCCAGCCACACACAGCGACCGCCCCTCCCGGGACAAACTTGCTGCAAGCTGCAGCCAGAGAGGACCCATGTGTCACTCACGTACGCGGTGCAATTGGCAAGTGGTGTCGTGTCGCGTTGGTAACTGCCAATAAAGTTGTCATTTTTGGAAACTTGGGCTGTAGAAAAAGTAATTAAATTACGGGAATGAAGTCCAAACATGGGAATAAAGTCATAAAGTCAATATTACATAAATAATTTTTTTTGAGAATAAAGTTGAAATATTTGGAAAACTGAAAAAAACAACAGAAAAATGTGAAAACAGAGCAAAGAGTGAAGTTGATACGAATAATAAGCTTTTCAACTTATATGACAAAGCCGAGATGCAGTTTTTTCTTGAAATATTTCTAACTTCTTAGCATATCTACATGCGTTAGTGGCAAAGTTGCATCATTTCATTTTTCACTACGTGGCTCTTGCTGGAAAACGTTTGGACACCCCTGCTGTAAATGAAAGAAGCCAACCTATCAGTCCTCAAACTTTGTGTGTCCTGAAGTGATCCTGCACTCTTGACCGTTTGATCTCAGCCCCGCATCCCGGGAAAAAAAAAACCTCATCGGGAGGCACTGGGCCACAGCGGGTCACGCTCAGATTGGTGCTCGGTCATGGCTAGTTGAGCACAAAGTGAACTTTTTGGGTGGTTCGGTACGAGCTGTACAGAAATAGCAAAAAGGGAAAAATCATCGTCATAAGAGGAAGAGTTGTTCTCCTGGATGAAAGGCGACAATAATTGTCATCATCTTGATGTATCGTGTGTGTGACACTTTACACAGAGGGCAGTCAACACTGTTTTCCTTTCTTACTAGTACATGTTGTATTTAACACAAAGTGGAAATAAAACTTATCACACATGGAAATCATCGAGTTACCTGAGGAGCACATTTGAAAGGGCGCCACTACCCAAAACAGCAGCACCCATCGAAGCACGTAAACATTCAGAAGGGTCTTCCCGCATTTCCCTTACACAAAATATTAAATAGGATTTGTGCTACACGGGGATGCCGTCTTTTACAGAGCTGATGTTCTGCCTCGTTTCTTGGTATTTTCTGTAAAAGCATTATTTTTTATTTTGTTTTAAAAAATGAGAAAAAGTGTTTGCCCCCTTCCTGATTTTTTTTTCCTTGTCTGTCACACCTAAATGTTTCAGATCATCAAACAAATGTAAATATTAGTCAATGACAACACATCTGAACACGAAATGCAGTTTTTAAATGAAACTTTTTATTATTAAGGGAGGGAAAAAAATGCAATGTTCCATGTTTTTGCCATTTGTAGATAATGGCTCTCACTGTGGTTTGCTGGAGCCCCAAAGCTTTAGAAATTGCTTTATAACCTTTTCCAGACTGATAGATCTCAATTAATCTCAGTTAAGTTATGTTTTAACGGGGGGGACAATCACTTTTTCACAAGGCTTGGATTTTTTTTTGTCACTTAATAATAAAAAGTTTCCTTTAAAAACTGCATTTTTTGTTCCGCTGTGTTGTTTTATTTATTTTGTTTGATGATCTGAAACATTTACAGGCAAAAAAAAGTCAGGAAGTGCGTAACCGCTTTTTCACACCACTGTATATGCTTATACACTGGGAATACCTGCAAATGCACACTTTGTGAGCCAACATTTTTATTTGTCCTTTTTTCTCCAAAAATAGGCTGTTTTTTTCAGATGATTCACCATAAGTCGATCATACTTTATAAATCTGTGATAATACAGGTAAAATGTACAGCTGCCCTGTACCACAGTTAGAAAAGCACACAGTTTTTACATGTTTATGTTTTTATGCTTCACCGATGCATTTTCGCATTATCCGTGAAGCATAAAACCACACTTTGATTTCACACTTTGTTCGGAGGTCCTTGAATGCAGCATAACCATGTGTAAAAAAATAGGCATTTTATGAGCGTATCAATTATGTTTGCTGGTGGGAAAAGCGGACATCGACTGTATATTTATCATTTTAACTGTATTATTTTAACAGCAGTATTTGCACCGTCAGCGTTTCTTGCTGATTGCACATAATGTACACTATATATGTCCCTCTTTTCATATTTTAAAAGTCCCCGCATACACACCTTTTTACATTTTAAAACTCTCTATTTATACCGTTTATTTTAATTGCACCGTGGAGAGAAAAAAACTTTTCTAACTAATTTTGATGCTCTGTGTGTCCTTGAGTAAGGTGAATTGACAATAAAGACTCTTGAATCTTAACCAAGCATCACTATGATAGAAATGGTCATGTAATAGAATTTAATACTTTTCAAAATAGTTTTCTTTAATGAAAACTAGTAAAAATATAAAAAACGTAATTCATTCACAAATAAAACAAAAGCTTAAGTCTAAAGGATGCCTAAATAGCTCTTCTTCCTGGATCTTTGGCCAACGTTGCTATCGGAGAAGCAGTCAATGATGATATAATTTAAAAGGTTTTCAAGTTGTATTAAAAAATAAGAGCGATATATTTGGTTGCAGTGCTGGACTCAATGAAGGTACACAGAGTCTCTATAGCAGTTGCCGCGCCCGTCTAGAAAGTGAAATTTAAGCTTGCTGATATGGCTTAACTTGGTTCTAACTACGCTGATAGCATGTCTGTTTATGATCTTCTCCTCTCAGTACTTTTCCATGAGTTATCGGTGAGTGTTGTGCAACTCTGGTTGTGCTATGTGAGTGGTGGTGTCAGGAAATTGGCTGGCGACCAGTCCAGGGTGTACCCCGCCTGTCGCCCAAAGTCAGCTGGGATAGGCTCCAGCATACCCCCGCGACCCAAATGAGGAGAAGCGGCATAGAAAATAGATGGATGGATGGATTTTTACTTTATTCTTGTGAAATTATTGCTGACTTTCCCATTTTTGCTGTTTTTGTTGTTGTTGTTGTTTTGTTAAATTAGATTTGTATAATGTGCCGGACACCAATAAAAAAAAACATGGCGGACTGCAAATGGCACTTGGCCCGCACTTTGGACAACCTTTGTTTACTCTCCTCTCCTCTCAGTACTTTTCCATGGATTATTTGTGAGTGTTGTGCAACTCTGGTTGTGCTACGTGAGTAAGGATTTCATGAAAGCATTCCTATGGGAAGCTATTAGACTGAACCTAAAAGTATAATAATAGAGTACTATTTACAACAATGCAGTATTAAAAAAATACATCAGTGATAGAAAAAATCGTTGGTATCTAAAAAGAAAATTACATCCTGGTAAAGGATGAAGACCAGTGGCCATGACCATGACCGTGCACACACATTTTAAGTCAGGAGAGCTCCTCATCCACAAAAGCAAACAATCCCAGCCGAGGACAGCGGCAGCACTGTCACATCCTTACATTTCTTACAGGAGTTTCATTCCTCAACCTGAATGAGGTTGAGACAAAGCCGGATTAAGGGGCGAGATGAAGACCTGTCGGGGCATGGGGGGAGGGTTCAGCCAAACAGACTCCGGGCGGTGGCAGGCGGCCACATTTCTTTCACGCGGCCTTTTAATGAGCTCTAATGAAATATCCCAGGACTCAGCCTTGGTCCGAGGCTGAATCACTAAATCAGAGAGGAGCACCAGAGGAAGAACAACGAACAACACTTCAACTGCTTTCACTGAAGTGAAACAACAGCAGATGCACTAAGGTTTGCTGATTCCTTCATCAAAAATTCCAAAACACAAGAAAACCGTGTCATTAAAACCCAACATAAAACTTGTAAAGCCGAGTCATTGATTTGACTTAAAATGATGCCGCTCATGCAGCTGCCTCCATGACTTCACATCCCTTTTATAACCTCTTAATTGCTATCATCCAATTACTGCACTCACCCAAATCACGTTGTACTTTACTACCCACTAACTCAGTCAGAAGATTTATTTCTTGCGATATTTCAAGTAACGGCAGAGGGAGAGGCATCTCGTCTATCTTAACAGTGGCTGTTTGTTCAGTTTAGGACTTTTTCTAAGCTCCAGTCTGTGCTGCTGGCGACAAAAAAAAGAGAATTAAACACGGCTCACTGTTTGTACGCTACATGGTTTTTAATAACAGTGCAAGCATGGACTGGTGTGATTTTATTCTTCCTCCCACTGCACATGAGAGGAAGAAGAATACCCTCTCCTCCTCCACCTCATTATTTCTCCTCGCATTCCTGTGCACAATGCGTGTGAACACCTTGCAGCACTTGTGATTCCTTCCGCCTGGCTGTGCTTTCATTCCTGCGCGCTCCATTAGGCAGCACGTAGCGGTGTGAGGAAATAAAGTGTATATCTGACGTTACAACGCGCCACTACTCTTTTGTGTGTTGATATATCAAGGCGCTGACGTCCATAGAAGACGCCTTTTGCAGGGATCACATGACTATTCACTGTGTTGCACTTATGGTGCTTGGGATAGATGGGAAAAATGGAACCTTTTGGTTTGTGCCATCAGTAATGTACGACATTATGTCATATTTAATAATGGAACATGAAGTGAGTGACTGACGGGTGTTGGTAGACACATAAAGTACATGTCATTGCACATTGCGGCCACTTTGTAAATAAGTTTCATTAGGAGTTTGTTGTCAGCGCCTAGTCGTTGGTACCCACGTTACGTTACCTGTTGCAGGCTGTGCTGTTTATTTTTATTATAAGACAGTCGTTTGATGACCGCACTGTGACTTTAGAGCAGAGCTGTCCAACTCTCGTTTTCACTGTGGGCAACATTACAGTTTTGGTTACTGCCACAGGGCCACACCTGTACCTGTAAAACCATGGCCATGTATGAGCGCCTTATGGTATTGTAACAATTTTAGTTAACACTCTCATTTTGTATCCTTTTACCAACAAACTTACATTGATAGAAGTCAGGGTTTATTAGTATTAATTAATAATAACAAGTATTTATGTTTTTAAATTGGATTTTACACAAAAAAAAATCAGAATTCTTTTGTCAAAATTGACAAATACATTTAGCAAGAAAAATTCAATATATATAAATATTAGTTACGATAATATAATAGTAAAAAAATATATATTAAAAAGTAAAAAATAAATAAAAATAATATATATGCAAAAAAAAAAAAAAAAATTCACGAGGAAAAAACCAGGGACTAAAACCCAAAGCTGACGCCATGACTTGCACAGCCTTTGTAACATGAAGGCATCATAAAGTGAGACCCTCCACTGGAGAGAATGTGAGCAGCTGAGAAATGTTCTTACGTAACTCCAGCTTCACGTTGTCTCGTAAGCAAACTAAATAATTTCTAAAGGACCTTTGATTCTTTTCTTTGGGCTAAAATGTGGAAGAGGAGGAGACATGAAACTGAAGGAAGAGGAGGAAGAATGTAGCGAGGGCTTGCACTCATGACTTAAACATTCAGGGGAATCCAACATGCCCACAGTGCAGATTCTTCAGTCCATTTGCAGCTTCAGGACATCAGGAGGGCATTGTAATGCTGTGCTGTCATCACATTATTATTATTATTTTGCTCACACTTTTATTAGAAACCACTAGAACCTGCCATGAAGCATACTATGGATAGCATACATGAATACACCTTCTTTCATGTACAGCATTCACATGCACCTACAGCATATCTTGCAAGGGATAACACTTCAAAAGAAAACTATTTGAGAATACAGTAGTCCGTATTTACAGTCAAGCATGGCGGTGGTAGCTTCATGGGGTTACATGAGTGCTGCCGGTGTGAGGGAGCTGCGGTTCATTGCGGGGAATTATGATGTCCCTTGACAAGATAGGATAAAATGCTTGCTTGAAACGTGAGCCGTGTAATCTCCTGATGGGTAACTCTATTCCTTTTACTGACTCGAGTTATCAGTCGAGTCAACCATTACAAGAGCATATGTGCAGAAACTCACACATGCGCCCCAACTTGCAACCGTGACTCAGTGAAAAATGACTCCTTGTCGAGCACCCACAGGTCAGTAAAACCCGAGCCTTCGTTGAGCACCCAGTCAGTGAAACCAGAGTCTTCGTCCAACATCTGAGTCAGTGAAACTCGAGTCTTCATCGAGCACCCATGAGTCAGTGAAATTTGAGTCTTTGCCAACTTGTGAATCAGTCAAACCTGATTCTTCATTGAGCACCCTTTAGTCCGTGAAACTCGAGTTTTTGTCAAGCACCGCGTCAGTGAAACTTGAGTCCTCGTCGAACACTTGAAGTCAGTGAAACTGGAGTTTTCGTCGAGCAACCATGAGTCAGTGAAATTTGAGTCTTTGTCAGCTTGTGAGTCAGTCAACCCGAGTCTTTGTTGAGCACCCTTTATTCACGGACTCTCGAGTCTTTGTCAAGCACCTGTGAGTCAGTGAAACTTGAGTCCTCGTCAAGCACCCGTGAGTCAGTGACACTAGAGTCTTCGTTGAGCACCCATAAATCAGTGAAACTAGAGTTTTGTGAACGTGTGAGTCAGTCAAACCCGAGTCTTCGTCAAGCACCCATGAGTCAGTGAAACTCAAGTTTATTATTATTTAAGACAGACAATAACATCCCAGGGATTCTGGAAAGAAACTGCGCCAAGCATTGCATTGACAAGCAATCTTCAAATCTACAAAAAAATTTTGTAGATTTGCATGGTCTTGGTCCTGGGTCCTCTGTGAGGCTTTAAAATCTATAGGATTGTTCTTGACCTTGAAGAAAGATCCCTGCAGGGTTGAAGGTCAATGTGACTCTACCACAAATGTGGAACATATAGTGAAATGTGTACCATCAGCATACAGTATCATGGCGCAATTGTTGCTATAATGCTATATTACGCGGCTTGTTGACTTGTTCCTCCTGTATGTCAAGTCAGAGGGTCCGTGGCTGTTGCTAATACTCCAAGTGGAATGTGGTGAAGGTCAGATTCCACCAGGGAAGCGTTACACAAGCTGGCCAGGGTGGGAGTCACTCATACAGAGGAGGGCTTTCACTCGCTCGCTTGCCTGGCCGACTTCAGAGGCAGCTCGAATTCCTCGAGGGTATTTTTATGTAGCCAGGTGATTTCCAAGCCGGCCTATCCTCCCGGGCAAAGAGACGTGTTTATCTTGCTCGCCGTTTAAACAGGATAAGGAGAGGATTTACAGGCTGCAATTGCCCTTCTGGCTTGCAAAGGATTGGAAAATGAATGTATATGTCAGGTGTAAGGCTACATAAGAGAAATAATACTATAATATATACCTTTACAATATCTGTGCATTTTGACAGTGATGATAAAGAAGACTGCGTGACTCTGATATGAAGTGTAATTGCATCCTGTAAAACGATTTGCAGTGGAAGTCATTATCGATGTGTTGCTTGGAAAATACGCACACAGTTTCTGCTGCACACATGATATTGACCAGTACAGGAACTTTGGAAATCCAATAACAATCGTTACCATTCGCGTCTGCAGCTGTCATTTGCGTTAGCGTGATAAGCGCCTTAATCGTCTTCTGTTGCAAAACAAGAAGCTAGGCTATAGTTATGGTCAATTATGTGCTGATATCTAAAATGGTGTCCAACCATCATAACTGTTATCAGGGACATGAATGCTGCATACATACAATTATCTTACGTACAATTATCTTTTTACATATTTTTTTTATGATGTGGTGGTGATTGAAAACAAATCAGCAAGTTTTGAGTGCGCCTCAACTTTATATTTGGACTCCCTTGTCAGGTTTTTAGTCAGCAGGTTCAAAGAATGTCTCATAGTCACCACATAATACATATATTAACACATTTGTTTGTTTCTTTTACACTTTTTCAACAGAATGTTACTTTTATTCAGGCTACTGCTTCTCTTTGGCCTTTCTTCCTGGTTCTTTGCACCGCATTGCTGTCGGAGCAATAGTCAATTATCATACAATTTAAAAGGTTTTCAAATTATATTAAAAAATACGAGCAATGTATTTGGACTCTTACCATCAATGAGGAAGATCAAGGAAAGAGCCCAGAATGAAAGTGGACAGAGTCTATATAGCAGTTGCTGCGCCCCTCTGGAGAGTGAAACTTAAGCTTGTGTGCATGGAAAGTGAAAAGTTAAGTTTGTGTGAGAGAGACTGACTCGGAATTGTTCGAACTACCTATAAAAGAGCCCAGAATGAAAGTACAGAGTCTCTATGGCACTTGCTAGGCCTCCCTAGAAAGTGGAACTTAAGCTTGTGTGCCTGGAAAGCGAAAAGTTTGTGTGTGAGAGGCTGGCTCAAAGTGGTTCTAACTAGCTCTAAAAGATCCCAGAATGAAAGGACACAGAGTCTATATAGCACTTGTTGTGCCCCTCTAGAAAGTGAAACTTAAGCTTGTGTGCCTGGAAAGTGAAAAGTTTGTGTGTGAGAGGCTGGCTCAGACTGGTTCTAACTAGCTCTAAAAGAGCCCAGAATGAAAGGACACAGAGTCTCTCTAGCACTTGCCACACCTCTCTAGAACGTGAAACTTAAGTGCACCTGGAAAGTGAAAAGTTACGTTTGTGGGGGAGAGACTGGCTTAAACTGGTTCTAATTATGCTGATAGCATGTCTGTTTACTATCTTCTCCTGTCAGTACTTTTCCATGGGCTAGCATTGAGTGCTGTGAAACTCTAGTTGTGCTGTGTGAGTTTGTCAGAAGGCCTTCTATGAGAAGCTATTAGACTGAAGATGCACTGAGCAAATAGACAGAATCTAAAGGTGCAATAATAATATCTAACACTTCAAATGATTCATGTTGTGAACTTACTTAAGGTTTGTGACAACAGCTTGACCCAGGAACAGAGTCTATTTCCATTGTTTCCAGAGGGAATAATTCATTGACAATGAAACATGTGAATAAGACAAGACAGCAGATGCGGGTAATTGCTTCTTCTTGACATTTCAAATGCACCCATGACAAGATCTTTACACTGCGCACCTGATTTAAGCACCGCTTTATGCATGAGTGAATGAAATGGACTTACTTCATAACGTCTGATGGTATATGTGTCACATCAGCGACTGAGGCTACAGTGCTATCTATCTCTGAGGGTGGGTGTGGAGGTGGAGGTGTTCTCATGATACAAATGGAACACTTGAGTGCAAGCACAGGCTGACCCGATTCCAAATCTAAGTGACACATCCTTTGTGTCACATCCAGTGCACCTTCAGCAAATGGGCTGGGGGGGCATTGTGCAGGGGGAGACTTCCATTTTATGTTCCCAACCCTCCTCCCCAACCCTCCATACACACACATCACACACTGTATGTGACAACAAGGAAACAGCATCTCTTGGTGTGATACGCAGGAACATTAGCATTTAGATAACCCCTGTGAATATTGGACGCCACGCAAGTGAAGGCAGGAGCAGAATAAAGGCTGCGAATAATCAAAAGTTATATTTGGAATTAGCAGATGTGTACGGATCTATGTTTCAGTCAAGTAAAAACATTTTATTCAATTGCTTTCCCTACAACTCTACATAAACGCACATCACCATAGCAATAACTCACTAAAACACAAGTGAAAGTGTTGATGTTACTTTTCAATTATCCTAATCACAAAAGGACTGTGTTGTTTGTGCCTTGCGGGAAACCCTGAAGCAATCAGCATTACATTCTCACACACACACACACGCACACATACACACACGCATGCATACACACACACAGGCAACCTCAAACACACGCTTCACAAGAAATAAATGGCAGCCAGAAACACGACTCAAGTCTCCCTGAAAGGTTAGCAAGCACAACATGCCTGCGAGTCAATCAGCAGGGTAAGATATGAGCACCTTGTCCACATTCCAGGTAATGGAGATGATGGAGAACACAGTAGACAGGTGGGGGTGGATGACGAGGAGGGTGGATTACTTGAGTGACGTTTGCACAGGGCGATCACCTTTCCAGGGGAATCACCGCCCCAGAAAAACGTTTTTTTTTTCTGGCTAACACTGGTGATTAAATTGTATTAGCAGGGTTTGCCCCCTCAAGTTAAATTACACAGCTGTAATGAAAAAATGCCTCTGGCAGGTGCTAGTTAACATTTTAAAGAGTAAACCCTTGAAACCTTTTTCTGCTTAAAAGGTGCACTGTGTTGCCCTTAAGGCAAGGGTGTTCAAACTTTACACATGCTGAAAAATGAAAGGATGCAAGGGCCACTTTTGATATTTTGTAAAGCAAGATACATTTCAAGCATAACTTTCACTTTGACACAAATGTGTGCTCGCGTGTGCGCGTGTGTGTGCTAGACTTTAAAAACTTTGAACAACTAAGCTGTATCTGGCGACATGATTCATGATACATGATACAAATGGTCAGGCAATGGCATTTTTTTGATGGTTGGAAAACAAAAATACAGTACATTTCTGCATGCACATTTATCCAGATTCCCACCAAAGTTGAATGATGAAGAAATTGGGTATTTGTAAGTCTGCTCACTAAGCCCCTAACACACAGAAAGCCCATGAAATAGTCACATCAATGCTGTAACAGTAGATCAGGCATTAACGGGTGCCTTTCACACAGAGCAAAGCGGAACTGGATATTCCTACAACGGAGCACAATTTCACGCACTGGAACGGCATTCCGCACGGTGGACTAGTGGTTAGCATGTTGGCCACCAAGTCACAGTCTGGAGATCGGGAAGACCTGGGATTCTCCCTTGGGCATTTCTGTGTGGAGTTTGCATGTTCTCCCTGTGCGTTTGTGGGTTTTCTCCGGGTACTCCGGTTTTCCTCCCAAAAACATGCATGTTAGGTTAATTGGCGACTCTAAATTGTCCATAGGTATGAATGTGAGTGTGAATGGTTGTTTGTCTATATGTGCCTTGCCATTGGCTGGCGATCAGTCCAGGGTGTACCCCGCCCGTTGCCTGAAGTCAGCTGGGATAGGCTCCAGCATACCTCTGCGACCCTAATGAGGAGAAGCGGCATAGAAAATGGATGGATGGATGGATGGCTTTCTGCAACCAGATTACAGATTTTTGGTAAAGAAGATTTTGTTTTCATTACTTTTTGTCCAAAAATAGGACCTTTTTTCACAGAAAACACATTCCATTCAACCTAGATCAGTAGCAATGTATAAATATGTAATAACTTTAACATGCTTATGTCTTTGTCATTCACTAATAAATCCATTTGCTCATCAATCATCTTACATTATTAGGCGTGCCGGAAAAAATTGATTCACGCCCGAATTGCGATTCTTATCCATAACAATTCTGAATCGAACCAAAATTGTCAAAAATTGTTAATTAAAAAGACATTTTTGGAAGTTAGTGGTAGAGTACTCAAAAATAAAGACATTTTTTTATGGATGTATTGTATTGATTACTCGTGAAGTTTTGCCAATCACGGGTGGGTCCAGAACCAAACTCCCACAAAAACCAGGAAATGATTGTACTGTTGACGGAAACAATTGCTTCCAACACAACATGGCCGCAGAAGTGCATGTCTGTTTTGCCATTGCGGCATTTACCATTTACACAGGCGTCGTCCCGACTCTATTAAACGCTTTGCCACTAGTGACGACTTTTACGCCTCATGCCTTTATCAGTGCAGTTTATGCAGGGGAAAAATGGCAGATAAATCTGCAGCTTGAATGGGGAGTCTAAAAGGGGTTAATGCATGAGTCCTTTGTCCAAGCACGGGTGGACAAAAACACTCCTGGTTGTGGGAAGGGTGACAGGATGAGCCAAGGAGGCGGAAAACGACAATTTCTGTTGCATGTTTGGGTGCACAAGCAGCTGCTTGTTATCACAAGGACGTTTTGACACCATTGCTAGATTGATGGCGGATGACTTGGAAGCAGGCCATTACCTTTGATAATTGATGGCCTGTGTGTGTGTGTGTGTATATACTGTATAGAGTGGATATATATATATATATATATATGTGTGTGTGTGTGTGTGCCACCCAAGTCCCCCTCCAATATCCCTGTACTCAGTTGCCACGGAAACTGCAGCAAAGCAAACAAAGGGGTGGAAGTGAGCCGAGGGAATACGGTGACACAAAGGGGGGGTCGCCTCGCTCGGCTTCGGGAGAGACGCGCACAAAGCACTAAAAAGTAAGACTGCTCGTTTTTTTCTTCCTCACTTTAAACACGCCTTTGTTACTTTGGAAATCATCCACTTATGGAAACGCTAAATCCAGAGTCAGTTCATCTCTGCTTATTGCTGCATGGTGTCAATCAAAATGCAAAAGTCAACCCCGTTAAGCAAACCAACAATCAACAGGCCTCCAGCAAGGCCAAGGAGGCTAAACAGCAGAAATAGTGGTTGTCTTAGAGACTTTGAAATACTGTCCCAGGTTAGTCTGGAAGAATAACCTCCTCTTCTCCTCGCTAACCTGTGTGTAACAGCGCACAGAATCCAAGACTCCTCTAGAATTCAATCATCTTTAGCCTTGATGATGGTCGCCACAGTCGAGCGGTTAGGACGTGTCTCCTCTCTCTGAGGTCCTGAGGTGTTCCCAGGTAGTATCTCCAACGTGTTCTGGGTCTTCCTCGAGGGCTCCTACTGGTTGGATGTGCCCTGAACACCTCCCCAGGGAGGCATCCTGAGCAGATGCCCGAGCCACCTCATCTGGCTCCTCTCACTGCAGAGGGACAGCGGTTTTACTCCCGGATGACAGTGCTTCTTACCTATGGGAGAGCTCAGCCACCCTACAGAGAAAACTCATTTCGGCCGCTTGTACCCACCATCTTGTTGTCTCATCACTACAAAGCCCATGAGCTTCGGTGAGTGTAGGAACTTAGATCAACCAATAAATTAAGAGCTTTGCCTTTCAGCTCAGCTCCCTCTTCACCACAACGGACCGATGCAGAGTCCGCATCACTGCAGACGCCGCACCAATCCGCTTTTCGATCTGGCGTGCAATGTCATCCTATGGAAGCACGTTCACAACCATGTAACGTCAAACCACCTGTAGCACGATTTTGCAGTATCTCAATGAAAAGCTTGTAATGTATGATTTCTCTTTGGTTACCATGGCTGAGATGGATGTTTTGAATAGTCTTTATTGTTGCCTGTCCCAGAGACAAGGCCAAACAGGAAGGATTACGTGTTCTTAGGCCTGTGGTTGGTCCTCATTAAGCCAGGCTTCAACATGAAGGACCCGCTCTCTCTCTTCCAGCCTGTTGGTGATCAAACAAGAGCGCAATAGGTGATGGCATGCTCAATAGCCTAAAGCTGCTCATTCATCCTTTTTAAAAAAAAAAACAAACAAAAAAAAAAAAAAACAGGAAATCAGACTAAATGATGACCTGGATCCTCCCTCTGCCCGCCAATGAGGCTTCAGAAGCTTAAACTTCAGTTTTGCAGAGAAGAATTTCAAGTGGGCCTTTGAGAGCGGCAGCAATTAAAGGCAGGCTCACTAAAGAAACACACCTGTGTTTCGTTCAACGTGGGGGAGCTTTTCCAAATCACAAACAAGCCTCCTTTTGAAGATATATAAATAAAAAAAGCTAAATAATAATAATAATAAAATATCCTCCTACTTCACAACACAATCCAGCATCTGCAGCCCTTCTCGCTCACTCGTCTATTTTCCTCGATTCCCCGCTCTCTTCTGTCACCGTGTGATTGATACCTACGCTAGCGGCCTGATATGCTGTTCCTAATTTTAGCCCGGCTGGCTCGCTGGGGGTGGCAACAGGTACGGTGGCGGGCGCTGGAGCGTGAGGCCATCTGTACTGTAAATAGGCAGTGATGGATGGCCTCTCTCACAAGCTATTGAAGGCATTTGAAGTACTTCCACTCGCTCGTGTTATTGTTATGTGGAGCTCCGTATTCAAATATTATTCCAGATTCCTGCTGGTGTTATAGTGTGGTATATGTGGGGATGGATTACATGAAATGGTCATCTGCTTAACTTGAAGATTGGAACTACTAGAACTACATAAGCTTTCACTTTAATGTCACTCAACATCAATAGGGTAAAAATCATCATAATAACAAAATAAAAATAAATCAAAATTATGCACTGTAATTTCCGGTGTATAAGCCGCTACTTTTTTTGTAACCTTTGAACCAAGCGGCCTATACAGCGGTGCGGCTAATTTATGGCTATGTTCTAATCTTGTGACATCTTCTTTAATTCAGAACCACTACTAATTGTTTAAATACTTTGCCGTTTGCAAGTCAGTGGGGAAACGGTGGGTCTTCCTTTGGCAGGAGCCAATCACAAGCTATAAGCGAACTCACGACTGACTCACAGTAAAAACAGCTATTTCAACTTTATAGCTGTTTATTATTTTAAACTCGTATTGGTACTTGCCTTGTATATTTCTTACCTATCTGTTGAGCGTTAAGTTGCTGTGTGATGATTTGAGTGTTCTTTGTAAGGTGACACCATGAGTCAGACTGTTATACTGAGTAATGACCTCCTGCTATTTCCACAAGTTCATTCAGGTTCTGCTCAAGGATCCTGATAAAAGAGAACATTTCAATATGTCCAATATGGAACTGAGTATATCAAACTTGTCGTGAGCTTTTCATAGCTCGTGATTGGCTCCTGTCAAATAAAGAGCTGCCTGGTCCTCACTCGTGCGCGCCGCATTACGCCATTTTATGACATGGAGTTTACAGTCCGGTGCGGCTTATAAATGTACACTTTTTTTTTTGTACATACTCCTAAACAAATTACTTACTAAATTATGTGATCAGGCCGCATGGTGGTCTAGTGGTTAGCATGTTGTCCATACAGTCAGTCTGGAGATCGGGAAGACCTGGTTTCGATTCTCCCTTGGGCATTTCTGTGTTTGTATGTTGGTAGGTTTTCTAAATTACTAAATTGCGTGGGTTTTTCTCCGGTTACTCCGGTTTCCTCCCACATTCCAAAAACATGCACGTTAGGTTAATTGGAGACTCTAAATTGTCCATAGGTATGAATGTGAGTGTGAATGGTTGGTTGTCTATATGTGCCCTGCCATTGGCTGGCGACCAGTCCAGGGTGTACCCTGCCTGTCGCCCGAAGTTAGCTGGGATAGGCTCCAGCATACCCCCGCGAGCCTAATGAGGAGAAGCGGCATAGAAAATGGGATGGATGGATTATGTAATTGTATTAAAATTTTTACAAATTAAATTTATTTTAATAATTATTTTATTTTATTAATACATTCAATTTATTTAATTAATAATACTTAATTTATCATAAAACCAAATGAATAAAATATTAAGGGAAATATTTTATTTAAGTATATTATTTTTATTTTTTTATAAGCGCAGGTGAAACCTATTCTATTAATATTTAATCTGTGTCAAAGTCAATACATTTGTCATCACCTTACATGTTTTCTTCATATAAATATATTGCCTTTTTTATTTATTTATTTTTTTATACATTTTTCCGACAAATGTTTCTATACAGCAATGCCCCTCTTAATGTATGACCTCATGTTGTAACAATGTACATTTATCAGATTCTCATTAGGAGGAAAGTGGGTCACTTTAATCACATGAACATCATCAGGGAACGAGGCCAACTCTCTACCTGGGCCATGTAGGTCAAGGGTCACCTGGACTCCCATGTGGATTTCTTCAATTGTGATTAATCCGTTAATGTCCACATGCAAATTCTCCAAATGGGGCATCCACAGAGTGATGAGCCACATCATGCATATGTATGAGTGTATTTATATTTACTTACTTTTCAAAAGGGTGCGAGGAAGGAGTGTGTTGGGGATGAATGGTGGTTCGGAGCTGTCATGCGACCACCCTTCTAGCCTCCAATAACAGATGGACCAACCACCCTGCAAGGCTGTAACCAATACGTAAAGTAGTCGTACGTTTTTTAATGTGAGGGCGTCTTTGTCTTGGGACATACTTACCTTACTGTATGTATGCAACACCATTACACAATATACCCAATGTGATTATTGCATTTTACCCTCGTGGTGACCAGCCTATAAACCAGAAAAAAACATCCGTGAAGGATTCCATGAACTCAGTCGGCATGTATTACTCCTCTGGCTGTGACTTGGCTTTCTTTTCTAAGTCCTGCCTTCCCAAGATGTCACTGGCTGGCTTTGCAGTGACTGTCGATGCGTCATTGGACGGAAAGATGCTGATTAGACATGATTAATGCACAGGTGTAATGTGCAGTTGTTGTGCAACACATCTCTGCCTATGCATCACTCTACACACGTATTATTCCACCGCATGCACGGAAGTAGTTATTTTTCTTTTTGTCCAGTATGAATTACTTTAGCTAAGTTAAATTCTCTTCTCATGTGTATCTTTGTGTAAGCTAACTTCTCAAAGGATGAAATTTGGTCAAAACATGCACCCCAACTGTATTGCCTGTGCTATTATTTTATGACAAACACACCACATGGTGGCGCTGTTATTAAACCCCAAGAGATCCGCAAAATGAGACTCGAGAGTGCTAGCCATTGAGCTAAAAGCCCAAGCTGCCAACTCGATGCCCATCGTGACTCTTAAGACGTCAGGTTTACCAAATACGTCAGGTTTACCAATGTAATACTTCTGCACCAACTGGCATTTGTTACACTAGCATGTCTTACAAAGTATTTTCAACATTTTCTACTGACAAGCTGCAAGACATGAACTATAAACTAAAACCAGCTTGACGGTCCATCCAAGCTCCCAAGCTCGTCACATGGAGCTGCTGCACAGGACGCATCTGCTGCGTCTCTACGCCCACTATGATATTCCATGGACGGTCGCCATGAAGCAATCTTTCCATTTCAAGTTGGAAATTGCTTCTGTCAAGACTGCTCAATGGGGGGGGCCCGCGGGAGGGGCCGTGGGAGGGGGACGGGACGGATAGCTCTTGCCTGAATTGCGTCTCAATTTGAGAAAAGAGGGCTAATCTAATGTGACATCTTGATAACATGGAGGGAAAAAAATGTTTTTTTCCTGAGCTGCTTTCTGTTTTCCAGTAGGGAAATACAACCCTGCACAAGTTCCAATTAAGGCAAGTTTAATAAGCAATGTCCAGAAAAAGGAATGCCACATGGGGCCGAACACTCCGTGGGTCACCTTTTACCTTATGGTGGGGAACGAGGGGTGGGGGTGTAGAGGGGGCGCTTTTGTTAAGGACTCAGGCATTCCGTTTGTAACCGTTTTAATGGCCACTGCCTCCTGGTCAAGAGTAGTAATCTACAGGATTAGATGCTGTCGACCAAACAAACGTGACCTCGCTGTGAAGAATCTGTGCATGCACAAGTATATACTGACTCCATAGGAGAGAAGCTGGAGGGTGGGGAGTTGGGATGTGGGGGCACGTCCGTCAAAGGATTAGCAAGAATCAAGCATTGGGGCGTGCATTTAGACGTTTGAAAGACTCTCCAAATAAGAATCAGCCCTCACAAGGGGGGATTGATAGCAGCCAAGGATGAAAAGACAGGAGAGTTGGAAGGAGGATGAAAGCCCCCCCTCGGACTTGGATAAACCAACGAGTAACAACAAGAGTGGAGGAGGAGTCGCAGTGTTTGTGGAGTAAAATCTCAACTACAAGGAGGCACAAAGCATGTCAGTTGCAATTGACAACTCCCTAGAATGTGCTTTCAGTGGAACCCATTTATGTGGACCAGTTTGTCCACGGTGTTCTTCTTATTACTAAAAAGTGCCCGCTTAAGATGACGGTGACATACACAGTCAACAAAGTCAATGTCGCTTATTTTCAAATGCAAATGTTGACAGGTATACACGCTAGCCATGACTCCGGCTATCAAAAGGCTGGGCTGCACTGCATTCATTTACCACGTTGAGCCCATAAACACTCCCTGTTCCTGTTCCTGTCAAACTTAATGTACCGTGTGGGAAACCGTGTGGGAACCAAATGTTCTTTATCAAAAAATCGGATTACAAATACATGTATGGTTACAACCCTAGTGTATAATGATTGAAATTTGTTTATTGTGTGTAAAGGGGACCTAAGTCAAGTATTAAAATGTTTGAGGACTGGATTAAGTAAGAAGTGACCATCCATCCATCTTTTTCCGCTTAGCCAAGGTTAGGTTGTGAGGGCAGCAGCCTAAACAGGAAAGCTCAGATTTCCCTCTCCTTGGCTACTTCGTCCAGGTCCTCCCGACAGATCCCGAGGCGTTCCTCTGCCAATTGAGAGACAAAGTCTCTCCAACATGTCCTCTGTCTTCCCTAAGGCCTCCTACCGGTTGGACGTGCCCTGAATGCACCTCCCCAGGAGGCAACTGGAAGGTACCCTGACCAGATGTCCGAGCCACCTCATTTGGCTCCTCTCAGTGCAGAGGAGCATGGGTTCTACTCCAAGTTTCTCCGGGATGACAGTGCTTCTCACTTTATCTCTATGGGAGAGCCAGTCCATTCCTTGTTATTTTTCATTCCTGTTTTAGAAAAGGGTAAACACATGAGTCAATGTACGTGTGAACATGTTAAACACAGGAAGTGAATAGTAATCCGTATTTCCTGGAGCATGGAGAAGGGGTAGGATTAAATAAACATGTTGAAGTATAACCATATTATGTTCCTTATTGTCATTTTCCAAATAAAGTATCCCATTTCCATTACCACACTGTATAAATCCTAATTAACATACAAGGCAGGGAGAAAAGGTGTTGAGAATTGATTGAGGGATATTGTATTTCCCTTCTGGAAGGTTCTCTCCCGCAGTGCATGTGATTTCCCCGAGCAGAGTGCATAGAGGGAGTGGTGGTGGTGGTGGTGGCGGTGCGTCGGGTGGGAGGGGTTGAGTGTAAATACAAACAAACCAATCAACCAATCAATAAACAAAGCCTGGCCCCCTGTTGCTGGTGCATTGGAAGACTGCCGTGTGCAGTCGTCACAATGCCATCACTGATAAGCAGCAATTATACATGAAATCATTGGAGAATTCTTGCAAAATGCTCATGTTGCTACATTCATTTTGCCCAGAAGTTGCTAACGCAAATAGCAAGTTATTCACTTTGTATTACCGTCAAACCTCGGTTTTCCAACGCCCCAGGTTTTGTATGATACGGTTTGCCTCGGTACTCATACAATATTGTTTTCTGCATGTAAAACCATAATTATTCTCTATAAAAATGTATTTTTGCTAAGACTGTATGTCTGGAACAAATTGCTTGGATTTACATGATTTTCTAAGCGGAAAAATGGCTTCAGTTCTCATTGGACCTTTTGGAGTTAATTAACAGCAAAAAACAAGGTACCACCGCATACCCTTTACTTTTAACTGACAACAGCTTGGAAGTCAACCAGTGATCACAAAGTTCAACAAATGGTCTGGAAACCCGAAACATTGGAGCTACTATTTTAGCCACCTCTGCTCATCACACTCCCCTCTGGAACTGCAGGGGGTGCTCACATTATCGGCTTTACGACACGACGGCTAAAGCTCATGAGAATTCCTCGGGTTTAAAGTGCGGCAGGCGTACGCTAATGCCCTACTGCTATTAAAAGACATTTAGGAGTGCAGTGACCGAAATGTGGTTAACAGGTCTGTCAACGCCAGGCAGTTTTGTTAGCGTCGCTCGAGTCGATCCGAAGTGAAAACACCTTGCTGAGCCAAACAAAGCCCCGCCCTCAACAGGGCATGCTGGAGGCTGAGGAAATGGACTTTGTGTTTCTGGCAAAACAAGATATTCATACACATCAGCTTTGACTTTGAAAAACAGTAATCCAAAATTTTGCCTCTTTTCTGGCATGCTGTGGTTTGTGTTTGGTTCATATTGATTTGGTTTGGCTAGGGCAGGGGTGTCCAAAGTGGCCAGAAGGCCATTTGCGGCCCGCTGCACATTCTAAAAATGTAATTTAACATGAACGCTTAAAAAAACTGAAAAAAATGGAAAAATCAGCAGTAATTATACATTGATAAAGTCAAAATTAACAAAAAAAAGTTGTAATCAAAATTTTATGAAAATAATGTAAATTTATGAGGAAAAATAAAGTCGCTTATAGCATAATGTGGAAATATTAAAGAGTTGTTCTTTTTTTTTTTTACTTTATGAGAAACAAACAAAACAATGATTAAAGTTGTAATTTTTGGAAAATTAGGTTATGGAAAAAGTTACATTACGAGAATAAAATCAATAAAATCAATAAAATCAAAATATGGGAATAAAGTCATGAGATTACGAGAAGAAAAGTTAATAGAAGAAAGTTCAAATAGTTGGTAAATTGGAAAAAACAAGAACAGCAGAAATGGGGGGGGGGGGGGGGGGGCAAAAGCTGTAATTTTATAAAAGTAAAGTCAAAATATTAAGAAAAATTTTTTATTGTAGTGAGAAAAGCAACAATTTTACAAGAATAAACTCATAATACTATGAGGGGAAAAAATTATGTTTTAAATATTTAAAAAAAATATGTTGTTTTGTTGTAACATTATGAGAAACAAATAAAATAAAATTGTAATTTTTGGAAAATTAGGGTGAGGAAAAATTTTATAATAGTATGTAAATTAAGTCGAAATGTTATGGGAATAAAGCCATAATATTACAATAAGAACATTTATGAAGATTACTTAAAATTAATAACATCAAAACAGCACAAATTGGGAAAAATAACAGCAAAAATCAAAGTTGATATTAATAATAGGCTTTTTCACTTATATCACAAAGCTGAGATGCGTTTTTTTCTTGAAATATATATAACATATATATGTTATATAGGCTCCAGCATGCTCCCGTGACCCTAAAGAGGACAAGCAGTATAGAAGATGGATGGATGGATAATTATATATAACACATCTACATGTGTTGCTTTACAAAATATAAAAGTGGTAAAGTTGCACCCTTTCATTTTTCACTATGTGGCCCTCGCTGGAGAAGGTTTGGACACCCCTGGTCTAGGACATCACCGATTATTCCATTAATTAAAACAACATCCTCAGATTAATCGACCAAGCAGCTAATAGCTAGCTGGAGTACTTATACATACAGTGGTGTAAAAAAGTGTTCGCCCCCTTTCTGATTACTTTTTTTTTTGCATGTTTGTCACGCTTAAATGTTTCAGATCATCAAACAAATTTATAAATTAGTCAATGACAACACAACTGAACACAAAATGCAGTTTTTCAATGAAACTTTTATAATTAAGGGAGAAAAAATCAAAACCTACATGACCCTGTGTGGAAAAAGTGAAAGAGAAAGTATCTGAGAGTAATTGAGATCAATTAGTCTGGAAAATACTATAAAGCCATTTCTGAAGCTTTGGGACTCCAGCG
The DNA here is from genome assembly GCF_027744805.1 of Dunckerocampus dactyliophorus. Classification (NCBI taxonomy): domain Eukaryota; kingdom Metazoa; phylum Chordata; class Actinopteri; order Syngnathiformes; family Syngnathidae; genus Dunckerocampus; species Dunckerocampus dactyliophorus. The sequence continues at coordinate 3,458,374 of NC_072829.1, read as the reverse complement.
AACCACAGTGAGAGTCATTATCCACAAATGGCGAAAACATGGAACCGTGGTGAACCATCCCAGGAGTGCCCGGCAGACCAAAATGACCCCAAGAGCGCAGCGACGACTCATCCAAGAGGTCACAAAAGACCCCACAACAACATCCAAAAAACTGCAGGCCTCACTTGCCTCAGTTAAGGTCAAAACGGCCTGCATGCCAGAGTTCCAAGACCAAAACCACTGCTGAACAAAAAGAACATTAAGGCTTGTCTCAATTTTGCCAGAAAACATCTTGATGATCCCCAAGACCTTTGGGAAAATAAAAGTTGAACTTTTTGGAAGTTGAACTTTTTGGAAGGTGTGTGTCCCATTACATCTGGCGTAAAAGTAATGCCGCATTTCAGAAAAAGAACATCATACCAACAATAAAATATGGTGGTGGCAGTGTGACGGTCTGGGGCTGTTTTGCTACTTCAGGACCTGAAAGACTTGCTGTGATAAATGGAACCATTAATTCTGCTGAAGGAGAATGTCCGGCCATCTGTTGGTGACCTCAAGCTGAAACCAACTTGGGTTGTGCAGCAGGACAATGATCCAAAACACACCAGCAAGTCCACCTCTGAATGGCTGAAGAAAAACAAAATGAAGACTTTGGAGTGGCCTAGTCCAAGTCCTGACCTGAATCCTACTGAGATGCTGTGGCATGACCTTAAGAAGACGCTTCATGCTGGAAAACCCTCCAATGTGGCTGAATGACAACAATTCTGCAAAGATGAGTGGGACAAAGTTCCTCCCCAGCGCTGTAAGAGACTCATTGCAAGTTATCACAAACGCTTGATTGCAGTTGTTGCTGCTGAGGGGGGCCCAACAACTTATTAGGTTTAGGGGGCTTTCACACAGGGCCATGTAGTTTTGGATTTTTTTTTCCCCTTAATAATAAAAAGTTTAATTTAAAAACTGCATTTTGTGTTCAGTTGTGTTGTCATTGACTAATATTTAAATGTGTTTGATGATCTGAAACATTTAAGCGTGACAAACAAAAAATAAGAAATCAGGAAGGGGCATACACTTTTTCACAAAACTGTACATACATGCATCCACAATCATAAAACTCAATGTTTTATTTCGATTTCACTTCCTGCAGTCCCAATACTTGAGTCAAAAGGAAGTGCATTGGGAACAAGAGAGCCAAATAAGTAGTTCAGATGAAAGAATGAATGTAAAAACACATTGGAACCTTAAGAGCAAAGGCAATAAACAGGATTTTTGGGGGGGCTAGGGATTTACTCCCATTCAGTAGCAAAGGCTCCAGAGAGCACAGCCTCTGATGTTGCCAGATAAAGGCTCGCCTCGCCAGCAGTGTTCCAGCTCATTGCGTGCGTGCAAGATGAGGTCCGCGCTTGCTGCAGGCCACTTAGGCTCTTCTGAATCAAAGAGCAGGGAAGCAAAACACCTTGGTGGGAGATGAGATATATTTTTCATGTTTGCGGGGTCTAACTCAAACATGAAAAAGAAAATCGGGAAGTGCCCGCAGAGTACAAACCCCAGAAATGAAGCAGAATTTAAAGGCTCCATATAATTGTGGGTAATCCCACGGACTGCACCTGCAGATGCTAACTTCCTAGCTTCCGCATGTTGGGAACCAGCATATTTATAACAAGTATCTTCCCAGGGGAAGGCCAATTGTCACTGAGGGTACGTGAATAAAAATGAAAAACAATTAGAGCCTAACACTCACAATTACGAGCGCACCTGAGCACACCGTCATAGCAGAAAGAAGGCAGGAGATGCGACATGCAGTTCTTCATTGCTCTGTGTGAGTTATATGAATAAGTAAGTTTGATGATTATGTTGTGTATTAGAAGTGTTTAATCTTGAAGGCTTAATTTATATTGGTGTTCCTATCCCAGCACCGTGAAAACCTGTCAATGTATGTGCGTGTCTGGATGAGAGGGTGGAGATTCCCCTTAAAATGAGGCTTTATCGCTGCTTGTATGTATTTTTGCACTTTGGATACTGCTTTATCATGTTTGTTAAACGTTCCGTTTCAATTTGGTATCAAATTAATATGCAGATTTAAATCATAGCGATTGCAAGTGGACAAAAGTGAAGCTCAAGTTCAAAAAGGGAAGGATTCCAACATTCGGCTGAAATAAAAGATATGGAGGACGAATACTTACATACTTTATTCATCTCCAAGTGAAATGCACATCGTATCTATGCATCAGTGCTCATGTTAAACTTTTATCAAAATTTGACCATGCACAAAACTAATTTTTGAACCAGAACGACTTACTATAAAAATTAATTAACCAATTAATCATGTTTAATATTTCAATTTAATGAAATGTAAATATGATTTATGTTTTTTTAAGCATGCAGCAGTAGTGGGTACATGGTTTCAAGTCAAATGTCAGAAGGGGTACGCGACTGTAAAAAGTTTGGCAACCACTGATCTCTCAAGGCCACGTACGTCCTCACTCTGACCTTGCAGATCCTTTAAATCCAAGTAAATATTTCCAAACAGTAAGCACAAAAATGACAAAACCAGTCTAATAACCTGAGTTTGCTGGCATTTCTTGTAATAAAATGCAGCACTTCTTAGTAAATAGGCCAGGGTTGTTCAAACTATCCCCAGCCAGGGCCGCATACGGTAAAATCAAAGGATACGGGGTCCACTTTGATATTTTACATTTTGTAACCCAACCCATGTAGATATGCCAACAAGTTATATAGATTTAAAGAAAGAAAGAACAGCATGCATCTCAGATTGGTGACAAAGTGTATTAGGATGAAGACAGTCTCTCCTCGCAGCGGTCTTCATCCGCACATGTAAACACTGTGGGACACAATAACGGACAGGCGACAGCGTGCAGTGATACAACGGGAGAGAAAATAACGCAGAGCGATTGTGAGGTCTGATTTTTTCGAGGAGGCATTTTTGTGATGCAAATGTATTACTCTTTTGAATGCTTGTTGTTTTGAGAAGCCAAACTCTGTACTTAAGTGGCCCCACCAACTAACCAGAACTACGTTCCTCAAATCCGAGCAAAACTTGGCTCACGTGACAAACTGGCGGGTAAGTCACTCTTGAAGCACTACACTGCTGATGGGGGATGCCATACAACCTCATGTCAAAAAATCCCAACTATCCCTTTAACCAAAACATTAAAGGATATCCACCATAACGCACATTTTGACTTTTAGAGAAATACAGCACAAAAAGGATGTAACTGTTGGCTAATGGATGGCTAATCTGTGGAGCGTGTTTGGATACTAATCCCTGCCAGAGTGGACGTCTTTGTTTTTCATGACACAACTCCTTAGGTAGTAAAAGCAGTTGTGTTTTTATTAGACACAAATACTCCTACTCCTTGTTTCTCCTAAAAGCTCTTACTCAAACATCTGTTTGAAAGTTTTTATGTGCTTAGCAAGCATCTTGACTCCGGCTGCTAAAATGAATCAAACTTGTCCATGTCAGTGGACCAAAACCTTGCCACGATAATTTGGCCAGAATTAAAGCTAATTTTTTCTCCTGTTGAACTACTTTTAAGAACGTTTTTGAAGCTTGGTGTTAAAACCTAAACTGTACACTGATGTGTTTGCAATAGAACACCCTAAAGTCATAATAAAGGTTGAATTAAATGCACTGAAAGAAATTCAATTCCATCTCAATTGCATAGCATCTTTGAATATCATTTACCATGCAGATCATTGGGATCTGGTTTCCTTTGTCTTTCTAAATATTAATAGTCTCCATTACACCACAATGACTCTCATCTGCGACTCGTGTGGTGGGATTAGATTTGAATGGAGGCATTTAATATGCCAGTCAATTATTATCACGCGGTTTGCATGCTGATAGCGTCCGTCGAGGATCGCTGCATCCATTTATAAACACATTTTAGGTCTTTGTGTAATGGATGCCAGCCAGTGCGGCTGCGCAAATGTACGTTGGTAAAACCTCACTCCCTCGGCCTTAAGAGCTGCGCTGAACACTCGGTCCACTGTCTGGGCTTTTGGCTGGGTGGTCAGCGCTCTCGTCTCCCATTCCAAAGGTCCTGTGTCTGAGCCACGGCGCGGGCAGTGTGAAGCAGACATTGCCTGCCATACATATATTATATGACATATACAAAACCAACATTTTCATACTCGATACCAAACAAGAAATCTGTTACCGAACAAAATTTTGAGCTTTCATCCTGCCAGGCTACAAATTGTAACTGATTATTAACTCGTTATCGTTAATATTTCCCTCTGACGTTTAAAAAAAAGCAAGAAACGAAAGGTTATGTCTCCCCCTTTACCATAAAAATACTGCCACTGCAATCATGGGACGTGTTTAATTTCCTCTAAATGCCAAGTTTGCAGGGCACCCCCGCCACGCTGACATTCAAACACCCAATAGGTAAAATAAATAAATAATAAGTAAAGGTGGGCCTTTTGCCTGCTGGCCACCACATGAAGTGCAGGAAGTGTGATGATGAAAAACCATAGCACTGATAATAACAGAGCATTTTCATTTCCTGCCTATGAATTGTTGAAAAATATAGAATGGCTATACAGTACACAACTTCTTAGCATATCTTCATGTGTTGCTTTACAAAATATCAATTTCATTTTTCACTACGTGGCCATTGCTGGTACAAGTTTAGACACCCCTGCTGTAAAGTCTATATGCATGTGTAAAGTCTATACGTCTACATGTGCAATATAAAGCCTGTAAAGTCTATAAGAGTCTATATGTGCATGTAAAGTCTATATAAATCTGTATGTGAATATAAAACATGTAAAGTGGTGCCATCTCCATGCACAATTCTGGTGTTTTTTTTCTTCTTTCCGTTGGAATCAACCCTTATTGAATATTCTGGATCTTTGCTCATTTACATAATCCCAACCAGCGCTACAAGCCCGTTACGCCGCAGCCCTAAAGAAATGGGTTTTATTATTGTTTTAAATGATAAACATGCAAATCTTTGAAGTCCCTGAACTCTTCCAAATGCTCTTGTTGCTGTTTACATGTACCTTTTTCTTGTCTATGTAAATGCTGTATCCAATAAGTTTATAAATAAGTTGATTTAACAGCAGAACACGTCTACTAACGTCACACTGTGGAACAGGATTTTCACGTGCTTTGTTCAAGAAAGTTATGAATACAGTGGTGTGGAAAACTGTCTTCCCACATCCTGCACTTAATACTTAAATGTTTCAGATCAAATTTAAATATCAGTTAATGACAACTGAACACAAATTGCAGTTTTTAAATGAAACGTTTTATTATTAATCGAGGAAAAAAATCCAAACCTACTGTACACGGCCCTGTGTGAAAAAGTGATTGCCCCCCTGTTAAAACATAACTGAGATGAATTGAGATCTATCAGTGTGGAAAAGGTCATAAAGCCATTTCTAAAGCTTTGGGACTCCAGCGAACCACAGTGAGAGCCATTATCCACAAATGGAAAAAACATGGCACAGTGGTGAACCTTCCCAGTAGTGGCCGGCCAACCAAAATGACCCCAAGAGTGCAGCGACGACTCAACGAAGAGGTCACAAAAGACCCCACAACAACATCCAAAAAACTGCAGGCCTCACTTGCCTCAGTTAAGGTCAGAGTTCATGACTCCACCATAAGAAAGACACTGGCCAAAAACGGCCTGCTTGGCAGAGTTGCAAGACCAAAACCACTCCTGAACAAAAAGAACATTAAGGCTTGTCTCAATTTTGCCAGAAAACATCTTGATGATCCCCAAGACCTTTGGGAAAATAAAAGTTGAACTTTTTGGAAGTTGAACTTTTTGGAAGGTGTGTGTCCCATTACATCTGGCGTAAAAGTAATGCCGCATTTCAGAAAAAGAACATCATACCAAAAGTAAAATGTGGTGGTGGTAGTGTGATGGTCTGGGGCTGTTTTGCTACTTCAGGACCTGAAAGACTTGCTGTGATAAATGGAACCACGACTTCTGCTGTCTACCAAAAAATGCTGAAGGAGAACGTCCGTCCATCTGTTGGTGACCTCAAGCTGAAACCAACTTGGGTTGTGCAGCAGGACAATGATCCAAAACACACCAGCAAGTCCACCTCTGAATGGCTGAAGAAAAACAAAATGAAGACTTTGGAGTGGCCTAGTCCAAGTCCTGACCTGAATCCTATTGAGATGCTGTGGCATGACCTTAAAAAGGCACTTCATGCTGGAAAACCCTCCAATGTGGCTGAATGACAACAATTCTGCAAAGATGAGTGGGACAAAATTCCAATATTCCAAATTCCAAAATTTGTAAGAGACTCATGGCAAGTTATCACAATTGCTTGATTGCAGTTGTTGCTGCTAAGGGGGGCCCAACCACTTATTAGGTTTAGGGGGCAATCACTTTTTTGCACAGGACCATGTAGCTTTGAATTTTTTCTCCCTTAATGATAAAAAGTGGCATTTAAAAAACTGCATTTGGTGTTCAGTTGTGTTGTCATTGTCTAATATTTAAATGTTTGATGAGCTGAAACATTTAAAAGTGACTAACATGCAAAAACACTTTTTCACACCACTGTAACTACAATAAAAAAAAACACAGCTTGAAAAGCAGCTAAAGCAACAAATGTGGCCAGATTCCATGAAAACATCATTGGTGTGGGATGTAGATTTACTAGAAGCTAATGCATACGAGGTCCTGATTCAGCATTCATCTTCATTACTGCCATCCATAAAGCCAAATAGATTTTTTCAAGCAATTCCTGAAAGCCCATTATGTATCGTGTGTGTGGTGATCAATATTGTGTGCAATGGAGGGAATACATGAAAAATGCAACAACCTGGAATTGTCTTGGATTATTATCTTCATCGGAGTTGGAGGGAAGGTCCTGTATCAGCCAGCTAAACAGCGTCTTGATGAAGCACAGGATGGAGATGTACTGTCACACAAAGCGCTGCTACAGAAGATTTGGAAATACCACATGTTTCCACATCGGAACGTGTGAAAATGAAACGCATGCATCTCCAAAACTGTTGGAAGTTCCATGATGGACAGCAGTCTTTCAGCCAGTCAGACGGTATTAATGTACTCAAGTACTTAATGCTAGCTAGACACTGTTTTTTGCCAGCTGAGAGTGAAAATACACAAACAATATCACCAAAAGCCATCTGTGTGGTTCTTTGCTCATTATTTCTGTGAAGACACATGCCAACGTTCTGATAAAGCTGTTGCTAGCTGCTAACAAAATCATATAAATATGTAGCAGCTCAACTCATACAATTATTTAATCCATTTAATTTTTTTTTTTTTCACTGGAAATTTTAACTATTTTGGTGCTTTCCTGGCTAAACTTCATGAACACAAGATCAGTGCTGCTTGCTGAATCCCTCAACTTTAACTTGGATAGTCGAGAGGTACAGATTTCTTGAAATACAGTAGATACAAGTATCGATACCTACTAGCAAGTCTAGCTAACTAGTGAACTGCTGAAGTTCAAAGAGGTTGTCTAGCAACAATGCCAAACACAAAGGAAAATGATTCTGGCTCTGAATTTCCTGATAAAAAAAACAGCTCTAGGATTTGCAGAGGGCGTGGATATAAAAACAATTCCAGGATACCAAGATTTGAAAAATGCTTTCAATAAGATAACAGAAACCTTAGATAGTAGCTTGGATAGTAGAGAGATTACTCTACCACAAATAATGCCAGCAATTGAGAATCTGCATTCAATTGCAGAGACACATTCTGCTTCATATACAATAAGGAAGGCTATATCGTTTCTGGAAATAGAAGTTAAAGGTGATTACAACAACCTCTATGAAGTCACAATGGATGTCAGTAATGGTGTCACAAATATTATGGAAGAAAATAGAGCACAGAGCAAGTCTATCACAAACATTATGGAAGAAAATAGAGCACAGAGCAAGTCTATCACAAACATTATGGAAGAAAATAGAGCACAGAGCAAGTCTATCACATATATTATGGAAGAAAATAGAGCACAGAGCAAGGCTATCAAACAACTAAGACATTTGCCAATCAACTAAGAAAAGAAGTCAAGAAATTGCAAGATGAAAATGCAGACTTGAGTGCTGCTCTTAAGGAGGTTAAATACCCTATGGAAGAAATCAAGGCTCTGCAGGACGATATTAAGGAACTGTTGAATGTCAATGCCGCCTTATGCTCTGCTCTTAAGGAAGTAAAAACCCTAAAGAAAATACAGCATTATGCAAGGATGTTAGGGTTCTGCAGGATGATAGGTTGATATGATGGAGGCTTATGTGTGCATCCTGCGAGTAACATTGGCTTGTCGCAGGCCGTATTACAGTAACCTTTGAAGACAAGTCGCGGGCCGCAAAATGTGACTCGGCGGGCCACAAATGGCTCACGGGCCACGACTTTGAGACCCCTGACTTAAAGCTTGCGGGCTGCATTTACAGTAGTGTTTCCTGTCAAGTCGCGGGCTGCAAAATGTGACGTGGCCGCAAATGGCCCGCGGGCTGCGAGTTTGAGACCCCTGCTTTATATGGATGTGTGGGTTTTTTGGAACACAATTACTGTGGAACACAATTTATATACTGTTCAATTTTTCACAAATAGCTTTGTTTAAGGCGATCAATCATGTTGAAAAATTTCAAATGCATCACTATCAGAATTGGCAATCCTGTATGTACATGGTATCGAATCGATTGCGCCATTCGCAGTACTGACCACCCCTAGTAGGCACTATCACAACCCAAACTTGAGCATAAGTGTTTATAAGTGTTGGGAAATGTAAATCTTAGTTGCACTTTTCCTGACCATGCACTGTTTTCCCGTGCATTATTATCATAATAATAATGTGACAATGACTCGGTCCTTCATTGGATTCCTGGTTTAATAAAGCGGCACTGGCCGGAGGCAAGCGGAGTATTAATCCCTCTTAGTCACAAGAAAATGATCATGCGCTCATCAATATTTCAGTTGGATCCAAGAAGGCAAGGCGGGAATCCACTCTTGCAGGCTTGGGGAAAAAAAAAACGCTGACATGCAATTTTAATGTTTCATCATAAAATCCCCATTTTGGAGTGGGAGCATAAATCCAATGAGTGGCCGATACCGCTGCAACACGGCGAGGAGCGCGCAGGCTTTGTTAGATCAAATGCATGAAGTCACTTTTAATTACCACTCCACTCACCTTAGCGTATCTTCTTGCTTTCAGGGGTTGGGGGGGGCCCGCTTCACAAGCCTCAAGGACCCGAGTCACAGCACCATCAGAGTGATTCCAACTGGATTCCAACCTGAAGACACACACAAAACCCCCCACAAATATTGTCACTTTTCTTGAAGCATTACTGTCATCTCTGGAAGTGCTTCCGACTTCCCAGCATGCCTTGCGGTACTTGTTTTAGAAATAGTTGCTCAAGTTACGTCTTTACAGTTAATTATTCCACATTGTGGTAGTACTTGCCCTATGTGTTTCTTTGCCTGTTATGTTGTAGTTAGTTTTCCACCCCTGCTCATTTCACTATGTGACGAGCTCACCCATGCTTTGGCATCAACTAGGGGGCCGCAAAATGTTTGAGACCCTTAACTTATACAACCCAACATGCCAGAAAATGAGTGGGAAGAAGCGGATCTTATTTAATCCTACCTCTTCACCATGTCTGTTCATATTCTGTTCATGTCTTCTGTTCATACTATTTTCTAATGTAAGCAAAGAATGTGTAACAGTAAAACAAAGTGAGTTTTAAGATAGCATATTCACTAATAAAGACTACATCATGAAGAGATACACATCGACAGAAACGATAGATTGTAGTAAATACAGTGTGACACCATACAAAACAATACGTTGAATCAATAAGACTTTTCAAGCACGTGTAAGTATGTTAATTCCATAGACATCCACTTGAAACGATAGCAATACAGTAAATGAAACAAGTATACCTGATACAACACGTACCTTCATTCATACGACGTTTCAGTACGTTTTAATAGGCTAATTCCATATACTTTGCTTCTAGCTCAAATATGCTCATTTACTATAGTTACTTTTGGCGGCCAATATCGTCACACTAACTCGCATCTAATCAACCAACACTGACACTTTCGTCTTCCTGAAAGTCTAATGATGCCGTATTTGTTGTTTAAATGTTTGTTAAATCACACATGTAAACAAAAAAACGTTAATCTCCTTTCTTAGTTTGACGTTTTCTTCCTCGGTGCCATGTCCTACTCACTTCTTACGTTGACTGCCCTCTGCTGCCCCCTGTTGAAAGCTGCGCTGCATGACGTCAGCCCAACTCATCGTAATTATACACACATTTGAAGTTGTTTTTAAAATGGCAGACACAGCTGATATTATGTCATGCGGTGACTATAAATCACAGGACATAACAATCCCGACAATGTGAGCATAAAGTGCTCCTGTGTGTGTGATGATTGCATTATGGTGGTGGTTTATTTGGATAAAAATAAGCAAGTGCTTCTGCACCCAGTTCTGAGCTAAACATTGGTTCCAAGCGGAGCCCCGCCTTCTCTTCTTTCGCCTCCTCTCCCCCTTTCCTCCTCCTCCTTAAAAGCAAGAACGTGTGCAGTGGAAGCTCAGATGTGACATCCACGCTGGAGATATCACACAAGACTGGATTATTATTCTTTTTATTGATATTTTCCCTTGTTTGCAGACATGGATTTTGTCAACCACAACTACTTGAGCGCGCGTCGGTCGTACGACTACACCTTTAACTTCTGGAACGACTACCTGGGCCTGACCACCCTGGTCACCAAGAACCACGCGCTAAGTATGCCCCAGAGGAGCCCCAACTCCATCACAGAGTCCCTGAAGGCCACGCTGGGTCTGGACGACACTCCCGAGTGCGCATGCGCCATCGCCGGAGCCATGGGCGACAGCATCCCGCTGGACTGCTGCTGCCCGCCCGGAACCCCTCCGCCGGGCTCCATCCTAGACCTGAAGGAGCGGTTCTCCATCCTGAGCCCCTTCCAGAAGCAGCTGCCGGGGCGGGAGGCGCACGGGTGCCTGGCGGGAGGCTTGGCGGGTTTCGAGCTGCTCGGCGCGGAGCGCAGGACGCGTAAGCCCTCCGCCAAGGCCAAGCAGGAGCCCAAAATCTGCGTGTTCTGCCGGAACAACGGCGCCCCGGAGGAGGTGTACGGCTCGCACGTCCTCAAGACCCCCGACGGCCGGGTGGTGTGCCCCATCCTCAGGGCGTACACCTGCCCCCTTTGCAGCGCCAACGGGGACAACGCGCACACCATCAAGTACTGCCCCCTGTCCAAGGACCAGCCCCCCCACAGGCCGCTCAAGGGGGGTAAGAGGATGCGAATCTTCTAGAAGCAGACTTTCAATTGCATCAATTGCACTGAACGATTCCCCATCATGTGTCAGATAGATTTCATATATTTTTATACTTCATTTATACTTTTTACTTTCCCACACGGGTGTAGAAATACACCGTATAGAAGGTCAGCTTTCTATTTTTATATCTTTTTCCTTCTTACAAAACCAAAGTTTTGTTCACCATTTCAAAAAAAGGGTGAAGTGTCCACTAGCAGTCCCCCCCTCCCTAAAAAGGAACATTTGTGCCCTGATGTTAACATTCCATCTGAGAGGCAAAGTTGACCTTTTTTTTTTCATTAACAACACTCTAGATGGATTCTTTGTTTCCTTGTCACGCTTTGCTTTTTCTTTGCATTTCCACTCCAAGACAAGCAAATGAATGTTAAAACACACGCCGGTTGTAATCCCAAATAATCCATGAGAATGTATAACGCTGACACGGCAGTTTAGTTGACCAAAGCATCCGTTGTGTCATTCAGTATTCCAACCTTTGAAAAAAAGTGACCTCACCCCCCCCCGCCCCCCCCTTTTGTACTTGTATGTAAAAAACACTTTATTGATATAGTGCCATTTATAATGAGGGTTTTTGATAGTATTTGTATCTACTTGTACTTGTGTTCCATTTAACACCATTGTATGTAAATATACTCAATATACTTTTTAACTCCTTGCAAGAGAGCAAATCTACTGAAGAATAAATGACTTTGTTTGAGTAAATGAAGATGAGATAATGAAACCTTGTTATTTATATTTGCTGCTGTGCAGAATAACATGAAGAGAAATAAACATATGGAATATTTGGAAGCGTGTGCTCGCCTCTTTTAGTTGTATTCTCAGCGTGTATGTGTACCGCATGTCTAAAACATAAAAGCGTGATGTTATATTCACATAACATAAACCAAAAAGACCACAAACTGGTTGATCTTAGATCAACAGCGCCTCTGCTGGTTGCAGACAAGTATTGCACTCCATTGCTAACTCATCTGCGTCAACAATTGTGATTGTGTAATTCTTTACGTGAATGGAGGAATATACTCTTCCTGTGGGCTCAAACAACAAAAACCTTCACAGTGCATGAATGCATGTGTCCAGTTGATAAAAACTGTTCCTGTGACAACACCTAAGCTTGCAGTCTGTGCTCGCCGTTGCCCCCTAGCTGCCACGTCTATCACCTTCAAGCAGGGGTGTCCAAGCCTTTCCAAAAAATAAAAAAAAAAAAAGTTGCAGGGGCCATTTTCATATTCTTCATCAACATTTCTACTTTGTTATGTTGACAGAAACACGCTAAACACGGAGAACATGGGCGAGTACAGAGCCGTGTTAAAATTGCAAACATGGGCTAATACTGTACCTAAAATGGAGAATATTGGCTAGTACTGTGCTGAAGGCTGAGAGTACTGGCTAGTACCACGTTTAAAACTGAGAATGTCTGGTGATGTGTTATAAGCAGATGAAATTGGCTTGTACCGTGCTGAAAAACAAGAATACGGGCTAGTACGTGATAAAAACGGACAATATTGGCTAGTACGGTACAGAAAGTGAGAATATTGGCTAGTACCGTGCTAAAAACTGAGAGTATTGGCTAATAAGATCTTAAAAATTGATGACAATGGCTAGCACCTTGCTAAAAACTGAGTATATTGGCTAGTACGGTACAGAAAACTGAGAATATCAGATAGTACTGTTTAAGAAACTGAGAATACTGAATAGTACTGTGCTAAAAAATGATATTGGCTAGAACTGTACAGAAAAAATGAGAATATTGGCTAGTACTGTGCTAAAAACAGTATTGGCTATTACTGTATTAAAAACCAATGACAGTGATGAGTGCCATGCTAAAAACTGAGTATATTGGCTAGTACTGTGTTAAAAACAGAATATTGACTAGTAATGTATTAAAAACAAAGGATGTTGAATAGTTCCGTGTTAAAAACTGAGAATATTGGCTTGCAATGTGCAAAGGATGAAGAACATGGTGTAGTACTGTACTAAAACCCGGACAATATTGGCTAGTACTGTACTAAAATGGACAATATTGGTTAGTGCTGTCTTAACCTTGAATATTGGCTAGTAACGTGCTAAAAACCCAGAATAATGGCTACTACTGTGTTATGAACTGATACTGGCTAGTACTGTACTAAAAACTGAAAATATTGGCTAGTACTATTCTAAAAACTGAAAACAACGACTAGTGCTGCACTAAAAATTGAGAATACTGGCTAGTACTGTTGTAGTACTAGGCTGTGTAATGTGCTCAGGATTGAGAACATGGGCTAGTCCTGTACTACAGCCCGAGAATATTGACTTGTACTGTACTAAAAATGTAAAACTTTGTCCAGTAATGTACTAAAAACTGAAAACAGTGGCTAGTACTGTCCTAAAAACAGAATATTGACAAGTACTGCACTAAGAATGGAGAACATTCTGGTGGCTGCCCCAGCTTGAAACAGGGATTGAACAGCGCCTCCTGTTGGACTGTACGGAGCGTAGCGACGAAGGGTTGGATTGGTGTTGATGCTCCGCAGGACAAGAAGCATTCAGCGAAAAAAAAAAAAAAAGGCCAAAGTCAGCCGCCTGCATGTTTGTCCTGCAGCTGCGGCTGCTGCATTAAAAATGGATGAAGACTAAGTGCAAGAGGGATTTATCAGGCTGAGAGCGAGAGAAGGGCTGTCGGGCTCGCGTTGCAGGCAGCTAACGGATGGTATTCCCTCCGGGCCCACGCCTCCATTAGGCGCTGTGAGAATAATCCAGTTAGCTTGAGCATTTATGAGATATGTATCTTCCAGCAAGGTAGAAATGGCTTAGCTGGAGTGCACAATAAAAGTTGGAGGAGTGCTTTTAAATGAAGAAATAAGAGAAGCGCACACGCCGTTTGGGATGCCAGATAGCCACTCAGCAGGAAAACCAGGGGTGGTCAAAGTGTGGCCCGGGGGCCAATACAGGCCCACAGCTCCAGCACATATAGTACAATGTTGTCATGTTTACAGTGTTAGCAATGCGTCTTAGTGCATCCAATAGCGAGTGAATGACATCTTCGCCCCCCACCCCCATCATTTCCCACAATACACCTGCAGTGACAATGCTGCGTCGCCATAGCAACCCCTGCTATGAACATGGACAGCAGCTGGAGAGCAAAATCCTATCTTTAGGATTTGGTGTCCACTTTCATTCTCAGGAGAATGGCATCCAAATAAAAATGATGCATTTTTTTCAAATGGCAAGTAAAAAATGTCCGCCTGAAATGATGGGAAAACTCTTGTTATGTCCTGTGAGCAGGCCAGCTGGGTGAATGAATGAATAACATGGCGATATTAGTTACTTACAGTCCTTATTAGTGGATTTAAAAAACATGGTTAGTATAAAACTGTATTGCACAAATAAAAGCTTCCCAGTAATAAAGGCATGGAACTCTGCAGTTAACGACTCGTGTGATTTATTACAATACAATTAGTGCCATTTAATATTTCATACAATTTTATCTGAGCAAGATTTACTATGATTATTATACATAATAGGATATTGTACTAGTAATATGATTGATACAATTCAATGCAATTAATACTATTACAAGTCATATGATTTTATACAATCTATAGTACGAGTAATGCACTTTTATACAATTTAATTAGTATGATTTAATATAAAATTGAATACAACTAGCACAAATGATTTAATACAAGCAATATATTTAATACGACATATGATTTAATATACCATTTACTATTATTTATTATTATTTATATTTCATTTAGTACCCCGCCCGAAGTCAGCTGGGATAGGCTCCAGCATACCCCCGCCACCCTAACTAGAATAAGCGGCATAGAAAATGGATGGATGGATATTTCATTTAGTGTGACTAATACAATTTAATACAATATGATTTGATAGGATTTAATGGTTATTACAATATGATTAATACAATTCAATGCAATACATTTGAATACAAGTCGTATGTTTCAATGCAATTTAATACAATTAGTCCAATTTAATGATTTAATACAACTAATACTCTTATATTAAATGATTAAATAAATGCAATATTTATTATATTTTAGTATTTTAAATTTTTCTTATTATTTAATGTGAATAATACAATGATTGAATACACTTTAATACAATGACTATGATTAATAAAATTGAACGCAATACGATACAAGTCATGTGATTTTATACACTTTACAACTTAACAATTATATGATTTAATGAACTTAATACATGAGAAATACAATTCAATACGAGTAATGATTGAATAGGATTTTATAATATGTATTATGATGAATACAATTTAATGTAATTAGGTTTAATGTCATTATTTCAGTTGAATGTTTTAATACAATCATTGCTTGCTTCCATCTTGTGGCGATGGAAGGTATTGCATCCAGCAGGTGTCAGCTTTGCTGCTGCCATTTCCATTTATATATATATATATATATATATATATATATATATATATATATATATATATGTTTTTTTGGGAGAACGAACAGAACAAGAATTTCATTGCATAGCAGAACTACCTGTTTTACTGTGCATATGACAATAAAAGTCTTGAATGTTTTTTCCAGCAGGCTGAAGATGCAAACACATAAAGTCTGTATTACAGTAAAAAAAAAGCCAGTATTACTCCTACCTACAGCATTATCACTGATTTATTCTTAAAAGAAAAGTTCCATTTTTCCACAATCCTCGTGTATGACATGAACACACGTCTTCTCTTTTCTGTGTGTTCTGAAGATATAAAAACGCATTTATGATGAGTGCTATTGGCCAGGGGTGCTGTATAAAGGGGAAAAGTGAGGACAATTCCAAGGTCCCTTGACTGCTAGGGGGCCCAAAAAATAGGTACTTACTAATATAGTTCATAATTACTAAAGGGGGGGGGCAACATTATTTTTCTGAAGGGACCCAGAATTCCTGGCTGCAACGCTGCTATTTGTGATAAAAGGAACCATAAAATCGCCTTCATTTAGACAAAAACATTTTACTTTTTGAAGACAAGTGGTGAAACCTCCAGAGGATGAAATGCCTTCTTGAAAGAGTCTATAGCGAACCCGATGTCTTCCACCGCTGAGAAAGGCCGCTCTCGTCCGATGGATTTCAATTATTTGAGTGTAGCCGTCTGACTACGGGAGGACGACGCTGCCCGAGACGTTGGTTAGGGCAAGACACTACACTGCACCAATGGGTCGCTGCGTGCTGCAGTAGTACGAGCCACAGGTGATTGGCTTTTGTGATCGCCGTTGAAAGGCATTTATCGGCATGTGGCGATTACGAAATTTTTTACGGAAATCGGACGAAACTGATCGGTGGCCGATCTAGCGGACCATCCCTATTTTATATACATGCTGTAACCATGTACAGTAGTAACAGGTACATTCATATATACATGTAATACTTAACAGTATTTTGCTCTATTTTGGTCATTTTAAGCATTACTGGAACTCCCTTCCTGGGCACATTGATTTCACGTGGCATCATAGAAAGGGCCGCTACACCTGCCGTTAACTTTTCCAAACTCAAAAACAGCGGCAGAGGCGGCAGCTCCAACACGTAGCGTTACCTTTCAGTAGTGGCCTGTGAGTGGGGTGCTGGCACGCTGCGAGCGAGGGTGTGGTGAAGCTAGTCGCTAGCCGGTGTGGTGTGGCGAGGTGTCACTACGCCAGTAAAGTAGTTCTTCAGCGTAACAATGTTAATAACAATTAATGTCGCTGTAGCTTGGTTAGTATGCACATCACATTATATGTAAATGGAGCGTTGTTGACGCTTTGGCTTTGGAGGCGGAATAGGTGCATCCCATTACGAGCATTCTTAGCTGCGTCTTTGAATCAGTTTTTATATCTTTAGAAAGGACAGAAAAGATAAAGAAATAAATGTTCATGTCTCACTTAAGGATTGTGGAAGCAAAAAAAGTGCAGTTTTACTTTAAGACTCTACATTACAAATAAATCAATGTTCCTGCCTTTCTCCTCTTTCTTCCTCTTCTGGGTTTCATTTTGGAATAAACATCACTGAGGTTTTTTTTAAAAGGACATGTGTGTGATTTATGCCATCTATTCATTCACTATTAAGTTCTTTTTCCTGCAAGAGAGTAAAATGAATGAAGACGACTCAATTAGTGCAGCAGAAAATAACATTTAAACGGCTGCGCGCTTTCTTAATGTCGTTCTATTTTTAGGCTGCCCTTTTAGAAGCTGAGCTGTGAAAAATGTGGCATTTGGTGCGGGGGGGCGGGGGGGTCGGGGGGGGGGGTAAAAAAAGCAGTGCAATCGTGAAAAGTTAGCAGTGATGATTAAGCGGTCTCGTCACCTTCAAACATCCTTCAAAGCTTTCTGGGTCAATTGTAATCTACCTGTTGAGCCGTGTGACGGCCGTGGTGATGCCAAGTCACAGACCTGCCGTCTTCTCCTTTCCGAGTCCCAGCTACAGGCCAGAAGACACTGGCACTGATCAGGATGTCCCTGTCGCCTAGCAACCCCCGCAGATCAAATTGGACCGCAGCCAAGCGTGAAAGTCATTCCACACAAGAGGTGAAAGGGGTTAGCATCGTTTTGCCTTTTGCCTTCTTTAAAAACAGCTTACATTTCACACATCTGTCATCAGGAATTAGACTCACATTTACTTTCAACTCTCTGAACAACAAAAAAACAGTGAAAGCGTGCCCACGTCCCACACGGTATACATTGAAAGGGAGGAAGAGGGAAGTGTTAGTGGCGTCTAGTCGGTAAACAAATACAGTGCAGCCTCTGGTTAGCAGCAGTCATGGCTACAGACAGTGCAAAGGAGAAGTCACCTTCCGACCTCTTTAAGAACACTTGACCTTCCCGGTGAAATACAGTATGTCAAGCAGAGATGGAGTAATGATGGGGAAAAAAATTCTTACTGTTGCACTTGTCTGCATCCTTCCACTTTACTATAAAGAAATATGGTAACCTATTATATATTATTTCAGATTTATCCATTTTTTTCTAGCAGTTTACATTGTTTTATGATTCATTTTGAATATTTTATGATATATATTTTTTTTTTATTATATGTTGTTCCCTTAGTGTACCCAAAATGAACCAAACAGTCACATTGAAACCAGTGACAGGTGATTATGGCCATCATATTATTATATACTTATACATTATTACAGGAAGGGTGTTCAAAGTGCGGCCTGTTTTTTTTTGGCACATTCTAAAAATATAGTTTGACAATAAAATTCTTAAATAAAAAAAGCAGCAAAAATGGAAAAGTCTGCATTAATTACTTACTAATTACTTGTAATTAGTACAATAATAAAGTCAAAATATTAAGACAAATAAGAAAAAAGTTGGAACTTATGAGAAAAAGCCATACATTCATGAGAATAAGGTAATAGTTTGAGGAAAAATTAACATCAAATGTCATTTTCATAGCATAAAGTTGAAATATTACAGAAAATGTACAAAAATGAACGAGAAGAAAATGTACAAAAATTATTTATGAAGAAAGTTGAAATACTAAATTTTAAAAAACCCAGCTAAATGGTAAAAAAATAAAAAACGTGGCAAAGTTGCATTCTTTCATTTTTCACTACGTAGCCCTGCATTACAGTAATCCTTCACCACTTTGCGCATTTGAATTTCCCAGCTTCACTCTATCACGTTTTTTTAAAAACATTAAAATCATGGTGTTTCGTAGTTGGCTACAGCCTATTAAACAAATCTGCATATTTAAGCCAATTTTCTGTATTTTTGGTCTAAATTAAGCATTTCCAAGCATTAAAATGGTTGGAAAGTAAAATTAGGCATTCAGAAGATGCATTCAAAGATGTGATGGCATGTAGTATTCCACACTGGTCACTAGGTGTCAGTATTGTTACACTGACGAGACAACAGGCACTGGAGGAAGCACTGTACAGAAAACCAGAGTAACAAAGAAAGTCTATAATATGTCTTATTATTAGCGCTGTCACAAATAACGCGTTAATGGCAATAACTAATTTATTTCATTAATCACGTTCATTTTTTGTGTGTAATTAACACATGCGCACCAGAGCAAGCACATGACCGCAGACGGATCACAGTGGAGCTTTTAGCTTGACATATTTGGTTCATTTGGAGCTGTTAACTTACAAATCTAAATATTCATTTTTCTGTTCATTAAATACAGTAATAACATACTTGGTAATGGTAATTAATCATAATTAATTTAAAAATTGTGATTAATCCGATTAAAATTTGTAATTATTTGACAGCCCAACTTATATGTCTACTATATTAGATAATAGGAGCGTTACGTTGTCTATAGGGGTGTTATTTCATGTCTAGAGGGCTCTAATGATGTTAAAAAACATTTAGAAGGAAAATATTGGATTTATAAATAAGAAATCCTATTTAGCGGAAATTCACTTATCACAGGGCCGGAAGTAAATAACCGCGATTAACGAGGGATGACTGTACATCCTTACGATTTGGGCAAAGTGTAAAAAAACAAAAAAAACATTTAGACTTACGGGATCCGGGCAGAAAATGGGGTCCTGTCGTTAACATTAACAGGAAACACTTTGAGGGGTACCTGTTTGAATGTTTAAAAAATAATTTGACTTGAAAGAGGAGTTAAAAAGCAACTTGGAAAAAGGAAAAAGGAAAAACATACCATAGTAGTTTTGTCCTTTTAAAGGAGCACCTGTGAGCTGGCCACATTTTTCTTTCCAATGTGCAGCCTGTCTTTGAAAAAAAGACAATGAACAATTTAATATTTAACCTTCATTTAGTTGTATGATTATTCAATTAATTACATTTGGAAAGACCAGGTACCAGTAATTATCATTTTTGAAATTAAGAATTTTATTACAGATGTAACTTTTTTATCATTTTATTTTAGTTTGGAGTTTTTCTTTTGACATGTGAATGGAGTTTTGTTTCATGTGTACTGTTACATACAAACTCCTCTTCTTCCTCATCATCCAGTTAGATGATGACATCATTCCAGCTCCACAATCAAGCAGTGCAGCGCAGAAGGCATTTGGATTGTCTCACATTTTTCTTCCAGCTCCAAAGCCAGCGGCTCCAGGTGGTGGTGGTGATCTTCTGGATCGAGCAGTGATGAGTCATGAGGAGGTTCAGTTGGCTTGGAGTAGTCACTCGTTAAAAAAAACGACATGTCGGGATTTGAGGACCTGATGACTGATCCATCTACAGACAGGACTTGGACTTTTGGTTTAAACATCCACAGATTCGAGAACATTTCTTTCGGATGCTCCACATCCTGAAGATCAGGAAGATCATCAATGTAAAGCGGTTCTGCATCCTGCAGTCCAGTCTCTAGGGGACCAGGACCATGTGCTTCTTTAGGAGAGTCTACCTTCACAGAAGGATGCTGGTTCTCATGGCTTGTAAATTCTCTTCCTGGTTCATTGCCAAGAACTTGAACATCCTCTCTATTCACCCACTGATACACTTCATCTTCCTCAGACATCTTATCTTGGATCTCAACAGCCAATTCTTTGTAAAGCTGCTCTAATTTGGAGTCTTCAAATTTTTCATTGGATTGCTGTGTTTGACTTTGGAGGCTCTCCAGTGTGTTCTGGACAAAGCTATGGGTGTTCTCAACTGGTGGTTCCAAATGCTGGACATCAGTTTTCAGTGGCTCTGCATCCTGCAGTTCAGTCTCCAGTCGACATGGACTGTGTGCTTCTTCAGCAGAATCTACCCTGTCAGAGGGAGGCTGCTTCTCCTGCTCCTCACTTGACTGGTTCACAATTGTAGGCTCTCTGGTTTGACTGTCAAGAACATGATGCTCCTTACCAACAACCTGTTCATCTTCTTCAGACATCTTATCCTGGATCTTGGCCACCAACCCTTCATCAAGCATTTCTGATTTGGAATCTTCTTCCAGTTTTTCACTGGATTGTTGTGTTTGACTTTGGAGGCTCTCCAATGTGTCCTGGACAAAGTAATGGATATTCGCAACAGGTGGTTCCACATACTCAAGAACAGGAAGACCATTGTTTTTCAGTGACTCTGCATCCTGCAGTTCAGTCGCCAGTAAACATGGACCATGTGCATCACCAGAAGAATCGACCCTGTCAGAGGGAGGCAGGTTCTCCTGCTCCTCAATTGAATGATCCATAATTGTAGATTCTTTGGTTTGATTGCCAAGAACCTGTTGCTCCTCCCCCTCCCCCTGCTGAACCTGTTCATCTTCTTCAGACATATTATCTTGAATCTTGGCCACCAATCCTTCATCAAGCTGCTCTGTTTTGGGGTCTTCTTGTAGTTTTTCATTGGATTGCTGTGTTTGACTTTGATGGATCTCCAATGTGTCCTGGACAAAGTTGTAGATGTTATCAGCAGGTGAATCCACATCCTGAGGATCAGTTAGATCATCAATGTGTGGTGGTTCTGCATCCTGTAGCCCAGTCTCTAGTGGACCAAGACCACGTGGTTCTCTAGGGGGGTTTACCTTCACTGAAGGAAGCCGGTTCTCATGGTGCTCACTCCTATCGCTTACAATTGTTGTAGATTCTCTTCCTGCTTCGATGCCAAGGACCTGATCCTCCTCTCCAATCGCCCACTGAGCCTGTTCTTCATCTTCCTCAGACTTCTTCTCTTGGATCTCAACAGCCAACCCTTTTTCAAACTGCACTGATTTCGAGTCTTCATCCAGTTTTTCATTGGAATGCTCTGTTTGACTCTGGTGGATCTCCAATGTGTCCTGCACAAAGCTATGCATGTTATCAGCAGGTAGTTCCACATCCTGTAGCCCAGTTGCCATTGGACTGGGGTCATGTGACTTTTCAAAAGAATCTAACATCACAGAAGGAAGCTCTCTCCCTGCTTTATCACTGAGAACCTGATTATCCTCTTCATCCACCTGCTGAGTGTGCTCATCCTGTTCTTCAGACATCTTATCTTTGATCTTGTCCTCCGACTCGTCCTTAAGCTTCTCTGATTGTGATTGGAAGACTTTGTCATTTTCCTGGTTTTCATTGGTCTGCTGTGTCATTTGGGTCTGGACAAACTCCTCATGGTTCCCTGGTGTGACCTGCACAAAGCTCTGGATGTTTCCAGCAAGTTCTACAACATCTTGAAAAGCAGGAACATCATCAGTGTGCAGTGGCCCTTCATCCTGCTGCCCAGTCTCCAGTGGACATAGACCTTGGGGCTCTACCCTGACCGACTGCTTCTCCTGCAGCACGCTCTCAACACTGATACTATGCACATGACAATGAAACTCTCTTGTATCTTGTATCTTGATTGTACATTCTCTTCCTGCTTCATCACCAGGAACGCAATACTCTTCTTCATCGGCATGCTGAGTCTGTTCATATTGTTCTGCACACATGTTTGCTTCGAAGCGCTTTTCCTGGATTTCATCAGACTGCAGTGTCTCCTCCTGGGCCTCCAGTGTGTCCTGCACAAAGCTATGAATGTTCTGAACAGGTGGTTCCACATCCCCAAGAGCATGAAGAGCAATGTGCAGTGGCTCTATGTCCTCCATTCTAGTCCCAGGTGCACCAGGGCTTAGCAGTTCTTCGGGTGAGTCTACGCTCATCGAATGAAGCTGTTTTTTCTGCTCCTCCTTTACATGAATTATATTTGTAGGCTCTCTTTTTGTTTCATCACCAAGAATGTGATACCTCTCTCCATCAACCTGTTCATTTTCTTCAGACCTCTTCTCTTGGATCTCAACAGCCAACTCTTCTTCAAACTGCTCTGATTTCGAGTCTTCATCCAGTTTTTCATTGGAATGCTCTGATTGACTCTGGTGGATCTCCAATGTGTCCTGCAAAAAGCTATGCATGTTATCAGCAGGTGGTTCCACATCCTGTAGCCCAGTTGCCATTGGACTGGGGTCATGTGATTTTTCAAAAGAATCTAACATCACAGAAGGAAGCTCTCTCCCTGCTTTATCGCTGAGAACCTGATTATCCTCTTCATCCACCTGCTGAGCGTGTTCATCCTCTTCTTCAGACATCTTATCTTTGATCTTGTCCTCTGACTCTTCCTTACGCTGCTCTGATTGTGATTGGAAGACTTTGTCATTTTCCTGGTTTTCATTGGTCTGCTGTGTCGTTTGGCTCTGGACAAACTCCTCATGGTTCCCTGGTGTGACCTGCACAAAGCTCTGGATGTTTCCAGCAAGTTCTACAACATCTTGAAAAGCAGGAACATCATCAGCGTGCAGTGGCCCTTCATCCTGCTGCCCAGTCTCCAGTGGAAATAGACCTTGGGGCTCTACCCTGACCGACTGCTTCTCCTGCAGCACGCTCTCAACACTGATTGTACATTCTCTTCCTGCTTCATCACCAGGAACGCGATACTCTTCTTCATCGGCATGCTGAGTCTGTTCATATTGTTCTGCACACATGTTTGCTTCGAAGCGCTTTTCCTGGATTTCATCAGACTGCAGTGTCTCCTCCTGGGCCTCCAGTGTGTCCTGCACAAAGCTATGAATGTTCTGAAAAGGCGGTTCCACATCCCCAAGAGCATGAAGAGCAATGTGCAGTGGCTCTATGTCCTCCATTCTAGTCCCAGGTGCACCAGGACTTAGCAGTTCTTTGGGTGAGTCTACGCTCATCGAATGAAGCTGTTTTTTCTGCTCCTCCTTTACATGAATTATATTTGTAGGCTCTCTTTTTGTTTCATCACCAAGAATGTGATCCTCCTCTCCATCAGCCTGTTCATTTTCTTCAGACCTCTTCTCTTGGATCTCAACAGCCAACTCTTCTTCAAACTGCTCTGATTTCGAGTCTTCATCCAGTTTTTCATTGGAATGCTCTGATTGACTCTGGTGGATCTCCAATGTGTCCTGCAAAAAGCTATGCATGTTATCAGCAGGTGGTTCCACATCCTGTAGCCCAGTTACCATTGGACTGGGGTCATGTGATTTTTCAAAAGAATCTAACATCACAGAAGTAAGCTCTCTCCCTGCTTTATCGCTGAGAACCTGATTATCCTCTTCATCCACCTGCTGAGCGTGTTCATCCTCTTCTTCAGACATCTTATATTTGATCTTGTCCTCTGACTCTTCCTTACGCTGCTCTGATTGTGACTGTAAGACTTTGTCATTTTCCTGGTTTTCATTGGTCTGCTGTGTCGTTTGGCTCTGGACAAACTCCTCATGGTTCCCCGGTGTGACTTGCACAAAGCTCTGGATGTTTCCAGCAAGTTTGACAACATCTTGAAGAGCGGGAACATCAGCATGCAGTGGCCCTTCATCCTGCTGCCCAGTCTCTAGTGGACATAGACCTTGGGGCTCTACCCTGACCAACTGCTTCTCCTGCAGCACGCTCTCAACATTGATTGTACATTCTCTTCCTGCTTCATCACCAGGAACGCGATACTCTTCTCCATCGGCATGCTGAGTCTGTTCATACTGTTCTGCACACATGTTCGCTTCAAAGCGCTTTTCTTGGATTTCATCAGACTGTAGTGTCTCCTCCTGTGCCTCCAGTGTGTCCTGCACAAAGCTATGAATATTCTGAACAGGCGGTTCCACATCCCCAAGAGCATGAAAAGCAGTGTGCAGTGGCTCTGTGTCCTCCGTTCTAGTCCCAGGTGCACCAGGACTTAGCAGTTCTTCGGGTGAGTCTACGCTCATCGAATGAAGCTGTTTTTTCTGCTCCTCCTTTACATGACTCACATTTGTAGGTTCTCTTTTTGTTTCATCAACAACGACATGATCCTCCTCTCCATCAGCCTGTTCATCTTCCTCAGGCTCTGCTTCATCACCATGAGCCTTTTCTCCATCGGCCTGTTGAGCATTTTCTTGTTGTTCTTCAAACATTTCATCTTCAATCTTTGCCTCTACTCTTTCATCAAATTGCTTTGATTTGGAGCCTTTGTAGTTTTCCTGGTTTTCATTGGGTTGACTGTGGAGAAACTCCTTATGGGCCTCCAGTGTGTCCTGCACAAAGACAGCCGCAGCAGGTGGCCCATCAATATAGAGCAGTTCTGCTTCCTCTAGTCTAGAACCCGTTGAAGTGGAAACCTTTAGGTCTTCTGGAGGGTCTACACTGACAGAAGGAAGCTGGTTCCCCTGTGGCTTGCTTTCATGGTTTGCAACTGTTGGCAGTTCTCTTTCTGGTTCATCAACGTGGTGAAGCTGATCTTCCTCACCATCTGTCTGCTGAGTCTGTTCATCTTCTTCAGATATTTTATTTTCAACCTCCAACTTGTCATCAGGCTGGTTTGTTTCAGAGTTTTTGTCGTTTTGCTGGTTTTCGTTGGACAGATATGTTTGTCTCTGGAGAAACGCCTCATGGGAGTCCAATTTGTCCCACACAAAGTTTTGAATAGGTGGTTCCGCATCCTCAAGAATAGGAAGGTCATCAGCATGCAGCAGCTCTGCATCCTCTAGTCCGGTCACTAGTGTGCTGGGATTTTGTACTGCCTTGGCAGAATCTATCCACACTGAATGAACCTGGTTCTCTTGCTCCTCATTTGCATGACTCACAATTGTAGGTTCTCTTCTTGTTTCATCTCCAAGATTCTCCTGGCCATCTGCCTGCTGAGTCTGTTCATCAACTTTCTCAGGCAACTTCTTTCCAGCCTCCAACTCTGCATCAAGCTGGTCGTATTTGCTTTCTTGGTTTTGTTTGGACAGCTGTGTTGTCTGACTTTGGAGAAACTCTTGGGCATCCAGTGAGTCCTGCACTAAGCTTTGGATGCTTGGAGTAGGTGATTCCGCATCCTCTAGAACAGGAAGATCATCAACATGCTGCAGCTGTGCATGCGCCCATCCAATCCCTACTAGGCTGGGATTTTGTTGCTCCTCAGGAGAGTCCGTCCTCACCGAAGGAAGCCGCTTCTCTACATCTTCGTTAGCATTGCTCAAAATTGTAGGTTCTCTTCTTTTTTCATTACACAGAACCTGATTCTCTTCATTATCAGCCTGCTGAGCCTGTCCATCAACTTTCTCAGACATCTTATTTCCAGCCTCCAACTCTTCATCAAGCTGATGTGCTTCATTTTCTTTGGACAACTCTTCATGGGCAACTAATGTGTCCTGCACTAAGCTTTGGATGCTTGGAGTAAGAACAGGAAGATTATCAACATGCAGCAAATCCGCATCATCCAGTCGAGTCTCCAGTGGACTTGCTCCTTGTGGGTCTACCCTGACTACATGAAGTTGGTTCTCCTGATGTGCATCCTCACACTTTACAATTGTTGGAATTTCTCTTCCTGCTTCATCGCTGATAACCTGATCCTCTACTCCACCACCATCAGCCTGCTGAGGTTGTTCTTCATCTTCCTCAGACATCTTAACATTGGCCTCCAATTCTTCATCAAGCTGGTCTGCTTCTGAGTCTTCATCATTTCCATCGTTTTCATTGGATTGTGTTGTTTGACTTTGGAGAAACACCTCCTGGGCATCCAAGGAGTCCTGCACAAAGCTCTGGATGTTCTCAGCAGATGATTCCTCACAAGATGTTTCTAATGCGAAGGAAGACTCAAGCTCACCTGAAAGGAAACAAAAGCAAAATGGTACCAAAAATCCAAGTAACAAAATGGATTAGTCAGTGGAATGCTGTATCCCCAAAATCCAGCCCCACTTGAGTAGATTTCAAAGAACAGACTGAACAAAAAATGTTTTGCTATTTCACAATTACAAATTAAACTTCATAAAAACTGGCATAGATTGTTGTTGGCCCAAATAAGATAACTGGTGAATTTGTCATGGTGATTAATAAAATATCTATCTATCTATCTATCTATCTATCTATCTGGTCACTCATGGCTGTCTGGTATTCAAGTACATGTCCGTGATGTGTAGACACACACAAAAGCAGTCTCAGAAAAGCGATCAACAATTTGCAGGTATTCTATTGTTACCATAGATTATACAGTACATTCAATACCAGCTAACGTTAGTAGCTGAACTTTGCCAAATCGCTATCATTACATAACAAACAGCCAGTGCGTGTGCATGTGTTACATAGAGCGTACAGCAGCTTCAAGTGCATACAATCTGCACAATTGGCACAGAAATGGATTATTGTACATGTGCAAGTTTACCGTGTTGGAATTGAGCGCTGCTGTTGTCGTGTTAAGGTCAACAATAAAATTTAAAAACAGCGTCAGACTCTGTGTTCCTCTGTCGGACACTACATTACTTACAAGTACTTACTGTTAACTTTTTGTTGCAGGCGGCTGGGTCTGCATTCATTTAAGGCCCTGTCACACCTTGACGATTTAGCCAGCGCATGCCCGACGTGATCATTTTGATGGCATACGTTGAACTGTGGACGTTCAATTTTGGGCGTATACATAGTGTATTCATAACGAGTTCGACGTATACATGACGTATTAGTAACTTATATAGAACGTTTCTATAAGTTATAGACAACTTATACCAACGAATGCGTAGCGTGTTGCCGGCGTTCACAACTTATGCCCAACACCAGTCTAACTTATGCAAACCGCACGGCAGCGTATGGCCGACGATCACGTGCCGTAGCCTATAAAAAGGCTGCCACTTGATGACTCACCTCACTAGACATCGCAGTGTCAACATCACCATCATGCCGAAGAAAATTTCCAAGACCGCTGCCAAGAAGTATCAGGGCAGTGACGGAGGATCCATCGCCACCCACAGCCTCCCCCTCCTACTCTCACTCTGATGGAGATGACGCAAGTTGTAACGCCTCTTCCCCTCCTGTTAGTTGCATTCCCCAAAGTTGTTTGAGTATTATTTAAGTGTTGCACTGTGCAATAACACTTGAAGGAATACGTTTATTATCGTTCATTGCTGGGGTGTGATGTCATTATGACGGATGATCATGTTTTTCACAGCTGTCATTTATACTCATTTGTAAATAGTTCTATTTTTTCCAGCAAACGCTAACTTGGACAGTAACATGCTGTATCTCTCCATTCTTTTTTAATGTAAATACTCCTATGCACTTTATGTTGACATGATCAATAATGCTTGATTAAAACGTGCATTGTTTCTCTCTGCCAAAGAGCAAAAAGAAAAAAGAAAATGTTAGTTCCATTCCCAGTGTCACAGTGCCCTCTACTGGTCAAGCATGTACAGTATACATAAGGACTTCCTACAAGGCACACCATAATGTACTGTATCTGCAAAAACAACAGCCTCCATCTCCTCTCAGTCAACTTGCCAAGAAGAGAGCCAAGAAGATACAGTTTTGTCTCAAGGTATGTTGACGCATTACGACTTGTGCGTAACTTACAAATAACGTGTGTGAACGGGCGTCAACGATCGCATAACTTATTGCCCGCGTATGCGGGACGTATTAATCATACGCTGACATACGTTGAAAAGTTTTGTGCATGCACAAAATTTTTGGACGACTTAGACGTACTACGACGCGTATGCCGGCGTGCTTCAGCATGCTCTTAACTTATACAAAACTTACCCAGAACTTATTTGACGTACGCCAGCGTATTGGCCAAATTTTCCGTACGTTGGCGTAAGATGGCTAAATCGTCAAGGTGTGACAGGGCCTTTAGCACCCAAATGAGGCACCGATAGCTACTTAGTTTTGCGACTGTTTATGTCACGGCAGCAGTGACATAATGACGTAGAACCACGGTTCGTTCCAAAAGGTCAGACAAAAAAACGCAATGTACAAAAATAGATTAAAATTTTCCCTTAGGAAATAATATAAATCCAATCAACCCATTCCAGACACCCAAAATTACCAAAAACATTTTATAGAGAATATATGTAGAAAACAATGCAAAATTAGAAATGAGGAATGGATGGAACTTAATGTCGATGCAGACTGGCGATATCAAATTCAATCATGTTTCTCACCTTTACCAAATTGCTGGCACTCGCAAAATTCTTTGACCCCATGGTGGTTATTTAGTCGTCGCACTCAATAAATAAAATGCACTGACAGTGAGTTGGCAACGCATGGGCTGGTATGTTTGGGCACAAACATACTTTTTTTAAAAAGTGAAATATTATACAAAATCCGGGACAGTGTACAAAAACCATGGCAAAATATTTGCAAATTTGTTTTGACATTAACTGCATCATACAAAAACTGAGGTGCACCCCTACACTTGAGTAAATAGAATTTCAATAAAAGATTTTTCATGTACAAAAATCTCACCTCTCTTCGCTTCCTCTTTAAGGTGTTGTTTCCTCTGGGCTTTCTTTTTAAGTAACGCTAGTGCATCCAAGCTGTCCCGGATTTTCTTCCTATCCTGGTTGTCCCACTGCTCCCTCTCCTTGCGCTCCCCCACCAGCCCCCCAAGCGCCCATGCCTCTGCACACGCTCTATCCCTGGGGAAGACAGGCCTGTCGTCCAGGAAGGTGAGCTGCCTGAGGCGGATGATGAGGGTCTTCCTGTAGTTGGGGATTCTGGTCACCACTTTGTTGCCCATCAGATTCAGGACACGTAGTTCCGGCATGGCCTCAAGGACTGGAATAATGGCTGGCTCGTGGAGGAGATTGTGGGACAGATCCAAAACCGTGATGGCCACGCACTCGCTAAGATGCTGGATGTCATCCACAACCTCGAGTTTGTTGTGGGCGATCTGCAGGGTGCTGAGCTGAGGCAGGCAGGAGATGTTCTCGATAGTGTTGATGTAGTTGTTGGAGACATTCAGGGAGCAGAGCTTCTGCAGAGGGGCCAGGTTCTCCAGCTTCTGTATCAGGTTCTGTTGCAGGAACAAGCAGCGCAGGTTAATCTGCGCATCCAGGTTCTCGATACGTTGCAAGCCGTTGCTCTCTAGCCACAAACACTTGAGCCCGGTGTACTCCTCCAAGTTCTCAATGGTGGAGAAACCCTTAAAGTGCAGGTAGAGCGTGTCATTCAGATATGGCGTACAATACAGTTTGTTCTGCTTGCAGTGGTCCTTCAAGAACTTCTTCGTCATTCTTGGCCCGGAATTTTTTGTCAGATTTTTGTTTTCTTGACATTGACTTTGTACAGCGGTTGCCTTAGTATCGCTGCCACCTCTCAGTGGAGTCGGTGTCAACGCTGCATTTTCCATAATGTCCCTCAACTCAACAAAGCTAGCGTCTGCTTTAGCTAGCACGTCACCTGTTGTCTCCTACAGTCCTGCGTTTGCGACGAAAGAAAAAGTGGCATTTAAAGCTGTTAGGCGGTATTCTGCCCGGTTATACTCACACTGACGTCTGACGCCGTACAGCTTTGTCACGAAACGGAAGAAAAAAAGCGGCGAGCGTGACGTCAAATCGCGAATAAGCGCGTACGTCCTTGAACGTCATGCGGACGTGTCTGTGTCACGCTCCCCTAGTGACGCCACCCGCTGTGGTGCACAGGTGGCCTCGTGCAGGCAGGCGGACCGTCCACCTGCCAGCATCCATCATCACAACGAGTACAATGAAAGCTGCGCCAGGAGATTACCTGCTGTGGTGTGCCCTCAAAGCCCTCGTCCGCCTTCGTCGGTACGCTGTTTCATTTCTAAGCTTTTTGCAATAACTTTTTGTAGAACTTATTGTTTACCTGGGGGCTTCAACACTTTGTTTTGCAGGGCTGTTTTTAACCACTACCATCTTTTCTTGACAGGTACAGTTTAGAAAATACACAACACTCACTTAAGTAGAATGCAGACCTCCGCCAAGGCCTTTAAAGAAAAACTGCACTTTTTTTTGAATTATGTGAAATATGAACACGCATATGTTAATCTTTCCTATGTGTTCTGAAAATCTAAAAACATGAAAAGAGACAGCTAAGAATGCACTTAATGGGGCGCGCCTAAAAAAACTCCAAAAACTGCCAAAAAGGTCAGGTCAACTTTATTAATACCCGCAGGTAAATTAGTGTGCGTCATATCAGTGACACACATAGAACACTTACAGTAAAAATACATAAAGATAAAATATTAGAAGTTGTGAGTCCATTGTCTTTATTGATGACAGGTCGTGCTGTTAAGACAGACAATCGCTGCTCGGATAAAAACTGGCCCTGTATTTGTTGGTTCTGCATTTTGGGACCAGCAGTCTCTGTCCCGATGGCAGATACTGGAACAGGTGGTTCAAGGGGTGCAGAGCTCAGTCTCTGCAGCTGCTTGGTGGAAAGTGACTCCAAGCTCACCAGACCATTTGACGATCTGATTGAGGGCGGCCTCATTTTTTGCAGAAATATTTCCAAACCAAGACAGTAAACAGAAAGATTAAAAGTGATGCAATAAAAGTGCGATAAAACATAGTTGTAAGACTCCTGTCAATGTTAAAAACAGCCCATTTCCTGAGATAGTGCAGGCGCTGGTGTCCCTTTTTACAGATCGCCTCACAATTGGCCTCAAAGTTCAGCCCAGAGTCAATGATTGTGCCCAGGTATTTGTACTGGGTCACCTGCTCCACAGTTGATAGAGACTGGGTCAATGCTGTGGCTTTCTTTTCTAAAATCAATCACCATGTCTTTGCTTTTGTTTACATTTAGCAGGAGAAAAGAGTCCTCACACCATTTAATGAAATCCTGAACAATTGCTCTACTGTATGGTTATTTCCCCATCCTGAAGCAGACTCATGATTACGGAGTCATCTGCACCTTTCCAAATTAATCTGTTTTCATATTGGTTTTACATCATGATCCAAAACGCTCCATTTACATTATGTGCATTGTTACGCCGAATAACTATGTTACTGGTGTTAGTGACACCTCGCTACATGGCTAGCGACTAGCTGCACCAATCACTTGCTCACAGCGCGTGAGCGCCACTACCGAAATCGAACGCTGTCTTGCTATGTGAAATCAATGTGCCCAGGAAATCAATGCATTCCTGTAATGCTTAAAATGAGCAAAATAGGGCAAAATACTGTAAGTAGTACATGTTATCATGAATGTATCTCATGTTATCATGAATGTACCTGTTACTGCATGGTCGCAACATGGATATAAAACCATAAATCCTTGTTGAAGGCTTTTGGAGGTGTTTTAAAAGTGGGCTTTGTAGGCGGAATAGGTGTGTCTCAATACATGCATTAATGAGCTGCCTCTTTTTATGTCTTTAGAATGCACAGGAAAGAGAAAGACGCGTGTGTTCATGTCTCACATAAGGATTGTGGATGATTGGCAAAAGTCCCAAAAAAGTGCAGTTTTCCTTTAATTGGCATGTGCACCAAATTGTACATCTCCGTAGATGTAAAACTAAAATATCTCATATATACCACTAAAAGACGGCAAATGTTTTGGTGGAACTTTGCCAACTAACAGCAAAACTAATGCAAACCTACTTGGCGGAGGCAGTAATGAAGTCATTTTGTGATTATTAAAGCCACAAATCCATCATGAAATGCTACTTGGCTTACTTGCAACATTGAAAGTGTTCAATAAAATAAATATGTCCTATTTAAAGTTTAATGAATGTGTGAATTAAATTGCAGCTAGAAAGTGGAGGTATACAGTCAGAGGACGCCCTTGAGCATGAACTCAAGCTCCTGACAAAAAGACCACTTTGATTGGCCCGCTAGGAACAGGAATCACAAAAGCTGGAATTACCATCTAGGCTAGCTAGAGTCATAGAACACCTTGCTACTTAACGCAGGACTCAAAACATCTGAGACATTTTGTCATCTGTCAGTCAATTCATTTCAACTCTAACTCTTCTTCTGCTTCAGGAGAACATGGTGAGTCCTATAAGGCTTTTTCCCCCCCTCCAAGCAGGAAGTCGGGTCTACTAAGTTTAAGGTTTTCAAGCAGCGGCATTGTATGGAAGCCAAATATGTCGAGGTCTCTCGATTATGTTGTTTACGTCACCCGTGATGTTTTCTGGGACGTTCTTGCGGATATATACGTTGGTAAACCTCAACCTCAGAGTTGCGCTGGACGTGGATTTGACAGTCCGAGCTTATAGCTTGACAGCTAGCTCTCCCGACTCTCATTCTGCAGACCCTAGTTCAAGCACGAGGAACCAGGGCTGGCTGAACCGGGCGGGCTACAGAAAGATCCTTGGACGTGTCATGTGACTTTGTTACAAAAAAGCCATAGACTATAAAACCTTTGAGGCACCTTTGGGGGCCAAAACGTGATTTTATGATCAATTTCTTAAAAGCTGTATGGAATATTTACTTACACGCTCTCAGGACCAATTTGGTCCCATTGACTGTACTTTTTAAAAATGCTTCTCCAAAAATAATCAGCAGAAATTCATCCATTATTGACTGAGTCAAGACTGGATTTTTTGGAAAATATAGCATTTTCTGTAAAATTGTACTCTTAACAAATATAGAATAAGAAAACAAAATAAATATATATTAAAATAATCATTTAAAAAACATGTCTATGATTTGGCCTGAAGATTCAATGCAGTGAAAGTGCATTTATTTATTTTTGTTAATACATACTGTATATCTCAGCTTAATGAGTGGGACCAAAAGTGTAACTTAATTATGGAGCCTCACCCTCGAGGCCCCTTAAAATGAAGTTACACTTTTTAGCTTTGGCCCCAAAATAGTCCATCCATCCATCCATCCATCCATTTTCTATGCCGCTTCTCCTCTTTAGGGTCGCGGGGGCATGCTGGAGCCTATCCCAGCTGACTACGGGCGTCCCTCTCATAAAAGTAATAAAAATATAATGTATAGTAAATGTTGTTCACTGCTCTTGCACTTCATGGATATATACATATTAAAATGTTTTTAGGTTTTTATGGCCTTTTTGTCATAGGAACTTTTTTTCAGTGGGGAAAACCAAAATAACAAGAAAATATGCTGTTGTATTGGGAGTCAATGGGACCAGATCGGTTCAGAGGGTAAAGAGTGTAGACATATACTTACTCACTTACTCTATACAACAACAAAAAAACACATTTTGGCCACTTTTTATAGCATTAGCCTTAAAACTAACTGATATATTAGCTCATTCAATCCCAGATGTTTTTCAAAAGACAACCCCTTCAGTACTGGCCATTTTAGAAGATTTTGACTGATTTTTCAAGGCACACAGAATATTGTGACATAGGTAAGTTTCAGGAAAATATCAGTTCCCAACAGGAAAAGGGAGAAAAACAGATTTTGTGAAGATACATTTCAAGCATTACTTTCACTTTGACACAAATTTTTTTATTTTATGGCTCAAATATGTCAACAACTATACCACAACATAAACAATACAAGGAAAGGGTTGTTTCACATCAAAATAACAATTTGCAAATGTAACACCATGAACTGTTTCCATTTTCACATTTGGAACTAAACTGTGTGCATGCCTTAAAATTTCTCTACAATGTGTAACCTTCTGCACGCTACACTCCTCTATGCTCTGCCACTTCCTCCTTGCTGTCCAGTGTGTTTTTACTTGTAAAAGATCCATGCCGAGCTCTTATCAAATGCACTTCTGCCACCTTGTGGCCGTTTTTATGGCTTAAAATGCTTTTAAAGTGACATCTTTACTGTGTAGTTGCGTCATCACCTTTTTTTGCCTCTGGCTCAAAAAAACATACAAGATGTACAAATACGTCTTTAGGATTGGGCGTTTGGGTTTATAAGAACGTATAAATACGTTTTGGGGATTGAATGAGTTAATAATAAGCAGAAGGGTGCCTCAAGGGTTTATTTCTCCTATCTGTGGTTTTCCAGTGTACAACTGATGAATGTTGTAAAATAGCAACAATTTGGACACAATTATTCAGGTCATAATTGACCCTTAAAAAGATTTTCATTCTTAGTAAGGTCCGAATGTAATGTTCCTGGAGGGTTTTGGAAGGTTTACAGTCTGCATGGCCATAGAATTCTGTCGCTTGTGCAGAATAGATTGTTGATTAATCGCGTCTTTGGGCTGTTGAGGCGCAATAGTGTAGTACCTGGCTGCTACCAGCAGAGGCACTGTTTACTCTGTGGCTATGTCAACTACGTATTTCTGCAATATAGCCATCAAAACCAGAGTTCAGAACATTCTCCAGTCCCAGTAGAACCAGTAAATCAAACTTGGCCAGTGCCAATCCAAAGTATAAACCTTTGGGTTTTGCGGCTGCCACCTTTTCTCAGCAGCGTCCAATGAAGTCGGTATGGAAGGCTGTAGGAAGTCTATAAAATTAGCTCTCCGTGATTCCAGTGAAGACTTGTTATACCCACCTTCCGCAGCGCGAGTGTATCTCTATCCACGTGGGCCAGGCTGGCGT
Organism: Dunckerocampus dactyliophorus; assembly: GCF_027744805.1. Taxonomy (NCBI): domain Eukaryota; kingdom Metazoa; phylum Chordata; class Actinopteri; order Syngnathiformes; family Syngnathidae; genus Dunckerocampus; species Dunckerocampus dactyliophorus. Next base: position 3,423,059 of record NC_072829.1, on the reverse strand, counting down.
CCAGATCGGCAATGCCTGCTGGGAGCTTTACTGCCTGGAACACGGCATACAGCCGGACGGACAGATGCCCAGCTCGAAGGCATACGGAGGTGACGGCTCCTCCAACACCTTCTTCAGCGAGACCGGATCGGGGAAACATGTCCCCAGAGCGGTTTTTGTGGACCTGGAGCCCACAGTCATCGGTAAATTAAAATTGATATCAGTGCAGCCTAGTGAAAGCCATACTCATGTGGATGATCTTGTCCCCCTTAGATGAGGTGCGCACTGGAACCTATCGCAAGCTCTTCCATCCCAATCAGCTGATCACCGGCAAGGAGGATGCGGCCAACAACTATGCCCGCGGCCACTACACCATCGGCAAGGAGATCATTGACCTGGTGGCCGACAAGATCCACAAACTGGTGAGCAGCTTTGATTGCAGTGTCATCTTTGTACGATATTCAAATTTGGGATTTGAAGGATCAATTAATTGTTGGGGAAGTTGAAAACAGACATGGACAACTACGACCCGTGGCCCATACATGGCTCGTTAAGCTTCTTAGTCTGGCCTGTGCAATTTTGGAATTATTTTCTTAAACCTTGAACATGGAAGCAGTTGCTGGCGATCTGCAATGGTATTTTTGAATTATCGTAAGTCTTAAACTAATGATATAATTGAAGCTAACAATATATGGGTTATTACAGTAGGACAAGGCAGGAACAGACTGGAGGATGAGGCTTTGATACAAAGCAGAGTGGGGGTTGCTTTACAGAGGGGTTTGTTTACAATTGAAAAACATGTGAAACAACAAAACTGTAAAGAAATTAGCATTTCACATTACCAAAGGACTAAAAGTATAATAACCAAAACTGGAAGGGGAATGTGCCAAAGCCTAGATTGACAGGAAAGGAGGTCAATAAAGGTGCCATCTTCTTCCGCTTATACGAGGTCGGGTCGTGAAGGCAGCAGCCTAAGGAGGGAAGACTTTCCTCTCTGCGGCCACTTCATCCAGCTCCTCCGGGGAGATGCCAGGCATTCCCAGGCTAGTTGAGAGTCATAGTCTGGCCAACGTGGGAGGCATCCTGATCAGATGCCGGAGCCACCTCATCTGGCTCTTCTCCATGCGGAGGAGCAGTGGTTCTGCTTTGAGTTTCTCCTGGATGACAGTGATTCTCACCTTACCCCTAAGGGAGGGCCCAGGCACCCTACGGCCAATAATGGTGGATGTCGTTGAAATGATTAGCTCTAAACGTGTGAGTGTGCATGGTGTGTTGGACAAAGAGTTAATTACCATATGTAGTAATAAGAACATTTGCATTGTCCCTTCCGTGTCACCAGGCCGACTTGTGCTCCGGCCTTCAGGGTTTCCTGGTATTCCACAGCTTCGGCGGTGGCACCGGCTCCGGTTTCACCTCCCTGCTGATGGAGCGTCTCTCTGTAGACTACGGCAAAAAATCCAAGTTGGAGTTCTCCATTTACCCGGCTCCCCGGGTGTCGACGGCAGTGGTGGAGCCGTACAACGCCATCCTGACCACGCACACCACCCTGGAGCACTCGGACTGCGCCTTCATGGTGGACAACGAGGCCATCTACGACATCTGTCACAGGAACCTGGACATCGAGCGCCCCACGTACACCAACCTGAACAGACTGATCAGTCAGATCGTGTCGTCCATCACCGCCTCCCTTCGCTTTGACGGCGCCCTCAACGTGGATCTGACGGAGTTTCAGACCAACCTGGTGCCCTATCCCCGCATCCACTTCCCTCTGGCCACGTACGCTCCCGTCATCTCCGCCGAGAAGGCGTACCACGAGCAGCTGTCGGTGGCCGAAATCACCAACTCCTGTTTTGAGCCGGCCAACCAGATGGTGAAGTGCGACCCCCGCCACGGCAAGTACATGGCCTGCTGCCTCTTGTACCGCGGCGACGTGGTGCCCAAAGACGTCAACGCCGCCATCAACAGCATCAAACACAAGCGCACCATCCATTTTGTGGACTGGTGCCCCACCGGCTTCAAGGTGGGCATCAACTACCAGCCGCCCACTGTGGTCCCCGGCGGAGACCTGGCCAAAGTCCAGAGGGCCGTGTGTATGTTAAGCAACACCACTGCCATCGCTGAGGCCTGGGCCCGCCTGGACCACAAGTTTGACCTCATGTACTCCAAACGCGCCTTCGTGCACTGGTACGTGGGCGAGGGCATGGAGGAGGGCGAGTTCACCGAGGCCAGGGAGGACATGGCTGCCCTGGAGAAGGACTATGAGGAGGTAGGGGCCGACTCCATCGACGACGGGAGCGGAGAGGCACAAGACTTTTTTTAAAAAGACCTAAAAGGAGATGAAAAAATTCAACAGCATTTTTGTCTCGTTTTAAATTAAATGAACGCTTGTCTTTAAAAGCATTGCTGCCATGTTAGCAACATAATAAGCATTATGGCTAAATAACAGTTGAAAAATGAAATGATGTGACCTAGCAGCAATGTACAGTCTTTCACCCACGCCACTTCTAAGGACATTTATTGAGAATCGGTAGTTTCCTTGCATGGAAAAAGAAAATAAACCTCAAAGAATAATTACAATCTTTATTAAAAGAAAAACACAACCTAATATTCAAAAAAGTGCTTGATTTTCAACTAAACTGACCTTAATTTTACACAACTGTTCATCTTCCTACATTGCCAAGTATCAAATATTGCAAGAAGAACTGTCTCACTATTTACAGTAGAATGCTTGATTATTTTGTATAATGCTGGTATTGGTAAGTATTGGATGAAAACTGCTGGAGAAGTTGTCAGGAAATAGCAGAAGTTTCCTGTTAAGTCTTGTACCACTTCCTGGTGGGCACCAGGGAAACAACAGGACAAGTTGGTGCAAGGGAGACACTCATAGGCTGCGCGCGGTGCTACGACTTAACTGACATTTTTCTATGCCGCTTGTCCTCGCGACGATCGCGGGGGCAAGCTGGAGTCTATCCCAGCCGACTTTGGGCGAAAAGCAGGGTACACCCTATAGTGGTGGCCAATCACAGGGCACAGACGATTAACACTAACATTCATGCCTATGGACAATTTAGGGTCTCCAATTAACCTAACATGCATGTTTTTGGAATGTGGGAGGAAACAGAGTATCCGGGAAAACCCACACTTATCTAAACGGAGATTCGAACCACATCTTCCCAAACACCTGACTGTGGCCAACTGCTCAACAGCACCCTCTAACGGACGTCTTGAGGATTACAACCAACGACTTCGACAAAATAAAATGCCAATGAGTAGGAAAGGATTCTAAATGGCGAAATTGTAACAGACCGTATGATTTCATGCAACATCCACTTCAGTGGGATCTAGTTGGTTCAACTAGTACATACACAGTATGACCGTGTAAGTGCTGCATTTACAGTAGTTGGGATTGTACATACACAGTATGACCGTGTATGTGCTGCATTTAAAGTATTTGGGATTTTTCACTATAAACAAATTGGACGAAATTGAGCCTGTCGATAAACATAAAGTTGTACAAATGAAGATGATGACATATGGCCACCATATTTGTTATTTTACAAAAAACCCAATGCAGGATCATTTGTTGGAATTCAAATGATTTGTAATGCCCATATCAGCCACAGGATGTCAGCATTGTACAACCTTCGTCCACGTGATGAAGCCGTTACCATCTCTAAACTGGGGGTGTGACGCACGTGTGCATATTTACCCGTCTCTGCTTGTGAAACAATGAGCGAAGACTGAATATAAACCCGTTTAGCATTGGTGTTCAAAAATCATAACCACATAAACTATTCCCCTTTTTCATTAATTTAGGCTAGTAGTCTCCTTTTATTGGCTTCCAGAGGTTTGCCCTTTTAAATGAGCCTCTGGCTTAGACGGTGAATTACTTGTTTATATTATTACTAGCGCTGTATTATTTGATGAATATATTTTTTGCCCTGCCTTATGTTGCTGCTAATAAGGGGCCACCTGCTTCCTCATTACCTGCAAACATCACATAGAAGAAGAGAGATCAGTCATGAAAAATGTGCGTTTATAGCAATTGCAGCACAGGTTCTGGACTTCCTAAGACATCTTTTTCTTTTAAAAGAATAAAAAAAAACAGTTTATACTTGTCAGTGAAACTACTATTTGTAATTACACACTGCATGTATTGGCTGACGGAACGGATATGGAATAAATATACATTTGGAGATGTGTATTTAATTATATAAAAAAAATATGGACAATCTACAGTAGGCTACATGTACAAGAGGGCTGCCACTTTTCCCACTGTTTTGTTAAATAAAAATATAAAATAATCACAATATAAACTATATCCAGTGTATATATAATATATAAATATAACATATATTTAAAAATGTCTTGAAAAATGTATGCAACAATAATACCCAGACTTTTGTGACATCATAATGGCAAAAAAACAGTAGAATTAACGCAGTCTCATGAAGCAGGCAACAAGTGGTGTGTCTTTTACCGTGCTGACATCACACATATTTCATATTTTGTGCTATTTTTCTGCACACGTGCGGTTGATGTAGAATAACAATACAGTCATCATTCCTGTGATCAAAGATGAGCATAGCCCCCACCATGAATGATTTCACATTTGCATTAGAATAATACAATAATCATGTTGTGTTTGGTGTATTTCTATTGGAGGTGTTTTTGTTAAATGGAAACATCTGCTGGTGCGTTTAATGCCTCACTTAACTCAACTTAACAGGCCGCGGTCAGGAGCGTCCACGTTACTTCCAAAGGAATTCACCGCCTCTAAAAAACTCCTCCTGCCTCCACATAATAGCACACACACACGCACACACACACACACACACACACACACAGCGGCAGCAATGAATGTCAATGCAATATGGCCGCCGCCTGGCCAGTGAAGCTGACTTGCTTCCAAACACTTAATTCAATTTGTCATGACCACCGAGGGGGGGCTCAAGTGGTCTAATTTGTGTTAATGAGGGGTAATAAAGTCATAGCCCCCATATTACTGCCAGTGGGGGCGTAGGGGAGAGTGTGTTACGTGTGTGTGTGTGTGGAGGCGGAGGAGGCCGTTCCCTCCTGCCTTGCACCACCTTTCCCTGCATTGTGCTCCTAATTAGACGCCTTTGTTGGGACAATGCTGTCGCCATCTGCTCGGCCTTCCGGGGGTGTCGGCCTCCCCTCATCAATAGCAGCGGCGGGGACCATCTTCCCGCTTTGGCTGACACCAGGAGGACCCTTTCACACTTGAAGGAATTAGTGAAAGATTGATGTCTCTCCCGCACGCCTCCCCAGCCGCCATATTGTCTCCCGCGTCTGCAGCCTGCACCCAAACCTTAACACAATCTTTTCTTTCTTTGCAAACTCATTGATCCCTCAGGAAATATTCATAATCCTAATAATAACAAGCATAATAATAACAACTCACTGATCCCATAGGAAATCATGGCACATCAGTTCCAGGGTCAAACTGTGGCCATCATCACCAAACCTTGTTAACCTTTTAGTGCCCAGGCGATGTTTCACACAACACTTTCACTTTCTTAAGTGTAAAAAGAATTGAAGTCTAGCTGACTTCAATAAAGGCGAGTACGACAAAACCAGCGATGAATGGCAAGAGCACATGTCGCTGTCATATTGCTTTATATTAACAGCGTGACAAATACATTTGTGTGAAAGCACGTTGTTCTGTAACGGTGATTTGACCAAATCCTTCCTCAGCAAACCGTCTCACATTCGAACCACAAGTCCCTCTTTGAAAAAACAACTTTTAAATCAAAATCAAACCAATATTATTTCAAATATGATGTATGTATATTATACTACATATCACTTGAGTTTATATAATGGTCACATTTTAAATAAAAATAACATAATTATTGAAAGTATTATGAGTATATACATTATATATATGTGTTATTTGTGTTATTATATATTTAAATTATATATTTTCTATTTAAAAGTATCCCAGTAAAAATATGTTTTTATTTAAATAGAATACAATGAATATTTATTTTATTTTTATTTTACAGTTGACAAATAAAAACATGAATAAAAAAGTTATATATGTAAGTTATATATGTATATATATACATATATATACATATAAGTTATATATGTGTATATATATATATATATATATATATATATATATATATATATATATATATATATATATATATATATATATATATATATAAAATTTATATATATATAATATTATAAATAATGATTATTTTATTTCATTTCAAGTAATTTTTACTTGGCAACTTTAAAATAGAAATTTAAAATACAAATACTGTATACACACACACACACACATATATATGACATTTTTTATTTAAATGAAAACATTTTTACTTGTCAACTTTTAAATGGAAATGAAATAATAATTATTTAAAATATTATCTATGTTTTATATATATATATATATAAATAATATAACTAAAATATATATATATACAATTATTTATTGAAATAAAAACATGTTTTTATTTGTCAACTTTTAAATAGAAATGAAATAACAATGATCAAAATATATATCAGCAGTGTATATAATATGTTGTATATCTTTTAAATAAAATACTTTTACTTGGTAAAATAATTCTTTAAAATATTTTGAAGCTATTTTATGGTCTGTTATTTAAATAAAAACACATTTTTACTTGCAGCTTTTAAATAAAAATACATCATTGTTTGAAAATTTTCACACATATTTTATTTTATATTATTTCCATTTTAAAAAAACACACTCTTGCTTGGTAACTTTTAAATAAAACTAAAATAATTATGCTATTTATATGTAGGCCTGTTTTGTCATATATTACTTCAATAAAAACACATTTTTACTTTGGAACCTTGAAATAAAAATAAAATAACTATTATATTTATGATATTATATATTGTCTGTCTCAATGAAAAACACATTTTTACTTGGCAACTCGGGGCCAAGTGCCCTGCCGCCCCACACAGCAGTGAAAGGACAGGGAGAGTCGGCATAAACGCAGCGAGGTACAGTATGTGGGATTAAGTGTCGCATGAAGTTATCTGTTCTGGCACAGCTTGCATATCTGAGGCGGAAACATCATCATGTGACACGACGCAGCTGCGATGCGACACATGGCCGTACTCACCCTACAGTACGTGCGTTTCCACGCCGTGAAAACGACAACAGGCAGCATGTGTGTACACTGGCACGACAGGACACTCTGATACAGGAGGGATTGATCACGTGATTATCTGATCATGTCATCGCTGGGGAGGAAACTGTGAGCCACAAATGTTAAAGTTGGTGTGTGTTTGTGGTGTCAGTCAGCGTGTTTGTTTTGTTAATGATGTTTGTGTTGGGCCCTCAGCATGTGTGTGTGTGTGTGTGTGTGTGTAAGTATGTGTGTGTGTGTGTGTCTTTTTCTTTCTTTCAAGTGGCGAGCGCAACCCTTGCATGACCTCGAGCAGTTGGCCGTCCTTCACGCCTTTTTTCTTCCCACCCAGAAAGAGCATGGTCCATCTGCCCCCGCCCCCGCCCCCGCCCCCACCCCCCACACACACACTTTACACACTTTGTTGCTGTTAAACAGCTTGTGATGCTTTTTACTTTGTTTTGGAGACAAATCATCCCAAAGCTTCTGAAAACGTGTCTGCAAGCGCAGTTTTTCTAAATAGTCGTGTTATTGTTCTCGTCTGGACGTCAAACTTCCTTTTTTTTTTTTTTTCGAAAAAGCAATTAAACAAAAAAAACATTTTAGCAAATTTTTTTTGCAAAAGTGCTGCGGTTTTATTTTACAACAAAATTAAACTTTTTCATTTGGTTTCCAACAAAGCATCTTAACTTTGTGTTGACAAAAGTCATATCTCGCACTACATTACTCATTTTATTTTTAAAACAGGTATATTCAAATACAATAATAATGGTACTTTTAGAACAATTAATATAAGTATACACAAATAAAAAAGTGACAAAATACGATTACAAAATTGAAATATAATATTTCATATTATTTGAGGGTTAAAATAGTTATATACAAACTTATTTGTTTTTTACAGGGGTTAAAACAAGTATATACAAATATAAAATTAAAAAAATTTTTTTTTACAAGTAATACAAATGAAAAATGATAAATCTCATTTAATTATATATCTCATTTTTCTTTTTTTTTTTTTTTACAAGGTTAAAACAAGTATGTACAAATAAAAATGAAAATGATCAAACAATATCTTATGAATTAAATTTTTAGAAGGGTTAAAATAAGTATACGCAAATACAAACAATACAACAATATCTTATGAATTTTGAATTTTGAATCTTATGAATTTAAATATTAGTCAGTGACAACACAACTGAACACAAAATGCAGTTTTTAAATGAAACTTTTTATTATTAAGGGAGAAAAAACATCCAAAGCTACATGGCCCTGTGTGAAAAAGTGATTGCCCCCTAAAGCTAATAAGTGGTTGGGCCCCCCTTAGCAGCAACAACTGCAATCAAGCGTTTGTGATAACTTGCAATGAGTCTCTTACAGCGCTGGGAAGGAACTTTGTCCCACTCATCTTTGCAGAATTGTTGTCATTCAGCCACATTGGAGGCTTTTCCAGCATGAAGCACCTTTTTAAGGTCATGCCACAGCATCTCAATAGGATTCAGGTCAGGACTTGGACTAGGCCACTCCAAAGTCTTCATTGTGTTTTTCTTCAGCCATTCAGAGGTGGACTTGCTGGTGTGTTTTGGATCATTGTCCTGCTGCAGAACCCAAGTTGGTTTCAGCTTGAGGTCACCAACAGATGGCCGGACATTCTCCTTCAGGATTTTTTGGTAGACAGCAGAATTCATGGTTCCATTTATCACAGCCAGTCTTCCAGGTCCTGAAGCAGCAAAAGAGCAGACAACCCAGACAATCACACTACCACCACCATATTTTACTGTTGGGATGATGTTCTTTTTCTGAAATGGGTTTTTGTTCAGCAGTGGTTTTGGTATTGGAACTCTGCCATGCAGACCGTTTTTGTGCAGTGTCTTTCTTATGGTGGAGTCATGAACACTGACCTTAACTGAGGCAAGTGAGGCCTGCAGTTCTTTGGATGTTGTTGTGGGGTCTTTTGTGACCTCTTGGATGAGTCGTCGCTGCGCTCTTGGGGTCATTTTGGTTGGACGGCCACTCCTGGGAAGGTTCACCACTGTTCCATGCTTTCACCATTTGTGGATAATGGCTCTCACTGTGGTTTGCTGGAGTCCCAAAGCTTTAGAAATGGCTTTATAACCTTTCCCACACTGATAGATCTCAATTAATCTCAGTTATGTTTTAACAGGAGACAATCACTTTTTCACACACAACCATGTGGGTTTGGATTCTTTTTCTCCCTTTATAATAAAAAGTTTCATTAAAAACTGTATTTTGTGTTTAGTGTTGTCATTGACTAATATCGAAATTTGTTTGATGATCTGAAACATTTAAGTGTGACAAACACGCAAAAAAAATAAGAAATCAGGAAGGTGGCAAACACTTTTTCACACCACTGCAAGTACAGTACACACAAATAAATTTAAAAAAAAAGCTAAAATAATGACATTTTATTTGTACAAGGGTTAAAACAAGTTATGCAATTAAAAAAAATGATAAAATAGTTATATATCTCGTTTAATTTTATATTTACTTTTATTTTGTACACGACTTAAAACAAGCATATATCAATCAAAAAGATACAACAACATCTTATTAGGAGCTTATTTGATTTAAGGATTAAAACAAATCTATAGTAAATATAAAAATAAAAGATAAAATAATGATATATCTAATTTGATATGTACTGTACAAAGTCAAATGACCCCCAAGGTAGACCACCACAATGTATCCCACCAGGCATTGTGTAATTACGCGTCCATGCAAGGCGATAAACATGTGTACCGTGTGTGTACAGCGTGATGTGTGTGTACTGTGTGCTGTCAATCAGTTCCAACATTCCAAACATTCCTGGCATTCTTGTGCACAGATGTGTCCAAATGAGCGCTTTGGAAGGTTTTGTTGGCGCTGGGAAGGTTTTCCTTGGAAGCCTGGAGTGTGCGCACTTCACATCCTCTTCATCCTCAAACTCAGCGCTTGATTTATTTCCTCACTTTCCGACTTTTTTCCTCTGCTTTTCCAAAGAACGAGCTTTGCTTCAACGTAATGAAACCCAGTGGGGTTAGCGCTCGTCAAGTTGGTGTGGGTGGAGGAGCTGCACACGTGCTAATCCTGCGAATCATGCTAACAAACGACTTTGTTAACCAAATCAGACTGCTACACTAAAAATGCCTTTTTAAGGGTTTTAGTTTTTTTCCCATATAGTTGACAATGGGTAGCCGACCCAGCATGCCTTGTGGGTTATACATTTTTATAAATATGGTTTTGCATGTGCATGTGTGTGTTTATTTCGACACCTGCATAGTTACATTGTGTGTGTGTGTGTGTGTGTGTGTATGTTAGTTGCTTTGGTTGCACCGTTTATAGGGAAATCTGAATCACTCGTGGATAGGGATGTCCGATAATATCGGCCCACCAATATTATCGGCCAGATATTGGCATAAAAATGTAATATCAGTCAATATAGGTATTGCGATTTTTAGCCAATGGGCTCCCGTATTTTCCGGCGCGCAAATGATGACCTCATCAAACCGTCTCTCAAGTGGGTGGCTAGCAGCAAGCTAGCTGGCTCCTCCCATTCCCTCTATCCAATTTTTACGCCGCTTATCGTCACTAGTAGGAATGTAACAAGTAAGCGACAGTAATATCTGACACTGTGCACAACGACAGACGCTCCGTTAGTAGAGTCCGTGGGGACGTATGTGAAACTGTTGCTTTTTCAAACGATATCATGCGTATTTTCATTCGTACACATGTCGGTTAGGTAGATTACTTCTTCTTCTTCAATTTTGTATCGGATTTACACGAGTGTTGGCCCACATCGACTCATACGACGGCTTTGAATGTTACGTCCAACTTTAAGCCTTTCAAACTTATGGATCAGAGCTGTTGTTTGCAGCCACGTTGAGAAGCTAATTTCTGTGTCCATTAGCTTCACAACAGATGTGCTCATTCCACCACAGGAAACGTGTGATGTTACTAGGGATGTCCGATAATATCGGCCACTGATCATTTCCGACCCGATATTGGCGTAAAAATGCGATATCGGCCAACATCGGTATTGTTTCCACATACCAGTCTTTCTCACGGTGTCTTAAAAGAAAGAAAGAAAAAAAATCACACAGCAACGTAATAGGTAGATAACAGACAAGACACTACCAAGGAATAACAGCAACGATGCGAGCTCTAAACGTGTCACTTAGCGGCCATTTGCAACAACAGTACAGCAAAGCACGCTGGGAAACAGAAAGCGCTGTTGTCAAAACCATACACGTAGCTGGTCGTCACTGTCGCCGCCATCTTGGCTGTGGCAAGGCTGCGCTGTAAGAAGTATAGAAGTACATGTACTTACTTTCATACAGCGCCTTTCTACAAAGAAATTTAAGTTAATTCCTCTCCTTTATACGTTCACACACGCACTAATGCACGTGGGAAACAGTTAGGCACCAAACACAATGTATTTGATCTTGTCAGATGGCTAAGATAAGAACTCAATGGATCCCACACAGGCAGTAATTCACATTACATCAGCTGTAGGCCTCAAAGTAGTGCCCAAGAACCGGTATCGGTTGATATCAGAATCGGAAATTGAGAGTTTTACAATAGCGGCGTATCGGTTATCGGCAAAAAAGCCAGTGTCGGACATCCCTGCTGGTGGGCTTTTTGGTGTATCTCCGCGTGGTCCTGCCGCTTGCACTTCATGTCTTCCAACAAGCCGCCAACACGAACCCATTTGGGGCAGTTTTTGGCAGTAATGGTGCGGTGTAAACCCGTTTAAAAGTTGTATTTTGCTACAAAAAAAGCTCCCTGCAGCTTGTAAACACCCGATGGTGGTGTGCCCCCCCCCCCCCCCCCCCCCCCCCCCCCCCCACCGTTCTTCCCACTTGAGCACACACACATGCTCTCTGCGGGCCTTCACGCTTCCTCGCACGGCTAAAATAAACGGTACTGTTGAACCATATTGTGCCCCCCCTCCCTTTCCCCCTTTTCTCTCCCCACATCCTTTATTCACAGGCGCGTAATTGGTAGTCAATTTGAGCCCCCCCTTTGCCTATTGTGGGCACATTTTGCTCTGACAGAGTGCGGAAGATTAATGGCTGCGAGCAGCCGAGGGAGGCTCGCCTCAGCGAGCATGAGCGCCCTAAATTCATTACACCAATTTCCCCTGTCCTGCACCCCACCCCACCCACCACCCTGCCCCCCGCACACCCAACCCTCCATCCCTGGCAGAAGATGGCGTAGACCTCACAATGGCAGCCGGATGCTACGCAGACACAAGCTGGACTTTTAGGCATTCTCCATGTTGGATGAGGGCGTGCGGGACGCACCTTGACCTTGAACGCCGAGGGCGACCTGTCGCTCGCGAGCCAGCTCGTAATTGCCGTGATTTATTTCTGCTGTCAAGTCCTCACACTCCACCTTTTTTCGACTCCCCTCCTGGCTGCGAGCGAGTCCACAGGCTACGCAGGGCATGCGTGCCAGACCGTGCACGTGAATGTCACATGCCCACGGCCATGGCGCCATGCCCCAAAGACTCATGCGGGAGGGGGTGGGAGGGATGGGGGCTGATGTTCATTGTCTTGAAGTGACAGGACCCCATGTGACCCCCTCCCCCTTCCCGCAGCAATGAACCTGTCCGACATCCTCACCGCCATCCTGACACATCCTGTCACCTGCAGTCTGCACGCCACACCACAAAGAGGCGGGGCTTGTTATCATTGGAAGCTTTTTATGGACTAAAGACCATAATGTGGTATTTTTAGCCGTTTTAGTACGTGTCACAGGTGCCACAATAGTGGATTGGAAGTGTGCTGCAGCTTTCACACTGGAAGTGAGGCCGTTTAAAAGTGCTTTTATGTCTGGAGTTTTAACACGATGGGGAATTTTTGGTCCTTTCAGGTACTGTTTTGCTCATTTTTTTTGCTCATAAATAATGAATGATTTTTCCCAAGAAGGTTGTTTTTTCATGAAAAATCATGCAAATTTCTAACTTGTTCATAAGTCAAACAGACGCCGGGGGGGCAAAGTGTTTTATGCACCAGGGGTGTCCAAAATGTGGCCCGGAGGCCATTTGTGGCCCGCAGCTGTTTTTTTTAACTGACCCGTGGCACATTCTAAAAATATAATTTAACAAGAAAACCCCAAAAAAATTTTTTTTAAAAAGTACATAAATAAAGTCAAAATATGAAGAGAAAAAAGTTGTCATCCAACAAGAAAGTCGTAATTTTACCAGAATAACATCATATTAATTTAGGCTCTTTTTAGTAGCGTAAAGTTGAAATATTAAAGAAAAAAGATGTTTTTTTTTTTTTTAAGTCATAATATGACAAACAAAATAAACTAAAGTTGTAATTTCTGGAAAATTAGGTTATAATGTTAGAGCAAAAAATGACAAGAAGAAAGGTGAAATAGTTGGGAAAAAACAGCTGTAATTTTACAAGAATAAAGTCAGAATATTGCGAGAAAAATGTTGCAATTTTATTAGAATAAACCTGGAAAATTATGGGGAAAAATAATGTAATTTTAGTAGCAGAAGGTTGAAATATTAACAAAAAAAGTCAAAAAGTCTAAACAAAATAAAGTTGTTATTTTTGGAAAGTTTGGTTGGGCAATAAGTATTAGAATTTTATGAGGGAAAGAAATGAACAAATAAAGAAAATAAAGTCATAATATTATGAGAAGAAAATGTACAAGAAAGTTCAAATAGTTGGAAAATAAAATAATTACAACAGTGGAAATGAAAAAAACAGCTGTTATTTTACGAGAACAACGTCAAAATATGAAGAGGAAAAAGCCAAATTACTTTCGGGTCTTTTTAGTAGTGTAAAGTTGAAATATGAAAGAAAAACAAGTTTTTTTTTAAGTTTTAATATGACAAACAAACAATATAAAATAAAGTAAGTTCTGGAACATTAGGTTAGAATGCTCGAGCAAAAAAAAAAAAAAGAAAAAATCAAAATATTATGGAAATAAAATCATAATTACAAGAAGAAAAGTGAAATAGTTGTGGAAAAAACAGCCGCCAAAATGGAAAAGAAACAGCTGTACAAGAATTTTTACAAGAATAAAGTAAAAAAAAAATATAGAGAAAAAGCTGTAATCTAACAAGAAAAGAGTTATTTTTAAGACTCTTAATAATATGACAACAAACAGAACAAAATGAAGTTGGAATTTTTGGAAAATTAGGTTGGCGAAAAAAAAATAGTATGGGAACAAAGTCAAAATATTACCAGAAGAAAATGTAGAAGAAGAAAGATGAAATAGCTGAAAAATAAATATAAAAAAACAGCACAAATGGAAAAAAACACTGTAATTTGACAAGAATAAAGTGAAAATAGAGAAAAACGTCGTACACTTCGGAGAAAAGTTGCAATTTTACGAGAAAACACTATTGTGAGGGCAAATAATGTCATTCTAGTAGCATGCAGTTGAAATGTTAAAAGGAAATCATTCTATTTTGAATTGTAACATTATGAGAAACAAGCCAAACAAAGTCTCGACAGTAAATACGACAAATTGGACTATTTTTCAGAAAAAAGGAAACCTTGAAAAGCATTTAAAAATTGTGGTTATGAGACTTTTTTTTGTCCTGTCGGGACCTCGAAGGGTAAAGTGCTAACATTACATTTGAACAGCAACATCATGCTAGCTTAGCCTACTCACTGAAAAAAACGAATGATAAAACTTACAGCTCCCATGTCTGTAGCTGAATGACGGATCGTTAGCAGTATTTCAAGATGTGTAGCGAAGCCTCACCTAACTAGGGGTGGATCAGCGGAAAGAGGTTTTTCCTTCAGGAGCTCCTGAAAAGGCGTCACTTCAAAAGTGAGGCATTTCAGCGCCTCTACTCTCACAAGTAGAGTAAACAAGTGAGAGAGATGATGTTTTTCCCTTTTTAAATCACGTTTGCTGTTACATCAAGTCACCTTTGTGTAATTGGGAACTTTTGACGTTCAATAAAGTCACAACCATCTTTGGCTGCGGTGGTTGACTCTGCCGTGTTTCCCCAAAGCTCTTTGCAGATTTGAACGCACCTGCTCCCAAAGTTTAGTAGCGTTTCTGTGCCGAGGACGTGGCATCCTTGGGTGGAAGCTCCTCTGGGGTTCTTCCAGCAGGCCAAGACTGCTGCAGGCTTTAAGGGGCAGCTAATAAATCAGTGAAGACCAAATGGAGTCATCCACACTCAAAGGTGCGCGGGTTTAATTCCCATTTTCACAGCTCCTATAAGATGGAAGGCTTCTTCGCTCCAAATGTTTCGCATGAACTTTTCACCATGTCAGGGGTGAGTGAGGGGGGGTGCAGGAGGGGGTGACTGCGAGGTTTATAGCGAGCGACGCGGCGAGAAGTCCCGGCGGGTGCCGCAGCGAGCATCGGCGCGCCTTCATAAAGATGTCACAAGAAGACACAAAGTCTCAATTTGGGCGCAGGCTCTGCACCCGCCAGATGTGGAGGCGCAGAGCAGCGGCTGGGTCGTAACCGCCGTCCGTCCTCAACCCCAACGCTAACATGCGGAACCGGTGTGCTCGTTTGAAGTGGGTGCCAGGAGGCGTCCGAGTCCTTAACGACTGGCGATTTACGAGCACGGGATCCGGCGAGGAGCGAGAGAGGTCGGCTTTTAGAGGCGCTTAAACGTCTTTGTTGGACTTCCCAGCGCCTGCCTCCCGCTCGGGTTTTATTCGTCCCGCTCTCCTCTTTCACTGCACCTGTCTGACACCTTGACTCCTCTTACCGCCTTTGTCAGGCTGCCGTTAAAGCCATGCACGTGACGCTTCACACCTATCACACACCTCTAAAAAAAACACACACACACATAACTCGTGACCGTTATAGTTTTATTTGGGATAATGTCCCATTTAATCCAGCAGATGGCGCTTAAGAGGAAATCTTGTTAGGTTGAACATGAATCCCACCAAATGGGAAATAATGGAGTCGGAATCAGGTGATAAGCATGTGGAGGACTTGTTTTGGAGACAAGAGCCTTCTAGCCTGAGTGTTCCTTTTATACGTATGTTAGCTAGCGACATCTTCTGGAATCTTTATCTTCTTCGATATATATATCACACCTATTATATGTACACATAACATATAATCATGTATTATTTATTTTAGGTTGTATATTTTTTTATTTTTACACAGTACATCTATTTAATAGGATTGATAATAAAACATATCAATCTATCTACAGTGTATGTATTGTCTATACAAATGTATGTAATATTAAAACATCAGAGCAATAAAAAGCCACGATGCTCGCCGAGTGTTTCGAGGTTCCTCGTAGTACGTTTTCCTCTCCTCATTATGTCGGACTTTCTTCCTGCCGCCTCTCCCTGTCCTTTCCCGTCCGT
The DNA here is from genome assembly GCF_027744805.1 of Dunckerocampus dactyliophorus. Classification (NCBI taxonomy): domain Eukaryota; kingdom Metazoa; phylum Chordata; class Actinopteri; order Syngnathiformes; family Syngnathidae; genus Dunckerocampus; species Dunckerocampus dactyliophorus. Next base: position 3,406,624 of record NC_072829.1, on the reverse strand, counting down.
GTGAGGCAGCATGGCTCTCAGCTCTCAGCTCCAACTGTTCCTTCTCATGCGGGTATTTGTACATCCAAGCACCCTTTCTTTATTCACCCCCGCTAAACAGGTCATTGCTTTTTTTTTTTTTTTTTTTTTTGGGGTTTTCAATTTAGCAAAAATGTTATTTTGCTTAAGCTTTTTATTTATCGTAGTGGGAACTCCATAAGGTAGGGCAGGCGTGTCTCCTTGGTTACTTTCCCAGGTAATAATGTGACACCCCAGGACGTCCTACAGTACCAGTACACACTCATGAACACAATATTAGGACCACTTGAAAAATTGCAAGAATTCACATTTTGCACTGTTGGATCTTAAGAAGGTTTTAAGTAGAGACCATAGCTTAAAAAAACAAAACAAAACCTCCCTAAAATAAAATTAAAATGTTGGAAAAAAAAGCTGTAAGTAAAGAGTAGCTGTGTCTTTCTTGTTGGCGGGTTTGGGCGTGCTTGATGCCAGTGTTTCCAGGAGGCTAGTGGGAATGTTGCTCAAGGTGCTGAAGATGGCTTCATGGAGGGCATCCACTATCTGGAACTGATGTCCATTTTTATAAACCTCCTTTGCCATCTATCCCAATTGGATTTAGATGAGGGGAACACGCAGGATGGTCCAAAAGAGTGAGTTTATTCGTCTGGAAGAAGTTCTTTGTGAACTCCCATAGCGTTGTCCTGTTGAAGAAAGCCAGTCTTCACCACACAGACGAGGGCCTCGAGTCATGAGGGACGCCCTCTGCAACATCTTCATGTAGCCGGCTGCCGTTTGACGCCCCTGCACAATCTGAAGCTCAATTGGCTCAAGATGGCGCCCCCTCCACTGTGCTGTGTGGAAAACATCTCAGGTGGGATCTGCTTGTTGGAATTTTTTCTCAGAGAATAAAACTTTCTTCCGCCTTTCAACGTCCCATGTCTGGCGCTCTTGTGCGAATTGTTCTTGAAAGCCTTCTCCGGCAGATGCAGTCTGATGGTTGTTGGACTGCACTCGGCACCAGTAACATCCTTCATTTGGGCCGAGGATGGTCCCGTGTCCCGATGGTCCCGTGTCCTGCCAATGGGATCCTCCGGCTCATTTTTTCAGGTCTACCACTTGCCTTTTTTGTTCCACGAGCCTCAGGATGTTTGAAGACGTTTCAAATGACTGTCTTACTGCGTCCAACCTCAGCAGCGGTGGCGCGCTGCGAGAGGCCTCGCTTATGCAGCTCAGCAACCCCACCGCGTTCAGAAAGGGCAAGCTTCTCTTTGTCTTTGCCATCAAGAGATCATCACCGCGTGTAATTGTACATTTTTCTATTTTTCAACTGGTTTTAAAATGTTGATCAGGAGTATATATTATATTGTATATAAAGTACCCCCTCACACTTTTTCGTAGGGGGTTATGTCTGAAAAGTGGCGAGTAATTGTATGAGATGTCTATTTTGGCACTCAAACACAAACCAGGAAGAAGTCATCACGCCAAACGCCGCCCAAAACGAGCACCACATACAGAACACACCACGTAACTGCACCACACACGCTATGCTGGTACCGAAATAAACCCTTACACACGAAAACAATGCAATTTCATACTCATGTTAAACCTGCAAGGCATGCTGGGCAACCGCCGGTTGGGGAAGTGTGCACATGGGCTTCCCAGCATACCTTGCGGTTTATACATGTGCATAAAATAACACTAGTTTGCGCACACGGGTCACAAATGGTGACTGTGCAGGGAAATTTGATGAGTATTTTTAGTAGAAGCTAGTAGTGAATGGTTGAAATGTGACGTAATGGCCGTGGACTTGTGGTACCAGGAAGGACTGTGATCTTCCATCACGGTTCCAGCAGTGTTTTGTTCTGGCCCGGCTGTAAGTGATGTTTAGTGGAAGTGCTGTTTGACCTGCCGGTGACTCGGCCAGCACCAGATGGCCGGCTGAATTAATAATCATAATAAAAAAGCCATGCAATCTCAAATCAGGAGCATATGGACTGGAGCGGGTCCACTCCAAGGGGGGATCTACTCCGTGTTGACGTGGAAATAAAATGTTGGAATTGTTGTAAGTAGGAAGTATTTGTGGCGCCAAAGGAAATTCATCATTAGCTGAGACGGACGTGGCCCACCCGCGCCCCGTCTCCAGCGTATCAGGAGGTGTGCTGATGTTGTTTTCTTTCAGGGCAACGATGGCCGCTTGGATCACAAGCGTGCACGCTAGTTGGTGGAAGCGCACGCTGCCGCGACATCTGGATCCACTTTGGAAGACCAACCTTTCCGCTTTCTTTGCTAATTAATTGTGAGCCTCAAGCCTAAATTGCACACAGATTGGAAATTACAAGCAGTTTTTGCATCTGTGGACGTTCATATTTCTGTTTATTTCCAAAAATGTGAGCAAATCCAAGGTGGAAGTTTTAACCGTACGCGCTTCTGCTGCAAAAAACAGAGAAAAAGTGATTAAAAACTAGAACAATAGCAAATACTGAGGCCAGTTTATTTTGTGAACATTATTATAATCATCATCCTTTTTTTTTTTTTTTTTAAAAGGTACATCATTAAAGTTCCTATTTCTTTAATGAAGTGAGCTTCAAGGCATTATGATTATTTTATTTTCTTTTCGTATTATTATGTTTTTAGTATAATATTTAGCATTGATGATATAACATTCTAATATAATTTTGCATTATTGTATTTTTATCATATATTTCATTACCTTTAGTGGGCATCGTTGGGCAGCATAAATATTATAAATATAATAAGTATTACATTTTTTAAATATTTATAATCATAATAATGAGAATATGTGTGCAGGTCGACTTTAACGCTATATGCCTCTGCATATAAAAACAGAAAATAGATAATAATAATAATAATAATAATAGTAACAGAAATAAAATGCTAAAAAAATAGAAAAATACCTGAATTTTATTATATAAACATTTTTTCAATATAATTGTATTTATTCTCATTATTAGTAGCAGTAGCCTTTGATTTTTTTTTTAAATAAACATGGCCATATATAATTACATTTCATATTTATTAATGCGGTGGGCTTATTTTTGTTATTTTTTTGTATAATATTTAGTATTAACTAATGGTATAGCATTAAAATATCATTTTGCATTATTGTCTTTTCGGATTTTTCATATATTTAATTATATTGAGCGTCGTTCTATTAGTCTTCTAATCACTTGGGAAACTTAATGAATCCAAATATAAAACTCTACTATATATACAGTATATATAATACTATATTTTTAAAAATATGTGTGCAACTCCAAAGTGGGAATTTGACTCTGTTTCTGTGTATAAAAGCAGAAAAAATAGAAATAAAGCGATAAAAATGAGTAAGATACCAAATACTGAATTTTATTATTTTTTTTAATATTAACATATTAATTATTATTAATAGTAGTAGCAGAAGTCATCATGTTTATGTTTTTTAAATAAACATAGTGGTATAATCATGAAATTTCATATTTTTGTTAATTTTTAAAAATATTCATTTTTATATTTTTATTTTTTTGCATTATTTTATTTTCACATTTATAAAATCTTTCATTTAGTTTTCTAATCAGTTGGGAACTTCAGGAAATATATATAAATATATATATATATATATTTATATTTTTTTTAAATGCAACTCCAAAGTGGGAATTTGACTTGTTATGTTTCTGAATATAAGAGTGGAAAATGTTGAAATAAATACAAAATGTACTTAATGTATTTAAATTCATATTTTATGAATGCAGTGAGCTTCAAGGTATTATTTATGTATTTTTTTCATATAACATTTTGTAATAACAGCACAATAATGTGATTTTGCTTTACTGGATTTTCATATTGGTGAAATATTTCATTATATTTCATGTTTAATTTGGGGAACCGAATGAATCCAACGATAAAAGTGTAAATATCGTAACGTGTACGGCACAGTACAATTCTGAAGTATTAATGTGGACAAAGTGTGCGTGAAACGGAGACCATAGAGACAACGAATGCTACATATGAGCTTATTATTGTAATTGAAGTTGCGCATGAAGTGACCCCCCCATGATAACGACACCACTTCTGTACGTTCTTGGAACATGTCAGCACGCGCTGACTCGGCGGCGTGTCGTGGAGCAGCATGAGCGCTTTATGCTAGTGGGTGCGGGCCCCCCACACTGTCACCGGAGCCCCAGCGGGGGTTCCTGGATGGCACCGCGGCCCATCTGGCAAAATCAGTCAAGTGGCCAGCGCCGAGGTTCTGGCTCCACGGGGGTCAGTCGCTGTCTGGACGGCCTTGGGAGAGGCCGGTCTTGCAACTGGCCTGCCTGTCCCAGTATAGCCTACAGCGCCTCTTTAGCGCTAGCGGGCTAAAGGCCGTGACCTTGAAAGCAGGAAAGTCTTCATCACGACTAAACGGCTGCTTGTTTACACCTTCCTCTCCACTAAACTCAATGCCATCGTGCTAGCAGGCCTAGAAGTTATTTTTATTATTTGGATGATTTCAAAAAGATTTCAATAATAACAGCTCGCTCTTTTCCTCTGATCTACTTGTCGTTGTCTATTTACGTCAGCGCGGTCCAGCTGTCCTCTGATATTCATCATTGTTGGTTTTTTATTAGTTATTAGTATCAACATTTTAGCTTTTTCTAGTTCCATGATGCCTTTTTGCTCTATTTCCACTTTTGCTTTTGTTAATTTTTTTTTTCCCTGCAATTAGCCACGTTCCACAGATGGCCCCTGCGCCACACTTTGGACACCCATGCACCCAAGGCGAGTATGTCCAAACCCTGACCTTCTTGGCACTGTCGGTCAAGGGCTGGGTTGCATTGTGGAGGGTTTTTGAGGTGCTCACTCCCACTCGCCTGGTTCTTCACCTTCGTCGATTGCTTGTATTTAATTAGCGAATAAATGCATGACGCAAGAAACACTTACTTGTGCACCCTTACTGGCTAAACATAGCGACATTGTTGCTAAATTGTCAACATGGATCTCTTCTATGCATGAGGTATGTTATGAAACGAAACCTGTGATCGGGGGTGCTTGAAAGTGACGCCAATGTAATGCGCATCAGTAGAAGCGCTCGGCGATTAAAGGTGCAGACAAGTCCGAATAATAATAATAATATCTGTAATAATCCCTAATAGCTACATTACCTGGTTAGCTTGCTAGCAGATACAGCACATGTCTATACATTAGTCATTGCCCCAGTTTTCGTGTGTTTTGGTTTTTTAACTTGGAATTTTCCCCTCTTTTGTACACTGTCTTGGTTTTCGTACAATGCTAGTCCAGTCCCCTGCACTATATCCTCCAGCGGAATAGCATGCCCAAACAAACACAGCACGCATTGCTGACTCACCGCCCACAAATTTCTTTTTGAAAAAATAACCCACAGCGGGGCCAAGAAAACAAGTTTATTTTTTAAAAATTGAAAATATTTTTTCTTTTAATATTTTGACTTTAATGTAAAATTGCAATTGTTTTTTTTCCCCATTTCTGCTGGGTTTTTTTTCCATTTTCCAAATACAGTATTTAAATTTCTTCTTGTAAATTTCCTTCTCGTAATATTATGATTTTTTCCTGTAAAATTATAACTTTTTCCCTAAGCTAATTTTACAAAAATTACAACTTTTTAGTGTTTCATAATATTCTGACATTTAAAAAAATACTTTTTCTTTAATATTGCAGATCTATGCTACTAAAATGACATTATTTTTCCTCATAAAATTATGAGTTTATTCTTGTAAAATTGCAACTTTTTCCCCAACCTAATTTTACCCCAAAAATTAAAACTTTTGTTTTTGTCTTCTGTTTATTCTCCTAAAATTGCGACGTTTCTCATTAGAACAGGACTTTCGTATCTCGTCTAATATTTTAACTTTGATTTTTCAATTTTTGCTTTTTTTTAAATGATATTTTTAGGTTGTGCCGCGGGACAATAAAACCACAAATGCCCCCCATCCACACTCTTGACCCCCCTCCCTGCTTTGATGGATTTGTTTCCTAGTTGGTCAAGTTGGCTAGCTAGCTGAATTAGCTTGCGAGTAGGACAGCTACATGGAAAGATATAAAGAAGGACCAGGCTGCTAAACATTCCTGGTACTTTCTCATCTTTCCTTTGGGAGTGGATCATCAATCATGTCAATTGATCGCGCTGTCACATCTCAAATGCGTCGGCTCCGGGCGTGACCGGCGAGTGTGTGACTTTGGCTCGGTCAAGCCTGCTTAAAGGATGCGCTAGATAGCCAGCTAGCCTCGGGGGTGGGGGTCACGCCGCTTCCCAAGCGTGGCCAATGCAAGATGATCGCTCACGTCGCTTGGAAGGAATGAAGACGTCCCGCTTAAAATACCCGAGTGGAGTCGCCCTGTGTTGATTCTGAGCCTTCCAGCTGCGCGTCATCATGTCGCTTTGTGCGCTTTGTCGTTATCGCGCAGCTATGCTAATGGCGTCTTCTCCGACTCGGCTTGCTGACTGATGAGCCGACTGACGCGGTTGAATGTCTTTGCCTGATCGCACGTTGCATCCAGGAAAACATAGCAAACGCTAATGATGCATTTGACACTGCTGGCACGTCGCAAATATCCCCCCCATGCGTACCAAGGCTGACGTCAAAGCGCATGGCCGACGATCAAGTAAGCTGCTGTTTGTTTGTTTTAGTCCTGACCGCTAAGCTCATCTTGCTAGCATTCTTAGAACACATTCACGGCATGTCGCTCATCTCTTTATCACCGATAAATACCGTCTGTACGCTCCCGAGCTTGCATGATTCACAAGTTGAACTTTTTGGGGAAAAACGCGCCTCAAACGTCACACAGAACCTTAGGACGCAGAGTTTGAGATGTCACCGTACCTCAGCTTAGCAAGCATCAGAGATCGCCGACACAACAGGAGTGCTCTGCTGTTCAGAAGCACTAGTCAAAGATCATTTATAATGTGACAGGTGCGCTTGCCAAACAATGTGAGTCCAAGATTCTTTACGTGACAGGAGTGCTCTGCTGTTTTCAAGCACTGACGGCAAAAACATGAGTCAAAGATCCTTTACATGACAGGAGAACTTTGCTGGTTTCAAAAGACATAAGGCAAAAATGCTAGTCAAAGATCATCTAATAATCTCTATATGACAGGAGCACTCTGCTGGGTTTAAGGACAAACTGCATAAACACGAGTCAAAGATCCTTGATAGCACAGGAGTGCGCTTCTGTTTGTTAAAGACCTACTGCAAAAACACCAGTCAAAGATCATCTATAACGTGACAGGCGGGCTTGCGCTGCCGTTTTAGGGAGCACAAGAAAAAAAGACGAGTCAAAAGGTTGTTTATGTGACAGGAGCGCTCCGCTGCTTTTACTTTTGAAGCAAAGTCGGGTGTGACGTCAGTCCGCAAGGGACTGAGAAAGCTCTACGTTAATTATAAAAGATTCTACATGACATACGTAAAAGACGGTGAGCGGATGGTAGACGCGGTGACGCTGGTGCAAATATGAACTTCCTGCGTGGAACAAGTGGAGCTGATTGGAGGAAGAATTCTGCATCTTCCACCACACGATGGAACAGTCGATGTCGAGCGCAGGTTACGATACTCCGGGCTGATGAATTCATGTGAGTCGTTGAGGCTTTGCAGTACCGTGGACCAGAGTGTAAGATCTGGATCAGCATTTATCACAACGTCGTGTTTCCCCGCCGATTGCTGCCGCTGACAAATCCATGACGTCGTGAAAAGGTCGTTGTGACATTGATGTAATAAAGATGTGCGTGAGACTCGTACGCCGCAGACAGCACATGAAATACGATGACTTGGTAGTACGTCTGCCAGCACTCTGCAATTTCTTTTATTAAATTAAAAAAAAAACACATTTCCTGCATCACAAACCCAAGACTGAACTCACGTCAGTGGATTATTATTATTATTATTAATAATAATGTTCCGGTTTTTGCTGTAAACGTGTGATACAAAAAACAAGAACTACTGAATAAGACACCCAGAATGTACATGAACATCCCTCCTTTGTTGACTTCCACCATTTTCCTACGCTCGTCTCAGTAGGAAAGCCCAGACTTCCCGGTCCCCGGCCACCTCTTCCAGAAGGCGTTCCCAGGCCAGCTGTGAGACATAGTCCTCGGTCTGCCCCGGGGCCTTCTCCCGGCTGGGCATGCCCGGAACACCTCACCAGGGAGGCGCCCGGGAGGCATCCGGACTAGATGCCCGAGCCACCTCAACTGGCTCCTCTCCATGTGGAGGATCAGCGGCTCTACTGAGTTCCTCAGCCTCTCTCTTAGGGTGAGTCCAGCCACCCTACGGAGGTAGCGTGTCTCACAATCAAGCAAAAACACAGCAAAAAAGGGACAACGTGGCAAAACACAAAAACAAACAGCAAAAAACACCCAGAAAATATAAAGTAAGACTTTCCTGCGGCACTTTGTCCCTCTCCGTCACACCGGCTTCATTGGAAACAAACCACTCACTCTGGTTTGTGTCGCAGCCTCATCTTCGTGGAACTGCTGTGACGTAGTCCCTCAGATTACCGTAATGATTACAAAGCACAAACTCTCTTCAGCAAGCAGTGGAGTCATCAAGATTTACGATAATTTAAAAATAGTTGTATACAGCCCGAGGGGCGTAGCTTGCCCTTCGACACGGACTTGGGTCTGAATTCTGAATGTTTGTGTGACTCGAAAGAAATTTTCCAAAAGACTTTGGTAGAGCAGTACGACTCCTGAAGCCAAAAGAAGCTGCTAACATCGGCGTCTTTGAAGTGCGTGCCTCCCCTGAGCAGCTAATGGTCGCCCCCGTGAATCTTGCCTAAGTGCAGCAGATTAGCAGCGTTTCAGGCGTTCACATGAGACGGCATGAGAAATGGAGCTGGAAGCTTCCAGAAAGCAATAAAACTCCAATTTCTAGCCTACCTTCCAAGCACTGGCAGCATGAAATTGCTGGAGGGGTCCACTTCAAGGGGCCGTGCATTGTGACATCAGAGCCTTGTGAAGTCAACAAGCATGAAGGCGGGTTTTAGCGGTGCGGGGGCGGATTACATCTATCAGCGCGAGTACGTGCTTCCATCTAAAAAGGCCTCACCCGAGGCCAGACGGCAATAAAAGGCTTAGGCGGCTTCATAAACGCAGCGTGATGCTAAGTATCAAATACTCACGTCTCCGTGACAAACATCGGAATGTGGGCGGAAACGTAAACACAGCAGCGGCGATAATGCCGTGCGGTAAAGCAGCTGCCGTGTTCGGCGGGTGAAATGCCTCAAAACGGCAAGATCGCTTGAAAACATGGCCCTCTTTGCAGGGGCGGGGCTTATGCTTACTTGTTGGCCATAATTCATTCACCGTTGGACGCCGGAGATCCTTCCAACAATTTGTACGATAACGTGTCAGCCATTGTGTTTTACATACGTTTGTCCAGTCTTCTTCTGTTGTCTTTATGTTTTCATGTTTTCCCACCTATTTTTCACATATCGTAGGGAAGAATAAATTCTACAAATCACTTTTTTCAATTGGTTTTGCCAATAACAGTATCAACAAAAAATTTAACAAGGTTTGCGCCTACTTCCTTAGTATTTTTAATGTTTTTCCAAGTAGGATCTTAGCTGTATGTGAAAAAAAATTGCAATTTTATGAGAATAAACTCCTGATCTTATGAGGAAAAATAATGCAATTTTAGTATCATACAATTGAAATATCAAAGAAAAAATGTTTTTTTTTAAAGCTGTGATATTATGACAAACAAAACCAAATAAAGTTGTCATTTTCGGAAAATAAGGTCCGGGAAAAAGTTATAAAATTATTAGGAATAAAGTCAAACTGCTTGTATTGCAAGAGGAAAATCTACAAGAAGAAAGTTGAAATAGTTGGAAAAAAATAAAACATGAAAAACAGCAGAAACAATTTTTTTTTTTTATGAGAATAAAATAAAAATATTGAGAGAAAAAAAAGGCGTATTCTAGCGTGAAAAGTGTCAATATTATGAGGGAAAATAGCGTCATTTTAGTAGCATGCAGTTGGAATAGTAAAGAAAAATTATTTTGTTTTTAAAGTCGTCATTTTATGAGAAACAAAACAAAATCAAGTTGTAAGTTTTGGAAAATTAGGTTGGGGAAAAAAGGTATAATATGGGAATAAAGTGAGAATATTATGGGATTAAAATCTTAATATTAAGAGAGGACAATTTTGTGAAGATTATTTAAGAAAAGTTGAAATATTTGTGAAATTCAAACAGCAGCATAAATGGGGGGAAAAGAGCAAAGAGCGAAGCTGATATGAATGAGCTTTTTCACCTACAGTATATCACAACAAAAAAAACAGAACAGGTGAAATCAATGATTAGTTTTCGGCGTGCGTTTGCGTACGCATGCTAGCAAGTCCACCAATGAGTCGCCTCAGCTGCAAGTGTCAATTACGAATCCCAGCAATGTTCAAGTCAACGCCTGAAAATGCTCGGAGAAGCAGTGAAGGCATTCTTTTTTTATTTTTTATTTTATTTTTATGAATGGCCCCTGGACGCTGATGTTAGGTTGTGTGTGTGTTGAAGTTTTCCCAGGAATTTGCATCCTGATAAATGGGCTGATTTATTGGAGCTTCTCATCAGAGCTGAGTCGTGCTTTTCCTCAGCGGACACACATGTTAATAATCCCTAAATGTTTCCAGTGAAATTGTTTCAAAGGAAATATTGCAGACATTTGAAACCGGCAATGGACTGGAATGTTTTTTGGGTTTTTTATTATTATTATTAATTGCGTCCTTGGTGAGGGGAAACAGGTCCAAGTATTTGATGTTGGCCAGAGTTGGCATGGATTTTTTTTTTTGAGAGAGCGCGCCTCAAATGTTAAACACGGGCCGTTCATTACTTCCTGCCAAGTGGATGAAAGACAATAATTGTTGATGGGAACACACTCCCAAGTCAGAATTGCGATCATTTCTGTGGCTTTTGGCACGGTACGTATAGCCCCGCCATGGAGGACGAGAAGAAAGTTGCAGATCTCAGAAGGTCCAGCAGCAATTAATAACGTGACACATTGATTTCAATTCCCATCTGATGGACTCTAGCAGACTGCTCATCAACAAGATGACATGCAATAAATCAAGTGCTGGCCAGACATGTGATCAATAGTCAAATTCATTACAAAGTTGGATTATTTGTTGTTGGTTTTTTTTTTTTTTTAGGTGAGCATGCTGTCAAAAAATGGTCGAAAAACAATAAGTTGCTGACAAACGTTTACACAAGAAGTCAGAGCAGCAAACAGGAAGTGGTGAAAGTTTTGTATTTTGTATATCACATTGAGATTTAGCACTTTAGCAGCCATCTGTTGAAGCGAGAGAGGTCCCCATGTTGTTATAATGTACCCACCCGGGCTGCTAGCATGCTAGCTATTGGCACTGTCAGCGTTGACATTTTTGGGGGTGGATTCTCCCAAAATTAAAATAGGTGTGAGTTAGGACTGTGTGTGCATAGTACCCATCTTGTATTTTAGCATTTTGCATATCACATTGAGATTTAGCACTTTAGCAACAATCTATAGAAGTGAGAGAGGTTCCCATGCTATTACAATGTATCCACCCAGGTTGTCAGCGTGCTAGTTGTTAGCATATTAGCTATTAGCATTGTTAACGCTGACATTTTTCAGAAGATTCTGCTTAGGCCCCAAGTTAGGACATTAGCTGCATCGTACCCATCTTGTGAGGCACTAGCATTTTAGCACTTTGTGCTATTTTAGCACTTTGCATATCACTTTTAGATATAGCACTTCAGCAACCATCTTTCTGAGCGAGAGATATTTCCATACTGTCACAGTGTACCCACGCACGTTAATAGCATGTTAACTGTTGGCATGCTAACTATTAGCAGTGACATTTTGGGGGGTGATTCTCCCAAAATTAAAATGGGTTTTACGTTCATAGTACCTGTCTTGCTAGATACTAGCTGTAGCATTTTGCATATAACATTGAGATTTAGTTCTGCATGCATCGTACCCATCCTGCACGCTTTAACATTTTAGCATTGTGCATGTCACACCGTGATTTAGCACTTTAGCGGCCATCTTTCGACGCGAGACATGTAGACGCGTCTTATAACTCATTTCCCAAAATTCGATGGCACGGGTGGATTTGCACGATAGAAATAAACGTCGAAGCCCGCCCTGCGCTCGTTATTTTTCATAACCGCCACCTCGCACAAAAGAAAATCACCAAAGACTCGAAATAATCCACCGGGTCAAGGCCCGCGGTGCTTCCGCTCGAGCACGAGCACATTCTGAATAAACGGGGGCGACACGTCACCTCGAGAGCTAATGGTCGCGGCGTAACAAGTAACGAGCGTGCGTCCGGGGCACGGACTAGTCATTCTGTGAACGCTGCATGCACACGTCTAATGGAGACATAGCGTGGATATTTGTACTTCCTTTTACCCTCAGACGTACGTTGACCCCCTAAAGGAGTGTTTGACATATTCTATACTAATTATGAAGCATAATCCAGTACTTGATATTTCTTCTTTGTCTGTATTGCTCAATCATATTTCACTTTTTAGTCGTCTGGGTGACGTTTATTCAGCGATAACTCTCCGTCTTCCGTCTCTCCTGTCTCCTTCTTTGAAACCTTACCTCCTTTCCTTTTCCTTTCAGCAGATGGTGCGTCAGTCAGCGGAGCGGCATCCTCGTGTTTGAAACCATGGCAACAGGTCTGCAAAACAACACATCCCCTGCTTATAGGCTGCGTACGTGCAGGCAGCAACAGCAAGTGTATGGACGCACGGGGAACTTCACCAAAACGACACTCGAGCCGCTTTGAAAGTGTCTTCTACAGTCGGAGTTCATTCAACGTGAACGTCTTAAATTAGCGAAATGTACGCACCAGTCACAATCAACGGGGGAAAATGTCATTATTCAAAAAAAATTATTGAATAAATACATTTAAAAAATCATTTAATATAAAATGGTATAAAATCTAAATATCAAAATCCATTGTTTTAACAATAAAGTATATGTAAGAAATAAAAATATATATATTTTTCCAAACATTTCACACAACTTGAATGTCCATCCGTTCATTTTCTATGCCGCTTGTCCTCACGAGGGTCGCGGGGTATGCTGGAGCCTATCCTAGCCGACTCCGGGCGAGAGTCGGGGTAGACTGGTACATGTAGACAAACACCCATTGATGCCGCCAATCAACCCACGCACGCATGGGGAGAACATGAAAACGGCACACAGAGACGCCCAAACAGAGATTCGAACCCTGGCCTTCAAGGTCTCCTGACTGTGTGGCCAACCTGCTAACCACTCGGCCACCGTGCGGCCCGACAACTTCAATGTGTCACAAATAAATCAGTAAAGTAATCAATAAAATGTTTAAAAGTGTTGTTCAAAAGTTAATATAGCTGACATACTAAAAGAAAAAGAAGACATATAAGACGTAAACAAGACATAAAGGACTTCCTGTTCTGTACAGTACTTCCTGCGGTGGCTTTTGTCTCAACATTACTGACACCTAGTGACCATTTTAGAATACTACATATCATCACAGCATCTTTGAATGCATCTTCTGAATGCCTTATATGTGTATTTTAATTCACTTAGCCATTTTTATGCTTAAAAATGCTTCATTTAGGCAAAAAATACCAAAGATATTTGCTTAAATATGCATATTCGTAACGTATTTAACCACTAGACAGCATGACTGATGATTTACTAAGTCACAGTTTCTTAACAACAGTGATAAAGTGTGCAAAGCGGCAATTATAATAATGAGATATAATTAAACATTTAATTAAAAATAAAATAGCACAAAATAGTGCATATGCCTGACCCTTCTCCACTGCTGTCCCTTTCTCTTGGCATTCCTGCTGCGAGAAAGCACGCGCACGTGATTCACGGCAAAAAACGCCACACGTTTCATTCTTTTAACCTCTCCGTGACGGGAAATGACCACTCCGGCGTTAAACTGTTTGTTTTATGTTGCAGAAAAAATGCCACAACTTTTCTTTTTCTGGGTCTCCGGAGGCCAAAACGGCACAAACCGCTGATGGGCAGCAGGTGTGCCTCGTTGCTCCGCCGACCACCGCAAGCAGTGGAGATGGGCAAAACACTCTGGTTGCCAATTTTTTGGTTGAAACAGTCAGTTGTTGTGTACGTATTCATGTCGTGCAGGGGGGGTCCAAACCTTTTCCAGCGAGGGCTGCTAGGAGGCCACTTTGATATTTTGTAAAGCAAAAAAAAAAGCCTATTATTAATATCAACTTTGTTCTTTGTTGTTTTTTTTTAAATTTTCCAAATATTTCAACTCTCTTCTCAAATCATCTTGGTTCTTTTTTATTCCGTAATATTATGACTGAATTCCCATAATAGTGTAACTTTTTCTCCAGCCAAGTTTTTGGTTTGTTTCTCATTATATTACAACTTTAATCAAATTTAAAAAATAATTTTATATATCACCTCTGTGCTTCCAAAATTATTATTTTTCCTAGCAATGTTTTTCTCGTTAGAATCCAACTTTTTTTCATAAAATTTGGACTTTTTACTCATAAAAGTACAGCTGTTTTTTTTTTGTTTGTTTCCCATAATAAAACAGCTAATAAAAAAATAACATTCATATTTTAACTGATGATATTATTTTTCCTCATAATATTACGAGTTTATTCTTGGTGCAGCTTTTTTCTTGTGAGAATCCGATTTTTTTTCTCGTAAAATAGCTGTTTTTTAAATTTTGTTTTGTTTGTCATAATATTACGACTTATATTTTTTTTTATATTTCAAGTGTGTTACTAGAATGAAATTATTTTTCCTGATATTATTATAATATTACAATGATATTACAAGTTTATTCCCATAAAATTCTTGTCAGAATAAAACTTTTTCTTATATTTTGACTTAATTTGCATAAAATTACTGCTGTTTTTTTCATTTCTTCCTGTAATTCTGACTTTATTGCCATAATATTTTGACTTTATTCCTCTAACATTATACGCAACTCAATTTTCCAAAATTTACAACTGTATTCGTTTTTTTGTTTGTTTTTCAGAACATTACAACTTTGAAATTCCAGCTTTATGCTACTAAAATGGCGTCATTTTCCCTCATAACATCATGATGTTATTCTTCTCTTTTTCCACTTAACATTTTGACTTTATTCTTATAAAATTACTGCTGATTTTTCCATTGAAACATTTTTTTTCCTTGTTAAATTAGATTTTTAGAATGTTCCACAGGCCAATAAAAAACAAGCGACAGGCCGCAAATGTCCTGCGGGCTGCACTTTGGATACCCCCGATGTAGAGCATGCATGCTACATCAACATATAACCCACGGGTGTGCAGTAACCTTTTTTTATTTTTGAGAACAGCTGTTGCATTTGCGTTAACAGGGTGGGAGGATTTTGGGGAAAGGTTAAAAAGAGCTGCGACAAATTCGCAGAAACGAGCCCGTCCTTGACCTTGTGGCGACCCGGCGGCCCGTGCGACTCTCACCCCAATAAACAAGTCCTATAATGTCAAGTTAAGTGTGATTAATGCCTGCGGGCCCCTCCAAGTATTTGCTGCTTACAATACCCAGAACAGCGTTTAGGCGGCCGTCCAAAGAAGAAAAGACACTATTTCACTTTGAAAGCTGTTCTCTTTCCATCCAATCACGACAGTTATTATTTACCTTAATGAGCTTTTATTTTGGACGATGACGAGGGAGAGTTGATCGCAAACAAGCTCAAGTTGTGGCTTTAAAGACAACAACAACTGGGAAGCAGCGTCGAGAAAGAAATGCGCTCCACTTTTCTTGGCTGCTGGCCCTCATCGCCAGGGCATCGGAAGGAGGCCTCAGTGTGTGTGTGTGTGTGTGTGTGTGTGTGTGTGTGTGTGTGTTAGACGTTAATGGAACGTACACACTAGCGGCCAACAGGCAGTGGCTTCAGTATCGCCAGAGTAGCATCAGAAATGTTAAAACAAACATGATAAATGCTGTGCTGATTTGGATTTGATTGTGGCCATTTTGGGGCCCGAAGCTGAATTGTATTTGGAGCTGTTGCCCCCCCTCATTTATTAAATGACTGTATCATCAACAGCAATTCTGGGCCCCATGAAAAAAATCACACAGGACCTCGATGTGATGACCACATCTTTTGGACCTAACTGACCCATTAAAAGCTATTTTCATTCTATTTGACTTCAATCTGAATTTAGTTAGGTGTTGTGGAGTTATACGAATACATGGGAAACTGAATAATTGTTCAATAAATATTTATATTTCTTGATTATATTTCTTGTTATAATTTTTTTAACTGTTCGGGTTGGGATGAAAAAGGCAGCAGCTGTACCATTACATCAACAGGGACCAACCACCAGCATCTCATTCTAAAGCTACATGGCCCTGTGTGAAAAAGTGATGGCCCCCTAAAGCTAATAAGTGGTTGGGCCCCCCTTAGCAGCAACAGCTGCAATCAAGCGTTTGTGATAACTTGCAATGAGTCTCTTACAGCGCTGGGGAGGAACTTTGTCCCACTCATCTTTGCAGAATTGTTGTCATTCAGCCACATTGGAGGCTTTTCCAGCATGAAGCGCCTTCTTAAGGTCATGCCACAGCATCTCAATAGGATTCAGGTCAGGACTTGGACTAGGCCACTCCAAAGTCTTCAGCCAATCAGAGGTGGACTTGCTGGTGTGTTTTGGATCATTGTCCTGCTGCAGAACCCAAGTTGGTTTCAGCTTGAGGTCACCAACAGATGGCTGGACATTCTCCTTCAGGATTTTTTTTTTACACTACCACCACCATATTTTACTGTTGCTATGATTTTTCCTTTTCCTGAAATGCGGCGTTACTTTTACGGCAGATGTAATGGGACACACACCCTCCAAAAAGTTCAACTTTTGTCTCGTCAGACCAGAGAGTATTTTCCCAAAGGTCTTGGGGATCATCAAGATGTTTTCTGGCAAGATTGATACGAGCCGTAATGTTCTTTCTGTTCAGC
This sequence comes from Dunckerocampus dactyliophorus, assembly GCF_027744805.1. NCBI lineage: Eukaryota > Metazoa > Chordata > Actinopteri > Syngnathiformes > Syngnathidae > Dunckerocampus > Dunckerocampus dactyliophorus. The sequence continues at coordinate 3,389,694 of NC_072829.1, read as the reverse complement.
AGTGGTTTTGGTCTTGGAACTCTGGCATGCAGGCCATTTTTGCCCAGTGTCTTTCTTATGGTGGAGTCATGAACTCTGACCTTAACTGAGGCAAGTGAGGCCTGCAGTTCTTTGGATGTTGTTGTGGGGTCTTTTGTGACCTCTTGGATGTGTCGTCGCTGCGCTCTTGGGGTCATTTTGGTTGGCTGGCCACTCCTGGGAAGGTTCACCACTGATAAGTTGTTACACTGTTATGTTATTAATGGGGGGAGCAATCACTTTTTCACAAGGGGATGTTTAGGTTTGGATTTTTTTTCTGCCTTAGTAATAAAAATTTTCATTTAAAAACTACATTTTGCGTTCAGTTGTGTTGTCATTGACTAATATTTAAATTAGTTTGATATCTAAAACATTTAAGTGTGACAAACATGCAAAAAAAGAAGAACTCAGGAAGGGGACAAACACTTTTTACCACTACTGTACAAATACTGTATTTATATAATCGTGGCAACAAGATGGGTGTCAGATTACTGGAAGGTTTAATTCTGACTCGGTGTGCGGTGCCTCACGGCCATGATGCGCATCCTGGTAATGCGCCCCCTTGCACAAAACGAGACCCCAGCGTGTGTTCTGCGTGTAAGGAGGGGCGACTCTGATTGTGGTCGTAACACTGAGGGCTGTTCCTAATATTTTGATGGCGTACCGTAACAGCCAGCTCTCGCCGCTGATAGCATCTCAGTTCCTCGTCACCTTTTTACCTCTCAAGCTGTCAGGAAGATTCAGAGGCTTTCCTGATCCATGGCAGGTCAAGAAACAAATCAAAGGCACCTAAAATGCAAACGAGCGTCCCTGACAGTCGTGTGCAAGACTGGAGCGCGCATTCTTGTACGGTCGTGTAGTTGGGACATGTCCGCCTCTCACTTACAGCTGTTTCCATCCCACAGTGGGGTGGAACGTCCTGCCAATGCGCTCCCTGAGATGCATTCCAACATGTCAGTGTGATAGAAGACATTGGTCATTACCATTAGGAGATAACCCCCACCCAAAAAAAACCTCCATGCTGAGCAGGACCCCTGCTGAGAACGAGCTGGAATTTCCCACACTGACTCGTGTACGTCGTTTTTTTATAAGAGTGGCGCTCTTACGCTTACATCTGCACATATATAACGCATACATACGTGTGTGATACATAAATATTCACATACATTCATATACACACGTGTGATACATACATATTCACATACATTCATATACACACGTGTGATACATACATATTCACATACATTCATATACACATGTGTGATACATACATATTCACATACATTCATATACACACACACGTGTGATACATACATATTCACATACATTCATACACACACACGTGTGATACATACATATTCACATACATTCATACACACACGTGTGATACATACATATTCACATACATTCATATACACACGTGTGATACATACATATTCACATACATTCATATACACACACGTGTGATACATACATATTCACATACATTCATATACACACACGTGTGATACATACATATTCACATACATTCATACACACACACGTGTGATACATACATATTCACATACATTCATATACACACGTGTGATACATACATATTCACATACATTCATATACACACGTGTGATACATACATATTCACATACATTCATCTACACACACGTGTGATACATACATATTCACATACATTCATACACACACACGTGTGATACATACATATTCACATACATTCATATACACACGTGTGATACATACATATTCACATACATTCATATACACACACGTGTGATACATACATATTCACATACATTCATATACACACGTGTGATACATACATATTCACATACATTCATATACACACGTGTGATACATACATATTCACATACATTCATATACACACGTGTGATACATACATATTCACATACATTCATACACACACACGTGTGATACATACATATTCACATACATTCATATACACACGTGTGATACATACATATTCACATACATTCATATACACACACGTGTGATACATACATATTCACATACATTCATATACACACACGTGTGATACATACATATTCACATACATTCATATACACACACGTGTGATACATACATATTCACATACATTCATACACACACGTGTGATACATACATATTCACATACATTCATATACACACACGTGTGATACATACATATTCACATACATTCATATACACACGTGTGATACATACATATTCACATACATTCATATACACATGTGTGATACATACATATTCACATACATTCATACACACACGTGTGATACATACATATTCACATACATTCATACACACACACGTGTGATACATACATATTCACATACATTCATACACACACACGTGTGATACATACATATTCACATACATTCATATACACACACGTGTGATACATACATATTCACATACATTCATACACACACACGTGTGATACATACATATTCACATACATTCATACACACACACGTGTGATACATACATATTCACATACATTCATATACACACGTGTGATACATAAATATTCACATACATTCATACACACACACGTGTGATACATACATATTCACATACATTCATATACACACGTGTGATACATACATATTCACATACATTCATATACACACACGTGTGATACATACATATTCACATACATTCATATACACACACGTGTGATACATACATATTCACATACATTCATACACACACACGTGTGATACATACATATTCACATACATTCATACACACACACGTGTGATACATACATATTCACATACATTCATACACACACACGTGTGATACATACATATTCACATACATTCATATACACACATGTGTGATACATACATATTCACATACATTCATATACACACACGTGTGATACATACATATTCACATACATTCATATACACACGTGTGATACATACATATTCACATACATTCATATACACATGTGTGATACATACATATTCACATACATTCATACACACACGTGTGATACATACATATTCACATACATTCATACACACACACGTGTGATACATACATATTCACATACATTCATATACACACGTGTGATACATACATATTCACATACATTCATATACACACACGTGTGATACATACATATTCACATACATTCATATACACACGTGTGATACATACATATTCACATACATTCATATACACATGTGTGATACATACATATTCACATACATTCATACACACACACGTGTGATACATACATATTCACATACATTCATACACACACACGTGTGATACATACATATTCACATACATTCATACACACACACGTGTGATACATACATATTCACATACATTCATACACACACACGTGTGATACATACATATTCACATACATTCATATACACACATGTGTGATACATACGTATTCACATATATTCATACACACACACGTGTGATACATACATATTCACATACATTCATACACACACACGTGTGATACATACATATTCACATACATTCATATACACACATGTGTGATACATACGTATTCACATATATTCATACACACACACGTGTGATACATACATAATCACATACATTCATACACACACACGTGTGATACATACATATTCACATACATTCATACACACACGTGTGATACATAAATATTCACATACATTCATACACACACACGTGTGATACATACATATTCACATACATTCATATACACACGTGTGATACATACATATTCACATACATTCATACACACACGTGTGATACATACATATTCACATACATTCATACACACACACGTGTGATACATACATATTCACATACATTCATACACACACACGTGTGATACATACATATTCACATACATTCATACACACACACGTGTGATACATACATATTCACATACATTCATATACACACACGTGTGATACATACATATTCACATACATTCATATACACACGTGTGATACATACATATTCACATACATTCATATACACACACGTGTGATACATACATATTCACATACATTCATACACACACACGTGTGATACATACATATTCACATACATTCATATACACACATGTGATACATACATATTCACATACATTCATACACACACACGTGTGATACATACATATTCACATACATTCATATACACGTGTGATACATACATATTCACATACATTCATATACACACACGTGTGATACATACATATTCACATACATTCATACACACACACGTGTGATACATACATATTCACATACATTCATATACACACGTGTGATACATACATATTCACATACATTCATATACACACACGTGTGATACATACATATTCACATACATTCATATACACACACGTGTGATACATACATATTCACATACATTCATACACACACACGTGTGATACATACATATTCACATACATTCATACACACACACGTGTGATACATACATATTCACATACATTCATACACACACACGTGTGATACATACATATTCACATACATTCATATACACACATGTGTGATACATACGTATTCACATATATTCATACACACACACGTGTGATACATAAATATTCACATACATTCATACACACACACGTGTGATACATACATATTCACATACATTCATATACACATGTGTGATACATACATATTCACATACATTCATACACACACGTGTGATACATACATATTCACATACATTCATACACACACACGTGTGATACATACATATTCACATACATTCATACACACACGTGTGATACATACATATTCACATACATTCATATACACACGTGTGATACATACATATTCACATACATTCATATACACACGTGTGATACATACATATTTACATACATTCATATACACACACGTGTGATACATACATATTCACATACATTCATATACACACGTGTGATACATACATATTCACATACATTCATATACACATGTGTGATACATACATATTCACATACATTCATACACACACACGTGTGATACATACATATTCACATACATTCATATACACACACGTGTGATACATACATATTCACATACATTCATATATACACACGTGTGATACATACATATTCACATACATTCATATACACATGTGTGATACATACATATTCACATACATTCATACACACACACGTGTGATACATACATATTCACATACATTCATATACACACGTGTGATACATACATATTCACATACATTCATACACACACACGTGTGATACATACATATTCACATACATTCATATACACACGTGTGATACATACATATTCACATACATTCATACACACACACGTGTGATACATACATATTCACATACATTCATACACACACACGTGTGATACATACATATTCACATACATTCATATACACACACGTGTGATACATACATATTCACATACATTCATATATACACACGTGTGATACATACATATTCACATACATTCATATACACATGTGTGATACATACATATTCACATACATTCATACACACACACGTGTGATACATACATATTCACATACATTCATATACACACGTGTGATACATACATATTCACATACATTCATACACACACACGTGTGATACATACATATTCACATACATTCATATACACACGTGTGATACATACATATTCACATACATTCATACACACACACGTGTGATACATACATATTCACATACATTCATACACACACACGTGTGATACATACATATTCACATACATTCATATACACACACGTGTGATACATACATATTCACATACATTCATATACACACGTGTGATACATACATATTCACATACATTCATACACACACACGTGTGATACATACATATTCACATACATTCATACACACACACGTGTGATACATACATATTCACATACATTCATACACACACACGTGTGATACATACATATTCACATACATTCATATACACACACGTGTGATACATACATATTCACATACATTCATATACACATGTGTGATACATACATATTCACATACATTCATACACACACACGTGTGATACATACATATTCACATACATTCATACACACACACGTGTGATACATACATATTCACATACATTCATACACACACACGTGTGATACATACATATTCACATACATTCATACACACACACGTGTGATACATACATATTCACATACATTCATACACACACGTGTGATACATACATATTCACATACATTCATACACACACACGTGTGATACATACATATTCACATACATTCATATACACACACGTGTGATACATACATATTCACATACATTCATACACACACGTGTGATACATACATATTCACATACATTCATATACAAGACATACACGAGTAATACAACCCTTGCTGAGGCTGCTGCTTCTATTGGAACAGCACAGCGCTCCTGTCAAATAGAACATCTCTGATTGGTGTTTTTTGCAGTACATCCTTACCAACAGCAGAGCGCTCCCGTCAAATAGAAGCTCTTTGCCTCGTGTTTTTGCAGCAGATCCTTAAAAACAGCAGAGCGTTGCTGTCAAATAGAAGATCTGTCCCTTTCGTTTTTCTAGTAGATCCTTAAAAACAGCAGTGCACTCCTGCCCAATAGAAAATCTTTGCCTAGTGTTTTCGCTGTTTGACTAGTGTTTTTGAAGTAGACCCTGAGCAACAGCAGAGCATTGCTGTCAAATAGAAGATCTTTGACTGATGTTTTTGCTGGCTGTTTGACTAGTGTTTTCGCAGTAGATGCTTAAAAACAGCAGCATGCTCCTGTCCGGTACAAGATCTTAGTGTTTTTGCAGTATATCCTTAACAACAGCAGAGCGCTCCTGTCAAAGAGAAGATCTTTGAGTCCGTTTTTTCCATTTGACTAGTGTTTTTGCAGTGGATCCTTCAAAACAGCAGGGCACTCCTGTCAAATAGAAGCTCTTTGACTGGTGTTTTTACAGTAACAACAGCAGAGCGCTCTTATCAAATAGAAGATCTTTGACTAGTGTTTTTGCAGTAGATCCTTCAAAACAGCGGGGCGCTCCTATCAAATAGAACATCTCTGGTGCTCGAAAGCGTCGCAAAAGCCAAAGAACAAGCTAAAGGCAAGAGACGCTCGCTGAACTGAAGTCTTGCGACGTTCGCACACAGGATTTCACGCAGGGGGTCGCAAAACCAAGTCCCCCGGGGGCTGTTGGAGGTGGAGTCTGGGTCAGGCTGGGTCGCACCAATGTCCCCCCAAAAAAAGTACAACAGATTTTTTTCAATTTTTGTAAATTAATAATGAATTAATAAGTTTTTAATTGATTAATAATTGAGAACAAGGACGGTTATCAGAACATAGGCTGCTCTTGCTGCCAGAGACCTCTAACACCGTGAGTGCTTTGGGGATTCCCAGCATGCCTTGCGCCACTTGATTTGTACAGAGATGCTAAAGTTACGTGGTTAGAGTTAATGTAGTTGATCGTAGTTAGTGTTCATTTCGCTGTGTAATAAGCTCACTGCGAGCGCAGCTTTGACTATTTGTTGCCCGCCTCTTCCTTTAAGCAAGCTAAAGCGCCTCTGACCATATCTTACGGGACTCAAGTTGGCCGTGATATTGTGTAAGATGAATATAAAACACGAACACTAAAGTTTGATTTGAGACCCCTGCTAGAAAGTGTTGTGCAACATGAGACCCCACAAGCCCAACGTCAATGTATTTGATGGCGTTCTTATTCTTTTAAAGCCTAATCTTCCAGAACAATCCGTGCCAGTGGAAGCGGTTCAACAATCCGCTTTGTCCAAGCCCTCCCCTCATCACTATGTTAAAACCTACATGAGAATGGTTGGGGGTTCAGCTGTCAGGTGTCTTTATGGAGGCTTTCTAACAAGCGCAGGTTACAAGATACTTCCCAGAAGGGTCACTCTGATACCCGGCGAGATGCCAGCTCGTACAATAGTCTCCATTTCATACTCGGCCTATTTTTATGGCCGCTGGAGATCTTCCAGAACTCTTCCACAAGCAAAGCCGCCTGCCAGCGTTCATGAAGGATCCTCACACTTGCTATCAGCGACATGAGAAGACCAGGGCTCGCTTTAACCGTCCAACTGGGCGATCGTCAGCTCATCCTCGTGAATTTACGACCGCCGAGACCCCTTATTTTCTGCCTCTCCCGCAGAGATAAGGAGGCGCTTTTTGTCCCTAAAAACCCCTGCTGGGGTGGGGCGGGTGTACTTTAAAGAACACACTCAGCTGCTGGATGAAGTCATCAACGGCGCATTGCAGGGTGTCAACACAAATGTTTCACGCACAAGATCCACAAGGAATGAGCAGCATTCGGGGGTCACGGCTGGCGAGGACCCGAGTCCTTCAGGACTTTTAAATGTTAGTGTCTGCCTTTCAAGAGCAAGGGTGTCACCTCCAAAGAGATATGCCCGCTTCCCGTCACTTTCTAAATGAAATCACATCATCAAGCCATGTTGCTTGCAGTTCTGTTCTGCAGAACTCTGTATCGGTTCCACAGGCGCCAACAAAATATCATTAGACACTTTTTTTATACACAATTTGGACTTTCTAAAATAATACTAGAGATTCCCGATTCCTGATTCGCTTTCTTACCGATATCCGATATGCTGATATTGTCCAGCACTTTACTTTACTTTCCCAAAGCCAGCCAATACCGACATAGGCAGCAGCTCTGGAATGAACACATTATGCCTCTTTTGCTGTAATGCCACTGGATGCGTTTCACAAATAAACACTGTTTGTGCAAAATAAGACAAATACTGCAATATGCAATACAAGTTATAAAGTGCCATATTTATTTATGTATTATAAATATATATTTTTTAACATTTTATATGATATATTGTTTATATTACAAATATGTAATATTGATTTGATTTTATTTCCAATAGTCACCTAAAATGTCATGTTGTCCTATGAACAACAAAAAGTGCTAAATTGATTTTATTATTATGAATATATTATATTATTTTTTATATATAATTCATATTATAAATATATAGTTCATATTGAATTTTATATTTATTATTTGTATTTATTATTTTATATTTATTAATTTATTTTATTGTCAACTAAAATGTCATGTTTCCTATCAACAAAAAAGTGTTGACTATATTATATTTTTTGTTATAAATTTGTAAAATATTATATATATATCATATATCATATTTATCATTTTTATATTATACATATTATTTATATTCAAAATATATATTAGATTGTATTATTTCATATTTATTTTGTTTTACTATTAGTCGGCTAAAATGTCATGTTGTCCGACTATAAATACATGATATTGTAATTTTATTTATTTTACTATTTTTATATTATGTTATTTAATATTATATATTTTATTTTAATTTTCATTACCAATAGTCAACTGAAATAACATGTTCTCCCATATCAACAAGTACGGCAGGTTAGTCTTAATACATTCTCAGATAAGAATCCAGTTAAGGAATACCGGCGACAGCACAATTTGGAAAGCTGCACATTTCTATGTGGCACAAACATCCGTGTAAGAGCAAAGTCAAGTGCAAAGTATGAAACGCGACTAATACAATCAGTGGACTGATTGACTTTGTGCCAGCATGCGTTATTATGGGTTGACATTAAAGAACTGCGTCTGATGGGTTAAATTAGAAGTAAAGCTATCGATGCTGGTGATTCTTTGATGACGTTGTGAGGTCGCGTTTGCCCCACTCCCGGCGTAATTCAAGTAAGCCGGCATACTTTGTGTCGCGCTCCTCTTTAGGCTCTTTCACGAGCATTTTTAGGGGAGCCCAAAAACAACTGACAACAGAGACGGTGAGATCATGTTCAAAAGCAAGACGCTTGTCTGTGGCATGCTGGCCTCTCTCTGGCCGATGCCATTCCCTGCGCTTCCACTCATCCCAAGTGTCCAAATTTAGCCTGCGGCGCAAGTTTCACGCTAAGTTTTAAATTTGCGGGTGAGTCCGAGGGAAAGGCCTCCTCCGCCTTGTTGACTCTGGACGAGTTCCTGCTCTCTGCACAAAATCCCCCGCACTTGAACTTTGATTGCTTTCTACAGATCCTCCGTAGTGCGCTTGTTTGCTTTGGCTTTGAGGAAGATCAAGACACCAGGCCTTCCTTAAGCCTCGTCCCAGCGGGTAACTGCAGACCCTCCAGCAAGACACTGATCTGTCCAAGTATTGATACGTAACACTACGAGGGCGTGTACTCCTGAACAAATTCATATAAACCCCACCATGCAACAAAAGCAAATAAGATCACATTTGCTGATACATAAACAGCAATACAGTGGAACCTCAGTTTTGGTCATTAATTCTTTCCAAAAAAGGTCAGACAAAAACCGAAACGGACAAAAATCCCTTAGGAAATAATGTCAACTCAATTAACTGAGAAACAGTGTATGAAAACCGAATCATACAAAAACCTGGGCGAACGAAAACCAAGGTTTGACTGTATAGTTCAGGGGTGGAACTATATGGTGGAAAATGAAAGGATGCAACTTTGACACTTTGATGTTTTGTATAGAAAAAACTGCATCTCAACTTGGTGATACAGTAATCCACAAAATAGCAGACATAATAACAAGAAATAAGACATTTTAGACATAAATAAGACAAAACACGTTAGCATTGGGAGACTTTTCTGAGGCCTCACCTATAACGCTTCCGTGCGCTCAAACACGGCCGAAAAGTTGAGTACGCCGTTTTCCACGCCAAGCATGTTACCTATAAAAACACAGCTTGATTGTGCGCACCCTTCATAGTTGCCGTACGCACTTTTTGGCAAAAAGGAGACGCACATTTTAGCTGGTGAGGCTAAAAGGCTATCCATCATTGCATGAAAACGTCACGCCATTACTGACTTCAAACTTTTATCAGTTATTTGACACTGATGGATATCATTCGTCATTTATCGTAAACACCATTACACACCAGCGTATAGTATCCCGGCTAAAAGATATATGAAAAACACAATGCAGGGCTTGAATACTTCATCTTTTGTTTTACAGTGTATTATATGTATCATGTGTTCAATTCCTGTTAATTGTAACAACATCAGGTTGTCAAATAATTCTAGGGATTAAGTTTACAAGACACGTATGCCCTCAGGGCTCCGTTTCTCGCCTTTGAAAAAATACGACAGCTTTTCGTTGCATCTGACAAGTATGTCATCAAGAGCAACTTTAATTACCACGCACGGCCTTTATTTGTGTGGGCGGTGTCAGGGCTGTGCGCGCAAACTTCCTCTCTCCTTTTCCACAAATGATGATTCCTTTTGTGGTGCTTTGAAATAACACACATTAGCGCCTCATAAAATACTGTAAATATAATACAGTGTCCCCTCGTTTATCGCGGGGGATAGGCTCCCAAAATAGCCCGCAATAAGTGAAATCCGCATAGTAGGAGCAGGAACCTGGTTCACATTGCCAGCAGTAAGTCGAGCATGGACAGAATTTCTCGGCGCAGCATCGAGGGAGTCCAGTTCAAGGGCCTTAGGACCTCGTCTCTGCTATTTGCAGATGATGTGGTCCTGATGGCTTCATCGGGCTGTGACCTTCAGCGTTCACTGGGGTGGTTTGCATCTGAGTGTGAAGCGTCTGGGATGAGTCTCAGCACCCCCAAATCTGAGGCCTTGGTTCTCAGTTAGAATAGGGTGGGTTGCACCCTCTGGGTTGGGAATGAGGTCCTGCCCCAGGTGGAGGAGTTCAAGTATCGAGTGTGAGAAGGTTGGAGTGTGAGGTTGATAGGCAGATCGGCGCAGCGTCTGCAGTAATGCGGTCGCTGTACCGGACCGTCGTGGTGAAGACAGAGCTGAGCCGGAGGGCACAGCTCTCAATTTGCCGGCCGATCTACGTCCCAACCTCCCCTATGGTCATGAGCTTTGGGTCGTGCCCGAAAGAACGAGATCGCCGAAACAGGCGGCTGAAATGAGTTTCCTCCGTCGGGTGGGTGGACTCGGGTGGGTAGAGGCACTGCTCCTTCACATCGAGAGGAGCCAGTTGAGGTGGCTCGGGCATCTAGTCTGGGTGCCTCCCGGACGCCTACCTGGTGAGGTGTTCCGGGCATGCCCAGCCGGGAGAAGGCCGCGGGGCAGACCTAGGACACGCTGGGGAGACTATGTCTCACAGCAGGCCTGAGAAAGCCTGGTGTCCTCCCGGTGGAATTGGAAGAGGTGGCCTGGGACCGGGAAGTCTAGACTTCCCTACTGAGACTGCTTCCCCCGCGACCCGGACCCTGATAAGCGGAAAAGAATGGATGGATGGATGGATGGATGGATCAACGGGAGTAATGTAATATTGCAAGAAGTAATCCCCAATAATACAAAGATTTACCACTGACATGTCAATAGCTTCAAAGGCTTGTGGACGCTGGACCTTTATAGCTTGGGAACACCTATTGTTATTTGGAGTCCAAAAATGATACAGGGGGTGTACATTCAGGTAGATTGTACCCCTATTTCTGACAGTAGTAGCATGAAATGAATGAATTCGGGCATCAACACGACGTTGTCCCCTCTGTCAGTGACAGCCATTATGACAGGTCTGCACGGTGTTTTCAGTATTAGGTTGCCGGGTGCCATTTGGTATCAGCAGGGCATGACAGGTTAAGGGGCAAATGGCAGCATTGGCCCCATCAGAACCACCCCCCACCCCTCACCAGGTCCCAGGGGTTGGCGCCAGGCTAGCCCCGCAGGCAGCCGGGGCAAAAAATAACCTCCTTGCAGTTGTCGGGCAGGGGAGAGTGACAAGGGGAGCATGTCACACCCGGGCTCAAGTTTCAGTGGCTGTCATCAGAGAGCGCTCGTTACTTGGGGACTAATTATCTCAGGACACGCGTCAACAAGTGAGCTGTCAGCCATCGCAGTGCTACCCTCCATCCAGCAGGTGGACTTGATGCAGTAACAGGTAGACTGAGACCATCCCTTGCTTTAGGAATGGAAATAATAATATATAAATAACAAGGACTGATTATGATCAGCGTTTCCATGTGGAAATACATTTTGTTGACCACACTAATGGTAATAAGATTGATGTTTATGTTGAAAGTGGAAAAAAATGCCTTCACCAATTGGGAATTTGCATTAAATCATGTTTTTTTAAATGCATCAATAATTTTATATTTTTCAAAAAAGGAACATCACTTGGCCTCGATGCAAGCAGAGTGTTTGCAATATGAAGTAAAACTCAGACCTGGCAACCTTGACATTTTATGAGTATACCCCCCAACTTGAAAAAAATATCAAAGGATGCTAGGTGCACACCCTAGTATCCCTTGATAAGGAATGGAATATGTTCCCTCTGCTTTTATCAACAAACCTTCTACGTGGCTTGTTCAAAGCAGAGGGAAATATCCCATTCCTTATCAAAGGATGCCAGGGGCACAGTGAATTTTGAATGGACTATTTTCCCAACAAGCCTTCAACATGTTTTGCTTAAAGCAGAGGGAAAATATTCCATTCCTAGCAGCATCATACTTTTTAATACCTTGTTTACAGAACAAAAAAAGTAAAAAAGCTGAAAAAAACAAAACAAAATACGATCATGTTAGGAATGGAATATTTTCCCTCTGCTTTGAACAAGACATGTAGAATCGATGCGTGACAATTCATCATTTTTATATGCTTATTGCAGATGTTGATTCGAAAATGGAGAGGAGAAGGCGTTCGAGAAGGCGAGTGAGTCGTATTCACACAGGAAACGATGTACCACAAGCTGACCAGTCACAGGCTTTGCGGTTTGCGTCACCGCAGCTCAAAGATTTTTGGGGGACTGAACTCAAAACTAAAACCGGCGAAATGCAAGAAAGCCACGTATTCAAAGGGCAAAATGCATGCCGTGTGCCAAAAAATGTCGGCAGGTGTGCCTTTTGCAGTGGTTTTGTGCATACAGTACATGCATGGTACATCTCCTCCCATACGTAACGTAACTATTGCGTCCTCTCAGTGGTGCTCCCTCATGTGACTGACAAGCATCCGTGAGCTCTAAACGGACTGAAAGCTCAATCTGAGCTGGGCTCCCGCTCGCATTCCCAGGCCTTCATGCCACATTTACGGCGGGTGAAGGGGGGGCGGGGGTCGTCGGGGGGGAGGCCTCCGGCTCATATTTCCGTGGCTTGCTGGCCGTACGGGCAGCAGTTGCGCGTGACCTGTGGTAAAAGTTGTCTTCATCTCCTCAGGCTTGAGTTGTGCCTCAAAGAGCAGTCGTAGCGTGATAAGGGTTTTTATTGCGGCAGTGTTGACTGTCAGGATTAGGAGGGGCTGCTTTCAACTTCCTGACTTTAAAATGTGGACCTCCATTCTGTAGATTCATTCCAAACTAGATACAGTAGCTGATATACAAATACTGCATGTTTCAATTACCCATGATACCTACAATATCTCATATGGTCGTATACTTTTTGGGTTCTTTTGCAAAACAGTCTTTTCAATCAATTCATGAAAAATAATATTCAATAAAAAACATAACAAATATCTAACATCTACCATTGGCTGTTTTTTATTCAAAGACACAATAACCATTGGATAAATACGCCTAAAAACACTTCCTGTAAATGGCCTTCATGCATGACACAAGATCAATTCAGCTTGTCGCCCGCAGCTGCGTTTTTTTAATAGCCCTAAGGACAAATAAAAATGCAATTAAACCGGAAAACTAACAAAACAAACTAGCAAAAATGGACAAAAAGGGCAGTAATTTTACCAGAATGAAGTCAAAATCGTAAGAACGTAAAGTTGAAGAGATAATAATAAGTGCTCATCTTACGAGAAAAAAAAGTTGTAATTTCACAAGCATAAAGTCATTATATTATCAGGAAAAAACTTATTTTAGAAGCATAAAGTTGAAATATTCAAGAAAAAAATATGTTATTTTTTTAAAAGACACATTATCATGAGAAAAAAAACAAAACTAAGAATATCGAGGAAAAGGCTTCTTGAGACGTCATCTGTACTTCTGTGTAGAAGGTGTCGAACGTTTCGCTCCTCATCCGAAGAGCTTCGTCAGCAAACGAAGCTGACGAAGCTCTTCGGATGAGGAGCGAAACGTCCGACACCTTCTACACAGAAGTACAGATGACGTCTCAAGAAGCCTTTTCCTCGATGGACAACTCCTGTACGACTGAGAGCCTACACAGACGCAAAACTAAGAATAAATGTGCAATCAGGTTGGGAAAAAATAATATTACGAGAATAAAGGCAAAATATTTTGGGATAAAGTCGAAAAAAAAGGTTTGCAAGAATAAAGTTGAAATATTTGTAAACAAAAAAAATGTAATGCAAAAATGAGCAAAAAGAAGTGTACTGTAAGGAGAAAAAGTGCATACTAATAACGCGGTTTGTCAACTTTAACGCAATGCTTCAGATGAAGGCTCGTTTGTCTTTAAACATATTAAACATCGTAGCATTGGTTTGTTTTACAAAATGTAAAATATCAAAAGAGCCTTTGATTTTTCAGTATTCTGCCCTTGAAGGAAATAGTTTGAAGGATTAACTTCACGAGTATGCATTTTGCTTTTTTTTGCTTTTTGTCTTTTTTGCTTCAACTAAGTCCAAACGAAGAATTGGCCTCAACAAAAAGAACATAAAAATAGGAGAATAAGAAGAATGGACACCAGATGCTACATGAAGCACATTGCTACCTTGGTTTTTGTTATTCATTTGTTCCAAATCGTACAAAAAAAAAAGAGAATCTAATGAATCCTTTTCAGAATCCACTCCAGACACCTAAGCGTTTGGGCACTTGACTAGTTTGTTACGTGTGATATTGTATGAACATTTTTTGATTAGAACCGAATCATACAAAAACTATGGTGTACGAAAACCGAGGTTTGACACTCATGTTGTCACGTGTTCGATTTGAGTATAGTGAAACCTTGGCTAGCGTACGCCCAGGTTAGCGTCTTTATTGGTTAACGTCGAAAATGTATGGCAAAATTTTTGCCCCGGTTAGCGTGCAATATGGTGTAAGTCTGATACATTTTTATCGCAAAACGTCCTTTTAACCACGAGGGCAAATAGCATCCTGTACCAAGTCTACAGCAACATGAAAGGTGCTTTGAAGGCTGTTCGAAGTCCCCATTTTGGAAAAGATAATGTCTCTTCTGTTGTTCATTGCATAGCAGAACTACCTGTTTTACTGTGCATATGACAATAAAACTCTTGAATCTTGAATCTTGTTAGCAGCCTATTAGCTTGCTAATATGCGGAAACAGGAACCAGAAGTCAGCTCCGTCGATGATGTCATCAGCGGTTGACTCTATAGTTCTTTGCTAGCTAACACAGTTACGCCATGGCTCCAAAATAAGCCACAATGGTACCAAAGAAAGTTGCAAGGGCCAGCATTTTGCTAAAGAAGATGGGAAACACTATTGAATTCAAGATATAGCTCATGGCAAAGCATCAAGGTAGTGTCCAAGTGGGTCTCGCTGCCACATCGTGTCTTAGACAATCACAATCACGTCTTCAGTCATGGTAAAGGTGATGTTAAATGTTCATTCATCCATTTCATTCATCATTTATATGCATTTCAAAGTTTTTCTGCATGTGAAACATATATAAACGTGTTTTGTGTTCAAATTTGTGGCTTTCTGGAACGGGTTAGTTGGATTTATATTATGTCTTATGTTGGGAATGGAATATTTTCCCTATGTTGTAAGTAAGTGCCAAGACATGTCTGAGACTTGCTTGCTGCAAGAGTATGACACAGAACTCAAGGTCATCTTTGGCAGGAACAAGCACACCCTGCTCCCTTAGTCATCTTGCACACACACACACACACACACACCCACACACACACACACACACACACACACACACACACACACTCATCGTCACTTGCGTGAGACGCTCATCCACCTAGCCAAGACTGGTTGAAACCAGTCCAATACACCAACAAACAGTAAACGGGAAGTGTCCTGATCATCGGGATCACCTCCGCAGAAGGCTTATGAGGAAGAGGAACTCTGTTTCACTTCAGAGACCACTCGGACCTCGCTAGACTCCTTTCTCTCCAGCGCTGGCTGGCATTGCAATTGCTTGTATTCACACCGAACAGAATAAATGGTTAAACTTACTTTTTGACTCAGATGATGATTTCACAGTTGAAAGACTTAAAGAACCTGGGTGGTTCCCGCCCTGGTAAAAGGGGCGTGTCTAACACTTAGGGGGAAAACGGATGCGGTTAGAATAAAGGTTAACAGTAGCATATCCCATTATTTGCTATGTGACACATGTTTAGAGGCTCTCTTCTTTTACGACGGAGGAAAAATTCAATGGAATAATGCATGGTACACACGGTTTACGCACTGGAACAAAAAGACGGCCTATGTTAGAGGTTTGGTCAATAATAATTGCATTAAGGGATATATCAAATGACTCAAAGTGGCCGTCACTAGCAGTGCTTTTCTGGTCATGTCATGTCTAACTGTATGTTATTAACTGCCATCTTGGACCCTCTTTATTTCGGGGTGTTGACTAAGTGTGCAAACATTTATATATGCATTCCAAACCCAATTACCGGACGGCAGAGAGGAAGCTAAAGAGCTGATTTGCATGCTGAAGGACGTGCTGCACGTTAAACGACACCTCGGATGCAACGTGATGAATATGGATTTGCTTCTTCTGGGTGCTTCCGCGGTCAACAGAAACGTGATATCGGGTCAATTCACTCACGAGGACGAGCCGGCTCATCCCCGTTTAAGACGCGAGAGCCCTGACCGGCTAATTAGGTTAGCTGGGATTTGAACCTGAGACTGTTTATCTGCCATTATGTCGACGTGAAAGGCTTAGTCTGGTGATGGAATTATGATATCGCCAACGTGACAATTTCCACTGGCACACGTTTATACGGCTTTGCGTCTCTACACTTTTTGACATGGCGACTTGGACAGACAGATTTTCTTCCCATCCAATTCACTCATTAGTCGCATGATATCGATTGTTAATAGGGGGAAAAACATCTTGACTCATTCAAACAGAGTTTGCTATGTTTAAGAATGTTCAGAAGTGTACCTTTTACCAAAATGTATTTTTAATCTGGAAAATCCCATTAAACCTGTCCATAAAAGTCAAATCTCATTCAATTCAATAAGAATTTACTGCAGCTTGAGTAGTTTCCCACCTAGTTTATCGTCATTCAGCCGTTTTATTCAAAAATGAGCCTTGGTGGAGATCTATGAATGTTATTTTACACTCCAAAAATTCAGACGATTACTTTATTTTTTATTTTTTTTCAATCAATTCCACCCAATTGCAAGGTGTTTGCTTAGCTTCATATTTGTGTGTAGAACTGACAAAATCAGTTGATATAAAGTACATTTTAGTATTTTAGTTCATGTAGCTGTTTTTGTGCTTGAAAACGCTTCATTTGGGCAAAAAACGACGTATATTTTTGACTAATAATAGGCCGCATATCAACACAAGAAACCACAAAAATGTGCGACAGAGAGAGGGAGTGATGTTGGAACTGCGATGTGGCGAAGGACGACTGCATATGAAATATATTTGACTGCCAGCGCGCTTGTGCACATTTTGAGGCAGATTTTCCTTGAAAAATTTGGGTCAAATTCCAAATTGTGCAACTTTTGAAGTAGAGCTAAGAATAAGACTTCAATGAAAATTTAGAAGACAACTTAATCTTCCTTAAGCGTAGAATCGAGCAAGCTGACATGTGAAGAAAAATAGAAGATAAAAACAAAAAAATAACATCATGTGTTGCTCCTCCCCCCTCCTCCAAGTCATTGGCAACTGGTGTCAGGGTCCAATAAATCATCTGGTATCAAAGCGGCCATGTATCGCTTTCTACATTTCAACATATGTGGAATCAGAGCGCGTCTGTCATCGACGTGTCGAGGGAGAGAAAAAGCCGTTCCCGCTGTAATGCGCACCATATGTGCCACTGATTGGCGAGCTTTTACCTGCCACGCCGGATCCTCCTGAAAGGAGGTGAGGCGGACGCTGTCGCAGCTTCAACGGCGGAGGATTAGTCCTGTAAAGCCAAATCAGGCAAGAAGCGGGGGGACGTGTACTGTAACATACTTTTCTGTGTTATCATACTGCAAACCGCACAACCTCCCGACCGGAGCCAGGCCGGGACAATTCATCTTCATGTTATTAATGGGCCGCAGTGTCATGTGAGGTTTTAAGTTCCCCAAACGAGCTGCTGTACGACGGCCATAGATCTCCCTTTGGAAGCCAACTCTTCCATCTCCTGCAGCTTTGGACTTAAGGTTGGCCCTCCATCTTGCCTCTTAAAAGCAACCTTTAGAGGCCTGGGAAGGCGTCATTTAGGAATCCGTGTTTGCTCATGTGGACGTTGAGCAGGGCAAGGCATGGACCTCCGTATCGGATGATGTTGAATGATGCCGGTCCCTTGTGGGGATCAATTGCGTGATAATGATATCTTTTTGTTCTTCTAATGCAGTCTCTGGAAACACTGACAAGCTACAAATCTTCCCCACAGTCGGAGTTGAAGTGCATTTTTTTCATTTGTTTGACTGGAAATGACACAAGAAACGAAATATCAAGGCTCGCGTTATTTGTTCTGACATTTGGAATCATATTCTTTCCCAGTACAGGTGGTCCTTCGTTTACGACGTTCCGTGGTTACAAACAGGCACCCAGAAATGTATAAAAACTTAATTTTGATCCGTACACACGAGACTCGCTCGAGAACTGGTTTAGAGCTGCACCAATTGATGAATCGATGGTGAATCGATTATCCAATCGTCTACAACTATTTTGGTATTTAATTGATCATTTTTTTAAATGTAAAAATATAAATATTCTCTGATATCATCCTCTTTACATGTGAATATTTTAAAATTTTCTTTGTTCATCTTTGTGTTTTAGGCAAAAAAAGATATTCGCATACGTCAGGTTTGGCTTTGGAAAACATTTTTGCCTCTTTTCTGATATACTGCTGACCAAAACACTCAGTCTTTGCGTTTGCTTCGTATTGATTTGGTTCGTCCCCTTCCTGATTTCTTCTTTTTTGCATGTTTGCATGTTTGTCACTTTTAAATGTTTCAGATCATCAAACACATTTAAATATTAGTCACGAACAACACAACTGAACAGAAAATGCAGTTTTTAAATGAAGCTTTTTATTTTTAAGGAAGAAAAAAAATCCAAAGCTACATGTCCCTGTGTGAAAAAGTGATTGCCCCCTAAAGCTAATAAGTGGTTGGGCCCCCCTTAGCAGCAACAACTGCAATCAAGCGTTTGTGATAACTTGCAATGAGTCTCTTACAGCGCTGGGGAGGAACTTTGTCCCACTCATCTTTGCAGAATTGTTGTCATTCAGCCACATTGGAGGCTTTTCCAGCATGAAGCACCTTTTTAAGGTCATGCCACAGCATCTCAATAGGATTCAGGTCAGGACTTGGACTAGGCCACTCCAAAGTCTTCATTTTGTTTTTCTTCAGCCATTCAGAGGTGGACTTGCTGGTGTGTTTTGGATCACTGTCCTGCTGCAGAACCCAAGTTGGTTTCAGCTTGAGGTCACCAACAGATGGCCGGACATTCTCCTTCAGGATATTTTGGTAGACAGCAGAATTCATGGTTCCATTTATCACAGCAAGTCTTCCAGGTCCTGAAGCAGCAAAAGATCCCCAGACCATCACACTACCACCACCACATTTTACTTTTGGTATGATGTTCTTTTTCTGAAATGCAGCGTTACTTTTATGCCAGATGTAATGGGACACACACCTTCCAAAAAGTTCAACTTTTGTCTCTTCAGACCACAGAGTATTTCCCCAAAGGTCTTGGGGATCATCAAGATGTTTTCTGGCAAAATTGATACGAGCCTTAATGTTGTTTTGTTCAGCAGTGGTTTTGGTCTTGGAACTCTGACATGCGGGCCGTTTTTACAGAGTGTCTTTCTTATGGTGGAGTCATGAACTCTGGGCCTCATTCACGAACATCTTCTTAAAAGTCTTCTTAAGAAGTGTACTTAAGAAGGCGCGGGTTGGAAACTGCGCCACATTCACAACACGTTCTTAAGTAGGGATAATCGTTCACACCGGTGTTCTTAGGTTGATGAATGCCAACGGGGATGCACGTGCATGTGAGGCCTAATTTGCATAGGTCACCGCCTATTATTTCCTATATAAGGTAAAAAAAATGTGCGGTGCGCAACAGGCAGCTGGAGGCGGAGATGGCAACGCGCAAGGGCAAGACTGAGAAGCAGCTGGAAGACAAACGAAAGAAAAACTTCAATTCTACTGAAATAGAGGTGCTTTTACAAGGAGTGACCGAACACAAGACCACCTTATTTTCAAGTGTTTCCACCGGTCATCAGGCCATCCAAAAAGAGTCGGCATGGAGCACCATTGCAGGAAACATAAATGCCGTTTCCACTGAGAAACGCACCACCGCAGAGGTTAAAAAGAAGTGTTTTGACTTAAAATAGACTCAAAAAAAAAAGATTAGACTGCACCGGAGGGATCTGGAGGAAACGGGAGGGGAGGTGGGCCATCAATCAGAAACCAAACCATTTCGGAAACTCTAGAAAATATTTACACAATCATGATGGAAAAATAAAGTCAAAATACATAGTTTGTGTTTGACAATTTATTTTTTCTGTGGTTACATTTGATTAGACGCTGCCTAATTAATACAGCAGCCCCATGCTCTGGCTCAAGACGTGGCTGGGGGCGCATGTCGTTATCTGGGGGTGCTACGTGCGTAATAGGCACACCACATTTCATTGCGATGTTATTCTGATGATCCTGCACACCTGCAAGAACAGAGAGGGAAGCCTGAAGCCTGAAGCGGGACATCAAATATTCGTCGCTTTCAGCAAATAAATCTAATGGTCCCTTTACATTCTCTCTCTGCGCAGCGCACGTCCAGCCAGCTACTTTTTTTTTTTGATGAATTGGGATTTGAATATATATTTATCCATGGAGTATATTTTAGTTGTTTTGATGATAAATCATTGTTGGGATATTTTATTTGCACTACATTTTTTGGGATCAGGTTGCAAAATCCATCATGAGGGCGATTGCGCATTGAAAGTGCAAGCTTTGCTTGTGCGTAAGAGTCCTCCTGAGCGTTCGTAGAATTTGTTCTTAGATCTAAGAACTGTGAGTTAAGAACACGTTTCGTGAATGCCAAAAATCTTTGTAAGAAGGCTTTAAGAACACATTTGTGCGTAAGAACGATTTGTGAATGAGGCCCACTGACCTTAACTGAGGCAAGTGAGGCCTGCAGTTCTTTGGATGTTGTTGTGGGGTCTTTTGTGACCTCTTGGATGAGTCTGCGCTCTTGGGGTCATTTTGGTTGGCCAGCCACTCCCAGGAAGGTTCACCACTCTTCCATGCTTTCGCCATTTGTGGATAATGGCTCTCACTGTGGTTCGCTGGAGTCCCACAGCTTTAGAAATGGCTTTATAACCTTTTCCACACTGATAGATCTCAATTAATCTCAGTTATGTTTTAACGAGGGGCAACCACTTTTTCACACAGGGACATGTAGGTTTGGATTTTTTTTCTCCCTTAATGATCAAAAGTTTCTTTTAAAAACTGTACTTTGAGTTCAGTTGTGTTGTCATTAACTAATATTTAAATTTGTTTAATGACCTCAAAACATTTAACAAGCAAAAAAATAAGAAATCAGGAAGGGGGAAAACACTTTTTCACACCACTGTACTGTATATGCCATATTTAAGCATCCATCCGTCCATTTTCAATGCTGCTTGCCCTCACTCGGGTCCTATCCTAGTTGACTTTGGGTGAGAGGCAGGGTCCACCCTGGACTGGTAGCCAGCCAATCGTATGGTGCATACAGTCCAACAACCATTCACACTCACATTCAAACCTATGGACCATTTAGAGTCTCCAATTAACCTCACATGCATGTTTTTGGAATGTGGGAGGAAACCAGAGTGTCTGGAGAAAACCTGCGCCTAATTGGCTTTTTCATCTTAATGACTAAGCAGTTTTTTCTTGAAATATATATAACTTAGCGTATGTACGTGTGTTCTATTAGAAAACATTAAAGTGGCAAAGTTGCAAACATTCATTTTTCATCATGTGGCCTTTGCTGGAAAACGTTTGGACACCCCCAGTCTAGGGCCTAACTGACTAATTACTCAATTAATCCAAACAAAAAGCTTCAGATTGGTCGACTAAGGAAATAATGGTGAGTTGCAGCCCTCAGCGAGCTACATTGCGCTCCTGCGGAAGAATACGCACAAGAATGCGCTGTGTGCCTCGTGCCGGGCAGAAGAACCCAGTGTGTGGCGAATAACATCGCAAAATAGTTAACTTTTTACACTTCGTGATGTCTCTAAGTGGCAGTGCGCCAAAGAAAAGGAAAGCAATCACCATGGAAGTGAAAACGTACAACATAAAAAGCTCCAGTACTACTGCTGCAACTCTGGTTTGGTCAACTACATATCAGAAAAGAGGCAAAAGTGTTGATTACTGTTTTCCAAAGCTGATGAAAGAATAAAGACAAAACAAAAATAAGTCACAAATAAAAGTCGAAAAGTAAAAAAAATAATAAAACCAAAACAATAAAAGTAAAAATAAACAAAATATATAAATATTAATTAAAAATAAAATACAATTTTAAAATTAAGTAACATTTTAAAATTACATTAAATTAAAAATAAAATACAATTTAAAAACACATTTTAAAAATTTATTAAAAAACAACACAAAGATAATAGGTTTAAGGCTGAAATCAGCCCAAAAAATAAATAAAAAAAATAAATACATAAATACATAAACGATTACTCAAACAGCAAAATACACTACCAGTCAAACATTTTAGAACCCTCCTATTATCTGGAGGAAAACCCCAAATTTTGAAGTGTTAAGATGGTCTGTCTGTCTTCCATTGTTAGTTGCCTTTTTTGTTGCCAGTGTTGTAGCAACAAACTAGTTTCTCCCGTTCAATACAGTTCAACTGATGCTCACGAGGGTATAGTACCACAGTGTGTTCCAAACACTGCTTTTATGCAGACAGAGGAGGTAGTAAGTATTTCAGAACTGTAGGAATTAGTTTCACCATCTGCCAAGGTTTGATCCACCTCCATTTCTGCAGAACAGCTTTAAATTGTTGACCCATTTTGTGGTCCCTGAAACAGGCATTTTTGTATCATTCTGAAATATACATCATTTTTCAGTTTTGCGTAACCTTGCCCTTTGGTTTAACCTCTGGTACTTCACCCCTGATCGTTGTACCATTTCAAACTATTCATTGGACTTGAACGACTTGAATTTCTATAAATAACTGGAAAAAATGGGGTGTTCTAAAACTTTTGACCGTTAGTGCAGTTGTCGGTTAACCGGATAATCGATTAACCATTGTGTCATCGATTAATTGTTGCAGTTCTAAACTGTACATTAAAAAAAACGTACAAATCAAATAAAAAGATTCATTGTCTTGCCACAGAGGGCGCTATTCTACCGTGAATAACAATTCCTCATAAAAGTGCAATTTATTTGGACACAAGTCGTAAAACAAGCCCACTGCATCCTGGTAAAGACCAATGCGGTCCACTTTTGAGTCATGGAAAAAAGCAGTATTCCGAAAGGATCTCTGTGCTGCGTACAGCTGCCGCGTGGTCTTGAATTTCCTCCATGCTGCACTTCCAAAGAGCGGATCGGGTTTCCTCCGCCATCGTTTTTCACGCGCATTTTTCCACAAATGCAGATGCAAGATTTATCTCCGCTTTGTCCTCCCTGATAGCCGCGCACCATTTAGAAAAGCGGTTTTCATTTCACACGCGGGCGTTTTTTTGGTTGTTTTTTTTAACAGAGCTGAAGGTGTTGGCGGGAGACCAGGTCAAATTTGCAGCTGAAGGTGAGAAATCTCTACTCATAAAAGCTGAGCGCTTGTGCTCATGGATATTGTAAATCTTCAATGGCTTTCAAGGATGTGCGTTTAAACACACGATTCAACGTTGTTTTCACATGATCCCTAGCATGTGACTCCTACCATTCCCCCAGTTAAAGAAGCGGAGCCTTGAGAGCGTCTTCACCACATGGTGCAAATTCCCGGGATTAACTTAAATGATGAGTAATCTGAGGCTCTCCTGGATTCGGAGATCCAAGGGATTAAAGGTTCAAGTTCCTGTTGACGCTGGAGAAGAAGAATGATTCGCCATCCGTCCCGAACAGCAAGCATGTCCGCGGGGTTGCTCCTTGCTTCCTGCTCGGGGCGGCGAGGCAGGACGAAAGTCAAGAAATGCACGAAGATAAGATAAGAACTTGGGAAGTGAGTTCTCATTTTGCTTAAATAAATGTGGGAAAAAGATTGGAATGGACTCCTGGGACGCATTCCATCGTCTTTGTCTCCTCTCCATCCATCCGTTTTCTATGCCGCTTGTCCTCATTAGGGTCGCGGGGGTATGCTGGAGTCTATCCCAGCTAACTTTGGGCGAGAGGCGGGGTACACCCTGGACTGGTCGCCAGCCAGTCGCAGGTCATCGCTACTAGTTTGCTTAAATAGGGTCACCAAATGTCCCAGGACGCATCCCGTCCCGGCCTTGCTATTTTATTTTATTTTTTTTAGAAAGTGATGAAAATGTCCTGGTTTTCATTGGTTCATTAAATAGGGCGGCATTAGGGCACCTGCTGTGTGGGCAGCTTTCTGAATCAGTGTTGCCCAAAAGTTCATCTCTGACACTTGCAGAAATCAAGCATGGTTCAAATTAGGGAAGTACTTTTTTTTTGGCAATTTTTTGGCTTCCGATCAATTTTTTTTCTAGTCTTGCTGATCCAACCTGATCTGGTACTGATCCTGTTTTTTCTTTTTAATAAGCTTTTGTTATAAACATGAATTTGTGGAACTGAATATGGCTATAAAAATAGCTCTGCAAAGCATTAGAAATAATGCAAGCAAAGTATTGCTGAGTTTACTTTTTTGTTACACAGCATGGCCAATATTGTTTGGTTTTTGTGACAAACCTGTGAGTCAGGTCCCTAATCCAATAAAAGTCCATCCAATAAAGGATAAAATTGGAAAAAATGGGTGTGCAAAATACTTTTAGGGTAGGACTAATCATTTGACATGGTTATAGATCAATTTGTGGTGTGATTTGGAATATATGACTTTTTTTTATCAAACTCTCTTCAACGCAATAGTAATTTATTGATGATCCCTAGTATAAAGAACCAGCAGTTAGAGCGGCACTTCCCGTGCGAGGTCCTCGCACCATGACACAGCAGGCCGGGGTACTACCTCTGTAGCTACGGTGCACCGCGGACATGTCTGCATGGTGCTGTTGCGTTGTCTTCTTCTTGAAGGTGGTGGGAGTCGAGTGGCAACTAGCTATGAGGCGCATTACCACACCTACCATGTTGGAATGTGGCCCAGAGTCACCCACGCTATACGGCAACGGGATCGGATTAAAGTTTATTGCTTTTGATACGATGTAGCCTCATTATTATGCCATATATATTTAATGAAAAAAATTGTCTCAAAAATGTTGTCAACAATATCGATTATCGACAATAATTTGTAGGCCAATTATCGACCAGCAAAATGTGTTACCGTGACAGGCCTAGCTAGATGTAAACAGTTTAGGATTGTTTGGTGTCGTTTTATGTGTGACATGAAATAAAAACAATAGACCATCGTGTCAGTGGGACGACCTCAGTCCACGTCCATTTCATCGACAAGCGCTCACATTGATGGGCGCCCTTGATCCGAGTCTGCCCTTTTGGCCCAGCGTCCGTTAACAAAGTTAACCTTCTAACCTTCGGAAGACAGCTGTGCGCTTACCTCGGCATAAAGCGATAGGTCATCGTTATCGAATGAATCAAAGCTGTCACAATGCGCCTCTGTTGTCGCACAAGCGCTGAGATCACGTAACACTCAGCCGTGCTAGAAAGGAGGCATGTGCGCACACACACACACGTAAGGGCCCTCCTAATTGCTAATCTGAAGAGTTATTAAAGGGCTACTTCAGGTCCGCTGGATTATCATGATAATCATTAATTAAAACACAAGCGTTAATATCAACATGTCACTAGTCTTTTAATGCACACAACCACATCATCTGCTCTGTGTCGCACGTGTCAATATGTCGATACGACAACCTTCATGTAACATTAACTAAGCCTATTTATACTACAAAATTATGAAAATTAACCCTGCGTGTCTCTCTCACACACAAAAACCTCAGCGGTAAATAAAATCCATCAAGCGGAACATTTTCACGCAATAATAAAGAGTTTTTCAAAGCATTTCGAACTGATAAAAATATGAAATTGATCACTTTTTTCATATTGAAATACGGGAGACCGCACGTATCTTTGCAGCAGATATTAGACTAAAAATACAAAATTCTTTGGATAAAATTAAAATGATTTAGTAGAAAAACCTTACATCAGGGGTGTCCAAAGCGTGGCTGTTTCTTTTTGGCCCGTGGCACATTCTCAAAATATAATTTACAAATTTAAAAAAAACTGCTAAAATGAAGAAATCAGCTTTACAAGAATAAACTCAAATAATATTAAGAGGAAAAAAAAAGAAAAAGTAATTTTCTAAGAATAATGTTGTATTATTATGAGGAAAAATAACGTCATTTTAGTAGCATAAAGTAGACATTTTTTTAAAGACTTTTTTAAAAGTTGGAATATCAGAAAAAATCCAAAACAAATTTGTATTTTTTTGGGAAAATGAGGTTGTGGAAAAAGTTACAATGTTACGAGAATAAAGTCAGAATATTATGGGAAATAAAGTAGAAGCTAATTTACAGGAAGGAAGTTGAAATAATTGGAAAGTGTAAACAAAATGTTTCAAAAAGCAGAAGTTGAAAAACCAGATGTAATTTCACAAGAATAAAGTAATTAAGTCATTTAGAAATTAAAACAAAAAAGTTGCATTCTGAGAAACAATCCATGTAAATACTAGATGAGACAATACACGAGATTGGGTCTCACGAGACTAGACGAAGTTTTACGTAAAAAAAATATATGACACTATATTGAAATCTGCTAATTTAATTTCTACTACGTTACATGCGTCTGTGTGTGCTGGCGGCCCCGCCTCCACCAACTGAGACAAAGAGAATGTATGACTGACAAAAAGGCTCACTCTGTTCTCCGTTGTTCTATGGAACAAACGCGCCAAGGTACTGAAACCAATTCACAGAGTGAACTCTCTTCCTGCCTGTTTGGAGGCGGCAGACGAGGAAAACAGACGGGCATGCACATGGCGATATATTGAGGCTTTATTTTCATTTATTGTGTGATTAATTCATTTATTTTCTTCCCAGGCCTAGTTCACACGAGACATTTTTTTCTGAACGAGAAATCTGAACAAGTCACGTTTTAATCTCGCGAGATCTTCTGACACCTCTTGTAAATAAGTTGGGGGAAATGTTACAATATTATGTGAATAAAGTCAAAATATTTTGGAAATAAAGTCAAAATATGATGAAAAGAATATTTATGAAGATGATTTAAGAAGAAACTTGAAATATTTGGAAAACAAAAACAGCAAAAATGAAAAAAAAAAAGTTGATACTAATAATACTAATAATAGGCTTTACGCTGAGATGCAGTTTTTTTGGAAAATATGTATGTGTTCTTAGCACAGGGGTGCCCATTATGTCGATCGCAAAGATTGTTTGGGTCGATCACGTAAACGCCACTTTGTAGGTGTCATATGACATCAGTCAGCTGACATTAAGCTCCCTTCCCGATTCGCTATTGGCAAAGATGAAGTGGTGAACAGACGTGGCAAGCTACAGACGGGAGATGCAACGTTCATCTTTATTATTCCGATTACGGATAAACTAACTCAGCGGTGAGATGCCAATATCTAAAACAAACGTTATAGTGAATTGTAGCGGCTAGTTTTGTAGATAAAAAGTGAATTGTTTGATGGCTTTGCTAAGCGTCCTGAACTCCACTGTAGAAACGCGTGTTTTCAGCACTTCTGTTTCTTAAAGTATTATTTCATGATGAATTGGAAAATGTGCCCTTTGCTGGAACCTTTTTAATATGTTGCCTTGACTTCGGCTGCATTGTTTTTTGCAGAATCATTTTCATTTCTTGTATATTTGTAATGTTTGATCGCAAATGGTAATACGTGAACTGTGTCTAATGAACACTATGTAGCTATTTGACTGACAAACTGTAGTACCGGTACACAACTATTGAGGAAATATGTGTAATTATCTTTATTGCCATATTGAATTGAATTGAATTTTGAATTACTGAATGATATCAACTACTTTGCTGACCTGTAAACTTTGAAACTGAATGTGAAATACTAATCATGAATATTTGGTATAGTAGTTTCAAAGTTTACTGATTAGATTTTATATATATGTTGTATGTTTTGCAGTAAGAGATAGATCATGTCGACTTGGAGCTTGCATGCTAAAAAAGTACATGCACCTCTGATATACATGTACAACTTACATAAATATTCCTACTTATAAATATGCTAAATATACGTATTTTCTGTATTTGTAGTAGGACGTAGATCTTTGGGATTTGGTCATTTTAAAAGTAGCTTGCAGGTTGAAAAAGTGTGAGCACCCCAGTCTTAGCATATCTACATGTGTTGCTTTACAAATTATCCAAGGGGCAAAGTTGCATCCTTTCAGTTGACCCTCGCTGGAAAAAGCTTTGCCTTACTGTCATCACTTTGTCTATGCAAAAATAAATAGCCACAGTGAATCTGACTACTAATTCATAAGTACAGTGTTCCCTCATTTATCGCGGGGGATCGGTTCCAATAAGTGAAATCCGCAAAGTAGCCAACTTCATTTTTTTAAACAATTATTTTATATGTTTTAAGGCTGTAAAACCCCTCACCATACACTTGATACACTTTTCTCAGACAGGAAATAACATTTTCTCTCAAAAAAGTTCAAACCTTCGTTTGAATTTTAATGATCAACCTTAATGATCAACACAAGAAATGATTAAGTCATTCACACATATTTCACTCCTGTGACCGTGCCTTCTCGTCCTGGCGCCGTTCCTCTGTACTGTACGAAGGAAACTGATAGTCTACAGCCAATCAGGACGCAGAAAACAATGGGCGGTGCAGACAGAGGGGGACGAGATAGGCACTCAACTTCCCACAATGCAGTTCTTCTTAAAGGGGCAGGCTTGGCCTGTGACAGCACTCATACACTGTAATTTAAAAAAAAGAAGCACTAAAAAAAATTGCGAATCCGCGAAAGGTGAATGGCGATAGAGCGAGAGAACGCTGTAATGTACACTTTCATAAAAAACTACACATATCATGTTTTGGAGGAAAACAACAACACTGCTTACTGCACAGCTAATGTATCAATCTTGAATAACAGCTGCTACATTGTAACAGTGCAGCGTGTGTGTGTGTGTGCGTGTGTGTGTGCGTGTGTGTGTGTGTGTGTGTGTGTGTGTGTGTGTGCGTGTGAGAGAGAGAGAGAGAGAGAGAGTGATGGAGGGGATGCAACAAGGGAGACCTGATTGTCACATTGATTAACTCTTCACTGTGACAATAAACTCTGTACCACTGGGAACCTGACATGTCTGACACACACACGCACACACACTGCACGAGCTCCCGGGGGTCCTGGTGGACGCCGCTAGCCCCACTGTGCTCCATTTCATAAAGCCATTCACTACATAATTGAAAGGGAAACTCGGGGGCGTGTTTGACCACATAATCCATTTAATGTGCTTGTGTTATGTACGTGTGTGTGTGCGTGTACGTGTGCGCGCGCGCGCGTGTGTGTGTTCAATGGACATGACCCAACACCAACAATGAGGGGCTCCATCTTACACTCTGCACACACCGGGTCACTCGGGGTTAATGAATGATTATTTCTCACTTTGTATCACAATAGGAGGCCCCCCCTCCCTAAATGGAGCATCCCCACTGGTACAGACCAGTGTGAAATATAGTACACAGTAAAGATAGAGACATAGATTTGTTCCGTGATGGAAATGAAGGCTGCAACAACGTTGTCTATTATTTATATTATTGGACATGTCTCAGTCATTTAGCATAAGAAATTAACGGAGCCTGATGTGTTTTGCATAATAAGGATAACTTTTGTTTTTACTTTAAAATATGTACAAAGTAAGTCTGTGCCCCCCACCCCAACCTTCTAAGGTTCCCTATATATTAAACACCTAGTACATCAGGGGTGCCCATTACGTCAATCGCAAGCTACCGGTAGATCGCCAAGGAAGCTTGGGTCGATCACGTAAACGTCACATTGATGATTCCTGGTTCGTTCTTGATCCCCCGCGGCGTTTCAAACTCCACACGGAGATGCAACTCTCATCTTTATTATTCTGATAAACGAATTCAGCGGTAAGATGTCTATATTTAGAACAAAAGTTATCCTTTCACTTGTAGCGGCTACTTATGTAGAAAAAAGGTTTGATGGTTTGCTTATGTGTCCTCAACTCCACTGTAGAAATGCGTGTTTTATACACTTCCGTTTCTTCAACTATTATTTCATGATGAATTTGAAAATATGCCATTGCTGAAACCTTTTCAATATGTTGCCTTGGCTTCGGCTGCATTGTCTTTTGCATAATCATGTTATATCATCAGTCATGTTTGATAGCAAATGAACGGAACGCAATACATGAACTGCGTCTCCTAATGAACGCTACGTAGCTATTTACAGATTACCAGTGTTCAGGTTATGTACTCTACATGTAACTGCTGAGGAAATGTTGAATTTTATTTTTATCAAATACTTTGCTTACCTGTAAACTTTGAAAATGTGAATGTCAGATACTAATTACTCATTAATATTTACAATAGTATTTCAAAGTTTACCGGTTAGATTTTATATATGTTATATGTTTTATAGAAAGAGGTAGATCATTTTGACTTGTAATTTGTATGCTGAAAAAGTGTGTGCACCCCTGATATACATGTCAGGGTTTCCACTACATGTAATTGATTGCAACGGTAACATGTATCAATGTATATATATGCTTTATAGATACATATATAGCTTATTATTTACGCACATATTGACCACAATTAGTTTGGAAACGATTTAAAATATCATAAAATGTTTCACTGTGCTTTATTTTGATAAGCATGCACCGGAATTGCCTGTCTGCCTTGCTGGCACGTGTGCATGTGTGACCCGATACGCGACAAGTCTTGTGTTGACTTTCACTTTGCTTCTTATTATGGGGAAAATGAACAATAGCCCGTAAAATGTGTAGTGAATTGACACATGCTAAGCCTATCTATGCCAGCGTGTGTGATCGCTCACATTTCAATCTCATTCCACTTTCTGCCATTTTTGTTTACATGCCTGGCTGGCGGCATCTAGCTAGCTCGCTAGCTAGCGTACGTCCATGAGCTACATTAATCATTGATTATCATCACAACTTTTTTAAAGTGTCACTTAACAATCTTGCTCTGTTGTTATCATTATAATACTTACGGCGTGTCTTCAAAACACTAGTTGTGTGTTGAAGCTGTGCAACAGAAACACGTAGCATGTACAGCTTTAGACAGTGACGCTATCACAGGGGTCTCCAACAGGTAGCTCGCCAGCTGATGTTGAGTAGTTCACCAAATAACATTTGCTTCACCTCTTAGTATTTTCATAAGTGTTCTATTCCAGCATGACACCAGTATTTAATGACAAATGAGCACATTGAGTGGAGATGTGCTTTGTAAATAAAGTGCAGTTTAAATGTTGGCAGTGCTCTCAGCAACTTTGTCATGAAATCAACAGTCATGCCATGTTCTGTTCATGATCTGCTAGTTGTTGAAATTGCTACTTGTTATTTAAAAAAATTGCAGACCCAGCAGCGGCACGACACAGCAGCGACAATCCGCCCTCCAGTGCAGCCCACCACGACTTCAAAAGATCTTCGGGGAAACCCTGCATGTATAATGTACATAACACGTACTCATACTTATGAAATAAATATAGTAAATATATATATTTTCTATATTCATTCATTCAGATCTTTGGGACTTGGTTGTTTTAAAAGTAGCTCGCAGGCTGAAACAGTGTGAGCACCCCTGTCGTAGACAGTCGAGATTTAAGTATGTAGTCACTATGCCGGCCCTTCTGATGGCTTCTTGATCCTGTTGTAGCTCTTTGGCGGGGATTGAGGGCGTGACTTGCAATTCTCTACCAAAACCATAGGGGCAGTGTTTTGTTACATTATTTTTATGTATTTTTTTGTTACTGTTTCAATTCTATGCTACTAAAATTATTACATTTTTCCTGATAATATGATCAGTTTCTTATTAAACAAGTCAAAATCTTTGTTGTCTTGCATTGTCATCTGCATCTGAACGGATGATCCATCTTCCTAGCAAGGAGATATGCAGGTTATTAGCATTCCGACACATGTGAACATGTCCACATTTATCAGATGTGTGAAACCATCCTTGAAACGGTGACAGCCCCTCATAGAAAATGAATGATGTTTTGAAAAAAAAGGCAAATTCAGGCCCAGAGGTCTCACGAGCGAGAGAAACTACGCGACGAGAGATAAATCAGCCCTGAGCTATTGTTTTTCTGAGCTCCTATTTGAAGTCGGAGGCCACTTCCCGTGCACGGCACTCTGTAAATCACTTAGCGCATCAAAGAGCTCCAATGTGCCCCTGTTCAACAATGGCGGGGGTCATGCCAACATGCGAAACATGACAAGGATGCAGACCCGGAGAAGGTCTTCCTCTGCTGAGGTGATGACAATTGCAGCCAAGATTTACAACTTGACCCAGGGGCACGACAACGGAATCAGCACAGGAAATACGGGAGATCATTCGCATGATGGTGATGTGCGTGCTCAAGGAAAGTTTATTACTTGTCTTGCTGTTATGTTGACTTGTGATATTCAGGAACAGAACGAAGTGATACTTTGTCAGATTCTTCGGCTTGGATATTTTATTAGGTGCAGGTGTCAAAGACCTATAAAGACGTATAAAGCAACTACCAATTCATGTTTTTATTCTTCCACGTTCAGTGCTGTTGTGTGTCAGGGTGGGGCGGATTGTTATTCAGTTATTATTTTGGCCTTGGAAGTCTCTGAAGGAAACGTGTTTTCGCACAGTCGTTCCTCCGCAAACAGACGTGCCTGAGTCATGCTGTCAAAAAAGCCTGCCAATCCGCTCTCACCTATTTGTCAGGCAGCTGACGTCAAGACGGGAAATTACTGGCCTCCTGTGAACGAAGTGTGGCAGCAGCCGGGTCCCCGGTGTCTTGTAGGTCCAAAAGCCATGCGAACAGGAAGGCCCAGGGGCTGCAGACTACCAACTGCTACCTTCCCTTCACTTTGTGCAGGCCCTGCAAGGCTGCGTAGTGGTGAGACTCAAGGCCAACAACGCGCCCACGCTCATTTCCTCTCATGTGGAAGCGGGGCACTAATACGTCCGAGCGGAAACGGGGCCCAGTTAGACATATGAGGGTGGCGACGGGACTATTTCAGCTTGAATGGAAGCCGCTGTTTGGTTTGTATTTTGAGAGTCAAGCATTCACGCTACTGAAGCATTGCTTTTAAAAATAGAGGAGCACCGACTATCAAAAGAAAAGGGTGAACTGCACCCTTTGGGTTGGGAGTGAGGTCTTGTTCTTGAGTTCGGGTATCTCGGGATCTTGTTCACGAGTGAGGGAAGGCTGGAGCATGAGCTCGACAGGCAAATCGACACAGCGCCTGGACCAATGCCGTCTCTGTACCAAAGACAGTTGAGCTGGAAGTCAAAAAATATTGATTTACCGGTCGATCTACGTTCTAACACTCACCCATGAACGCGAGCTTTGGGTAGTGACCGAAAGAACAAGATTCTGGATACAAGCAACCAAAATGAGTTTCTTCCGTAGGGTGTCTGGACACTCAGAATTAGGGTGAGGACCTCCGTCATCCGGGAGGAAGTCAGAGTCGAGCTGCTGCTCCCACACATTGAGAGGAACCAGT
Organism: Dunckerocampus dactyliophorus; assembly: GCF_027744805.1. NCBI lineage: Eukaryota > Metazoa > Chordata > Actinopteri > Syngnathiformes > Syngnathidae > Dunckerocampus > Dunckerocampus dactyliophorus. The sequence continues at coordinate 3,354,738 of NC_072829.1, read as the reverse complement.
TGAGGTGGCTCAGGCATCTAGTCTGGATGCCTCCTGGACTCCTCCTTGGTGAGAATATCCGGGCATGCCCAACCGGGAGGAGGCCCCACGGTAGACCAATAGGACAAGCTGGAGGCATTAGGTCTCACGGCTGGCACTGGAACTGGAAGAGGTGGCCGGAGACTGAGGCTTCGCTACTGAGACTGTTGCCCTGACAACTGGGCCTGGATAAGTGGAAGAAAATGGATGGATGGATGGATGGATGGATGGATGGATGGATGGATGGATGGATGGATGGATGGATGGATAGATGGAAGGATGGATGGATGGAGAAGCACCAGCTACCCAAGTATGCTACACTCTGTAGTAGTCTTGCATCAGCTGGATTTAGGATGTACTCATGCTAGACCCTAGGTTCCCAAAGTGGGGTACACGTATCCTCAGGGGCACGCCAGTTGTAATAAGGGGTACTCAAATTCAACCCATTCAAACGGAAGGATGCCAACATCAGACTGATGAAAAGATATGTAGGATGATTACTTATTTATTTTTTATTTTATTTATCAGTGCTCATGTGAAAATGTAACCAAGCAAAATATCAAATTTTTCTTCTTAACATTGTGGATTATTTCCAGTCTTTAGGTAGCGGCAGTCATTAATTGCCTGCTAGAGGGGCGATCACATGAATTAAATGACATGTTATGCACACAAATGTAGTCGAGGGATTTGGATTATTGGTTATAAAAATAGCTCTTCAAAGCATTAAAAATAATGCAACCAATGCAACCAAATGTACTTTTCTGTTACACAGCATGGCCAACAATATTGTTTAGCTTTTGTAACAAACCTCTGTGAGTTAGCTCCCTAATCCAATAAAAGATCCATCCAATAAAGGATAAAATTGGGAAAAAAAATGGGCGTGCAAAATACTTTTAGGGTAGGACTAATCATTTGACGTGGTTGTAGATCAATTTGTGGTGTGATTTAGAATATATGACATTTTTTTTAACAAACTCACTTCAGCGTAATAGTAATTTATTGCCGGTCCCTAGTATAAACAACCAGCGGCTATAGCAGCACTTCCCGTGCGAGCAGTGGCGGAGACAGAAAATTTTCATTGGGGTGGCCAAGGTGAGACCATTACTCCCATAGGGGTGGCAATAAGTGGATACCTGAAATGTCGAGATGGCCAGTGGTGTTGCCACGGCCACCATTGGCCACCACGTAGCTCCGCCACTGTGTGCAAGCTCCCCGCACCATGACAAAGCAGTCTGGGCACAGTGAGGGGGCACTACCTCTGTAGCTACGGAGCCCAATACCCAACGTCCAATGTGAAACTAACTTCACCACGGTAGACCGCGGACATGTCTGCATGGTGGCGTTGCCTTTTCTTCTTCTTGCGGGTGGCGGGAGTCAAGTGGCAACCAGATGTGAGTGTCATTACCACACCTACTGTGTTGGCCACAGGCTCCGAGTTCCGAAGGTGATACGGCAACCAGATTGACCCTAGCTTGTGGCGGAAGCCGATATTATCCGATCTTCAAAATACAGCAAAACGGCAGCTGATCAGCTGAAGAAAGGATCGGGACATCACTAAGGAACCGCAAGGTTCCACCCCAGAGCCCGACAATGGATTCCAAATGCGAATGCGATGACGGCCACTTAAATGTTGATGATTGGGTAAGTTGAGTTTATTGGGGTACTGTTTGGCCTAATTAAAAAATCAGCAAAACAGCAAGTCTGCGAAAGGTGAACTGCGATGGAGCAAGGGAACACTGTGTTACAGTGTTTTTGCAAACCGAGAGAATGAGGATGTGTAATGTATATCATTAGTTAGCTCCTCTGTATGTTTACAAAGAAACACAGGAAAAGATCACCACTACATTAACGCCACTCTGGATCCATTCATGTGGGTGATGACATTATCCCCCATTATGCTGCACATTTCAGGCCCATCCGAGGGCGCAGTCATCTGGATCGGACCCCCCGCTCTACCTCCCCTCAGCGAATAATGAAAAAGACATCAGCAGGCGACGAGAAGGTCGCCTGCCACATTTGCTGTGACCTTGCCGTGTCTCTCTTTCCCCCAATGACAACTTTTGATGCGTCAGGGGTGGTTGATTCCCGAGTGAGGAGGACGCCTCTGGATGCGCTTGTTGCCCAGGGCGACAGCGCTGCTTTCGGGCCCCCTCCCCTTCCTCCCTTCATTGTGCTTACAGCTTTTATCCCGCTAATAAAGTTGTTACCATATTAACACTGACTTTATTTGCATAATATAATACAGCTTATGGGCCAAGCGGTTAGCATATTGGCCACACAGTCAGGCGATCGGGAAGACCTGGGCTCGAATCTCTGCTTGGGCATCTCTGTGTGGAGTTTGCATGTTCTCCCGTGCGTGCGTGGGTTTTCTCCGGGTACTCCGGTTTCCTCCTACATTCCAAAAACATGCATGTTAGGTTAATCGGCAGCTCTAAATTGTCCATTGTGAGCCTGAATGATTGTTTGTCTATATGTGCCCTGCGATTGGCTGGCGACCAGTCCTCTCGCCCGAAGTCAGCTGGGATCGACTCCAGCATACCTCAGCGACCTTAATTAGGATATGCGGCATAGAAAATGGATGGATGGAATACAGCTTATACCGCTTATACCGACATCAGGGTGATACTTCATCCATTTTAGCTTGCAATACAATTAATGATTTTGATAACCTAGAATGACATGTGCAATGGTCAAAACAAAAGTTTATCGTGATTAATCAATTTCAGATCGATCGTGTCAAGTGAATTTTGAATTTTTAAGTAGGATATTTAGAAATGGAATATTTTTGTAGTTAGGGCATAGAAAAACCTGTTTATAACCTTCTAAATATGACTTTCTACATTATTAGAACCCTCTAGGCATGAAATAACACACCTATGATCACATTTGTGCTCCTATTACCTAATATAGTAGACATACAGTAATTCAGACGTAATATTATTACACTTTCAAATTCAGTCTAATAACTTCTCATAGACGGCATCATGACAAACACACTCACCCTCCATGACACATCACACACTCACAGAGCACAATAAGAGTTGCACAACACTTACATATGACTGATGGAAAAATACTGAGAGAAGAGGCAGACATAATAATAATTACAATTATTGTTATTATTATATCAACAGTCCAATGGCACGTTTTGTCAGTGAGGCATAGCAGCAAAGCAGCATATCATGCATTTTCTTGGTAAGAAATTTTCACCTTAATAGCCTTTGTGTGCTCATAATACATGCCTTATCATGTGGTAAGGTCCGGTGAATTATGAATGAAGAGAAGTGCAGGTTGGTTTGGGTGGGGTGAGGCAGCTATTTAGACTCAAAATCAGTAAGTTTCCGCCAGGTTTTTACATCACCCTGCAGTAAAACCTGCCGACAGTAGAGAAGAAGTGTGCGTTTCCTTGTGGCTTTTTGTAGTTTGAGGACATTGTCCGATAACCAGGAGCTGCCTTACCCTTTGTTTGCACCAAGAGTTAGACTTTACCTGTCAGTCACGTCCACTGTTGACGGCGCCAGGTGACAACGTCAGCGTGAAGACTGAAACACAAAAGGGCGGTCACAAGGAGTCAAACTGGGCTAGTTTATTAGGGATGCAGTGTATTTTGAGTAAGCACTTTACATAATAAATCATAATAATCTGCAAAAGTGTTTCTGTTTATAACCTCCAAGGGCATCACGCCTGGATGAGAGAAAGACGAGGGAGAGAATGGGAGGAAGAGAGACTCCTCATCCCCGACTGGGAGTTCATCCATCATTGGAATCTGTGTGTGCTGTAATTACTGTGTCAAATAGATGGGAGTATGCCGAGCGAGTACTGTGTATTGGTCGGCATGCACTGGTATGTCTTTAAGCGGTTGGCACAAGCTGATTGCGTGTGTGTTTGTCACTGCTCTCCCGTGAACGCCCCATCTTCATAATCATGCCCTCACATACACACCACACACACACCTCATACACACCACACCACGCTCTCATCTGTCATCCATAGGCGGGCGCTGTCAGGTGGTGCTGTCATGCATTGCCAACATCAGGCCATCAGGAGAGGAAGTCTTAACTCTTTCAGCTCGGACGATTCGGGAGGATGTAGCGGTTTAAGGGATCGCTGGCAGAATGCAGATTGGCAATAATGCAATAAATAATCTGTTCCAGGGTCAACCTTTATCACCCGAACAGCCAATGTTTTAAGTCACATGGTGTAGCTTAGAAAAGGTAAACAAAAAAACAATAAATACTATTTTTTGTAAAAAAAATTTAAAAAATCTGTAAAAGTGTAAAAATAAGTCAACCACTATAAAACGTAAACAAATGTTTTATAATGAGTTACAGTGCTTGGTACGCTTGCATTTAGTTCCTCTTTTGGAATTGGTGTTGCAAAAAAATAAGCAGAAAAAGAAGAAAATGCAACCCACGTCAGCCTGACCTGTCATAGTAATCATGGCTACACGTTCCTAAAGCCAACACAGTACCAGTAGGAGGTCAGGTCCACCCCAGCATTTGCGTCCTCTCGTGTGATAAGTTATCTGAAAAATAGCCATGGTGTCTACGTGCCATATGTCTCGACCAGAGCGGCGGAGCACGAAAAGAGGTGGAAATGGCGTTTGATGCTTGGCTGCTCAATGTGGAGCAATCAAAGCGACACCGGTGAAGCACGTGAGAGGATGGTGGAGGCTTTTCTTTTCACATGGATGCACAGTTTGGTCTGTAGCAGGGATTAGCTAACTTGGCTCACCTGGTTTGAAATAAGGTGTGAAATAAGAGAACATCCTAAATAGTGAAAGCACTGTTTCATAAAAAATTTGGATTAAAAAAAATTGTGTGTGCTGTTTAGATTTTGTGTTTCAGCTCAAAAATAAACTATTACCAACGATGCAATAAAAAAGATAAGACAAGCTGTTATACTGTATATATACTTATGCTTATATACTGTATGTATTCCCATCTGTAAGTATTACTGTATAAGTAAAAGTACTGTATAAGTATTCCCATTATAACCACATAAACAGCAGATGTGTGATCACATGATCTATACTGTTAATTGGTTGTACCAAAATGAACTGAACTATTGTTTAAATTAAAAAAAAAAAAAAAAAAACAGACACAAAAAACAACAACCAACGTGGGTTAAAGGGAATCTTTCTCCATGCTTGGGTAGACTACTTCCTGTACAGTCCCTTTTAAGGTTAGAAATTTCAACCAATCAGGTTCGACCCCCTGTTTGTTGCCAGGTACGAAGTCTGCCATGTCAATCGTTAGCTGTACAGGCCTGCTGCACAATACTTTCCAAATATGGCAATTAAACTCAAACTCATGAGTCTTTTGACGAGATATATTTTACGTTGGTCCAACTAGGGCAAAACTATGCATTATGCGCACCACGATTTCAGACATTTTCGTGTATTTGAGTAGAAAATCGATTAGTGAGCGCTAGCTAGCTAGCTCGCTAACAGCGCAAGCTAACTGGTCTTCAGCGTTTTTTTTTAAACCAACCATGGCTGAAAGATGACATGGCTATACTTACCAATAATGTACTGAATACACCATGGTTGCCATGGTTATCGACGTGTATCTGCGTGGTGATGTCCTAATGGGTGGATTTGTCTCCAACTACTCAGCAGCACAGGTGAGTAAATATTTTTATATACAGTAAATGAGCTCAGCATTTGTTATTAAGTAACAAATATAGAATGAATGGTTGCTCATGAAAGTCGTGTGTGTAGGGAACAACAGTGGTTGTATTGTTTGGAGGTTTATTTGTATTATTTATTACCACTGTTTGTAGATGACGAATTCTAAAATGACGTCTTATTTATTAGCTGTACGTGAAATAACGTAGGGCTCCAATAACCAATACCCTTCTGCTAATCACAACCAAAATAATTGTTTTAGCTTCAAGGGGTTATATATTGAATTCTAACCAACATAAGAATATCGTGTTTTTTAATGTCTTACCAGTCACAACTTACAATCAGTTTGATTTTGACCTTCAGAATCATGATGGTGAAGGTCAATAAAGGCCTATTAATTGGATATACAGTGTTTCCCCTGCCACTTTATTCGGCACCCCCTGACCCTCTAGGCCGATTTTACTTTCTATATAGCATCTATGAAAGTCATTCAATTTTTATTTATCTTATTTATTAATCTCATTTACACAACAACATTTAATTCACAGACTTGACAGGGTCACACATTTGCACACCACGGTTTCCCATGCATTCATTTACTTGTGGCAGCCCGCCATGAATACATTTGGACTGCCACAGATTTTTATTTTTATTTTTAGATTGGTGCTACCTGTTCGCTCTCGCTGACAAACACATCTTAATGGGACTGTCTGTGACTGTAATTTGTCACTTCTTAACACACCTCATAAGCACATACGACAACTGACTTGACTGGTTGGGCATCGAGTTTTGAGTATCGATGGGAACCGGGATTAACTTTCAGATTCTCCCGGGATCGTTGAAATGTTTTTATTTCGATTCCTAGTTTCGATGAGCGCTTCGCCGGCACCAGTGAAGAAGAAGCAGCTAAAAAGTTTGGTTTTGGGGCTGGATCCCTGGATTTTTAAATTGCTGTGTGTGTTTAGCGGTGAGCAGATAACTTTTAAAAAACACCACAGGAAAAAAAACTTGTTGTTTTTTGACTGAGCCTTAGCTAACGTCATGTTGGACTGTATTAGCCCGCAAACTAGTTGGGTCGGTATCAACAGCGCCTCTTCTGGTTGCAGCCGAGTAGTGCATTCCCATTTTGCCTCATGGAGTATTATGGCAACCCGTACGGACAGTATCACTAAAGTAATCATAAAGTCCTAACTTAAGTGTCCAAAACATGTGAACTCTGCACGTAGCACGTAGAAAGCAACCAGCTGCTGCCTGACGCCGGTGCTGCTGACATGTCCCGGAGCAAACCACGCCAAAAAGAAAAGCAGTGTTATTAATTAACATTCCTCACTTGTCCTCATTTGTGAGCAAGCTCGGAGCGCCGCAGAACCTGATAAGCCCCAATTGTTGGCAGAACCAATTGACAGCGCTGGATGCAGCAGCTCACGGTTGCCAGGCAACCCAGATCAGCTTCCTCGCCCTCCTCCCTCCCCTCCTCCCAGGGCCGATTAGGGAAATGAAACATTCGCCGCCATATGCTGGCAGGTTGTTTGGGAATAGCCAGGCGGCCATATCAGGACACGCTGTAGCTTACATTTTACCACTTAATTACCGTCGTGACATCAAGTCGAGGAGCACACCACGGACGTTATGTAGGTGAAGATTAATCTAATTTAGGGATGTGGACGCCTCATTGTTGCCAACTTTAAAGAGGAAATGTTAGCTAGCTGTTAATAGCGTTGACACAGTCATCAAACACAGTGTGTGTGTGTGTGTGTACGTGCATGCCAAGCATGGTCCAAAAAGCCCAGAGGCTGTTTATACGAGGCGGTGCTCTGACTGGCAGACTTCTCTTAATCAGCATGCGAGTAGCAGAGGTAATTTAAAGACGCTTTGCCACTGACAAGAATTAAATTGTGTTTTGATTTTCTCATTAGCCTAATCTCAAGTGGGCCTCGTTATGGTGTAATTTCCTCGCCTTGACACGACATCTTGTTCCGGGCGATGACAGACGCTCACAGCCGCTCGGGGGCGGGGAAAGGGGGCAAGGGTGGCAGCGGCTTGGGAGAAGCGCGGGGGGCTGTTCCACGGTGACAGCTTCGAAGTTATTTGGTTGGCACCCAACCCAACCCACCCCACCCCACCCCACCCCACCCCCACCACAACACACACGCTTCCAGCCACCTCTGATGGGAGGATAGATGACGTGACGCTGCCACAGGGGGTGTTTGGGAGAGCTGGCCAGGTGCGTGTGTGCGCGTGTGTGTGCGCGCGTGTGTGTGTGTGTGTGTGTGTGTGTGTGTGTGTGTGTGTGTGTGTGTGTGTAGTGACTCTTTCAATGTGACTTTGTGGGTGAAGTAGCATTGGAACAGCCAATGTGTGCCAGGTGCAAACGTTGGGGACACATTTACAGTGACCTGCAAAATGAAGCTCGAGGGATATTTGGGTTTACAGTAGTAAATGTACTCATTCTGATTTAGTACCAATATCCATTAGTGGTGACTGCCTATTTGCATGCATTTTGCCTGTTTTCTTGATTGTCCTACAATATTGCACGTAATAAACGAGTCAGTTTGCCCTGTACTGAATCCAAGCAAAGTCTCACTGACTCACTGTTCATGCATTTTTTTTTTTAATTGACTGTGACTGCTTAAAAATCCGCCATGGGGCCAAATAAAGTTGAGTGACAGAAAATTTGATCAAGAACATGAGAAAGACTTTTGAATTCAGTCTCACCAGCATGTACAGGAAATCCCTGACAACAGTGAGTGTCATCCATTCCTCTTTATTTCGCATTGTTTGCTGCATCTAAAACTATTCGCTATTTTTTATTCATATTTTTGGGTGTCTGGATTCATTGGATTTACATTATTTCCTCTGACAAAAATTGCTTTTTGGACTTAATTAATGAGAAAAACTGAGGTTCCAGTGTATATTATATTAGCTACATTAGCGGTAGTAGTAACAGTACGCAGCCATAATCACAGATCAGTATGTGCTTCATTGTTAAGATCGCTTCATTTTTGTACAGTAAGGGAACAAAATGTAAAACATAAAACATCCTAGCTTTTGTCCAAATAGCTTTAATGAATGTTAAAATTAAGCATAAAAAGCTAGCAGGTAATTGTTGGTGATCGACCGTTAATCGTCCGGGTCGATATTATCAACTGATATTCATAATTTTGACACATATCGCCATGAAGTTGGTGATGTTGGCTCCGATGCAGCCGCGCCGCTCTGTCTGCACCGGCAAAAGTTGGCAAAAAAAATGTAGAAATGCCTGAAGCCAGGTCGGTTAGCTTAGTTTAGCAGAGCATGCTAGCGCGGCTGTGTGCGTGTGCGTGTGCGCGACTCTCGCTGTACGCACGTTGATTCTTGCACCCAGCTGTCTTAACCGTCAAGACACATTCTCAACACACACAACACACTTCCGGGCTTCAAGGTAAGAGCGCCATTTGCCGCATACTGTCTTAATTGCGTAAACGAAATCAGAGTGTCATAAAAAATATCTTCCAAATTGGAATCACATCGCTAGGTACGTCTTCCTTAACCACAAGCACAAACACTATTGCGCTATTTTTTCACCCATAGTAATATGGAATCATGATAGTTTGTGTCATTATTACGTATTTCACATTTCTGTCGCCAGTATCGGCTCCAAATATCGGTTATCGGCCTCCTTGACTGCTAAAAATCAGTATCCGCCCTGAAAAAAAAAAATGTCGGTCAATCTCTAGTGATTGTCTAACAAAAGCTGAGCTGCACTGTGTTGGTCTCTGACAGTGTGTGTCTCCAAGAAGAGCTGTTGTGTACTTTATCCGCTTTTTTGACAAACACAAACGTTGGCAGCACGAGCATAACTATGTTAAAGCGCTAACCTTACATTCACATTTTAACACCTTGCGAGGGTAGCCTATTCACTAAAGAAAAACGACTTGGTAACACTTGCAGCTCCCATGTATGTTTAACCTCCGCCAAGGAGGTTATGTTTTTGCCAGCGTTTATCGGTCTGTCAGTGTTCAAAATAACTTGAAAAGTTCTGAATGGATTTGGATGAAATTTTCAGGAATTGTCGGCAATGGGATAGAGAAGAACTCATAAAATTTCCCCAAATTTCACTTGTTTTTCTACGACAAATTATTATTACCTGCTCTACGGCCACATTTCTCAACAGATTATGACCGCTCCAAAGTCAAAATTCTCAACTCATTCGGTACTTTGTGCTATCATGCTAGGTGTTGGCATGCTAATGTTAGCATTGCTAGCATGCTAACGTTAGCAGACTAGCATTTTTAGCTATTTTAATAGGTAGACACGTATATCAACTCTTAGCACTATTACGCTAGGTCAGGGGTCACCAACGTGGTGCCCGCGGGCACCAGGTAGCCCCCCACGACGGCATGAGGTGCCCGCAAGCCTGCTTTTCATTCAGGTTTTCAGTTAATAATGAAAGAACAGTAGAAAGAAATGCATTCTGAAATACAAAATGTGAGTTGTGGACACCAGCGTTTTGTTCATGTTCTGGTAAAACAAGCATATTCGCTTTGTTTGGGTTTAAAATAAGAAAATAAATATTACAAAAATGAGTAGCTCTTGGCCATTTTCATTTTATAAAAGTAGCTCTCACAAGGAAAAACCTTGGTGACCCCTGCGCTAGGTTTTAGCATGCTAACATTAGCATATTACCGTTGCTCGCATATTAACATTAGCATAGTAGCATTATTAGCCTTTTTCATAGGTAGACACTTATATAAAGACTATCATGCCAGTTGTTAGCATGCTAACATTAGCACATTAACATTGCTAGCATTAACATAGTAGCATTTTTATCCATTTTCTTAGCCTGACACATATAAACACTTTTATAAGCACTATTATGCTATGTGTTAGCGTGTTAGCACTGCTAGCATGCTAACATACCAATGTAGGGCTAATATTTATGGTGTAAATCCAAATATGGGGGGAACTATGGCTAACTTACTCAATAAAGTTCTGAATTGATTTGGATGAAATTTTCAGGAATTGTCCGAAATGGGATATAGAATAATGGATTAAATTTTAGGGGTGTTCCGAATCATGGTCTGGATCCAGGAAATTTTTTTAAAGGATTCTTTAACATTGCGGGATAGGACCATTTTTGGCATTTGTGAATATAACTCCGCAAAAAATGGTCACAGCACTTGGAAAAATAATACAGGATAAGTTTCCAACAGGTTCTACAAAATATCAAAGGCTGATCCAGATAAGGGAATAACTCCAGATACTATGATCCACAATATGAAAAAATACGGGACATTTGGAATTTTCATCACAGGAAGACAACAGCTATAAAGATGCAACAAACACCGTTATATACTGTGCAGCCAAGACACTGTGGAATCTGGAGCGTGCCAACAGATTTGTTGTATCTTCAAAAGCTCTGGAGATACATCCAAAAGAAAACCGCCATTACAGAAAACGCGATTTGTGTGAATAACTACTGAACTAATATTGATATCATTATGGATCCAATTGCTAATTGCTCATATTTTCATGGTCAAGGAATCTTAATATGTAGACACGATAAATGTAGGACGAATATTTATGGTGTAAATCACAATATGGGGGGAGGTCCGCACTCTCTGAGTGCTTTTCTAGTTGTAGCTGTATTTTAAGATGTATGGTGAAGCCTTTTTTTGTTTGTTTGGGTTTTTTTTTTTTATAAAGTGGTGGGCATATAGCCCACATGGGGGAGTTTCATCTAGCTAGGGGTGGGTCAGAGACGGTATCATGTCCATGAGGAAGGAGGTTCTTTCTTCATGATGTCATGAGAAGACGCAACTTGTTTGAGTGCCTTTTCTCTCAAAAGTGGAGCAAAGAAGTAAGGCAGATGATAGATTTTTATCACGTTTGGTGCTCATAAACACACATTATTGTTAAAAAGTCACTTTTGCACATTAGGGGACCTTTAAGAACCTCCTCCAAGTACTAAGAAGCTTGTGTAATTGTCATGTGCCACGGCACTACACCTATCGCGTTAAAGTGGTGACATGCATGCGATATTTATGGCGTGGGCTGCCACTTGTAGATGTGGCTGCAATAAAGTCTGGAGAAGAGCGCTACAAGATGACGCTTTGTGGACACACTTGGGTGAAGTCATTGTCAACACACTAACCCTCGCGGCAGAGTGCTGGCAAAGGTGATAAATCACACTCTTTTAGTATCCCGGCTTGCAGGCTCGTCACGGCTTTCTCCTTGCGGCCCGTCTTTAGCGAGCCAAATGTGGAAGGGCTGTGACCTCGTTACCGACTGTACACCTGTTGTTGTGAATCCTGCCGCTCGTCAAGATGTTAGGAGGAGACGGGGCACCGGGAAGACAGCAGGATTGGACAAGCTGTCTCTTGGACAGGCAATTAAAATTAAATTAGAGGATGTTTTTATCATATGGATTACACTGGACATCTTCTCACCAGCACCATATATTAGCCGTCACCTTTTATCAAAGAAATCAATAGAAAGACTCCAAAATTACCATTCATTAGCACATTCATTAGGGTGTCCAAACTTTTTCCAGCGAGGGCCACATACTGACAAATGAAAGGATGCAAGTGCCACTTTGATATTTTGTGAAGTATATGTCAGGAAAAACGCTGCATCTCAGCTTTGTGATGTACAGTAGGTATTATTAGTATGAACTTTTTTGTATGCTCTTTTTTTTCCCCCATTTTTTTTTTTTGTTTAATTTTCCAAATACAGTAGACGCCCCTACAACGTAAATAATCCGTTCCGAGAACGTTTACGTTATAGGGTTTTTACGTTATACGAAGTATAACGTAAAATACATCTTCCCAACAATACATCTTCCCAAACTGACCCCTTTGGCACTTCAAAATATTCAAAGTCCACCAAATATGGTGGGAAAATATAAGAAAACGTTAGCATAAACAGAGTAGAGTAACATTCCAATATAAAATAAGGTAATGAATAAGATTACTGTAAATGAATAGAACTGAAAAACAAAAACAATCAACTAGTTTAAGGGCGACTACGATGAGGAAGGGAGGTTGAAGGGAGAAGCCTGTCTCTCACACAAACTCACGTACGCGCTGAGCCAATGAGATGAGAGCGTAAGCGGCGCCCCGATAATCAGCCAATGAGATGAGAGCGTAGGCGGTGCCCCGATAATCAGCCAATGAGAGCGTGAATCGTCAGAAGGCGTCACCAAGTGTACTTTGTTAGTCGTGGAAAATGTTTCCCTCCCTCTGTCGCGCGAGCTTTTCAAATCGAATTTCTGAACTTGCACCGACTTGACGCTTTACATTATATGGAATTTCTGACGTAATACGATGCAAAAACTTGACATAAATTCTTTGCATTCAGTGGAATTTACGTAAAAGGAGGTTTACGTTATGCGAGGTACTACTGTACTGTATTTCAACTTCTTCTAGTAATGTTTCTTCTAATGATAGTATGGCTTTATGTTCATAATATTTTCAGTTTGTTCCCACAATGTCACAAGTTTTTATGAAATCAAATTTTCCATTTAGTTTTGTTTGTTTTGCATAATATTACAATTTTAAAAGGTATTTTGTCTTTACCATTTCAATTCTGTGCTACTAAAATTATGTTTTTTTTTAAATATAACATTAGGAGTTTAATCTTATAAAATTGCGACTTTTTTTCACGGTTGAAAACCACTTTTTTAATTAATAATTTGACTTTATTCTTGTAAAATTACAGCTGTTTTCCATTTTTGTCGTGTTTTTTTTCCAACTTTTCAACTTTGTTCTTGTAAATTTTCTTTTATCACTATGACTTTATTCTTGTAACATTATAACTTTCTCCGCAATCAAATTTTCCAAAAATGACAACTTTATTTGTTCTTCTGTTTGTTTCTCATAATATTACATTTTTTTGTAATTATTTTTTTCTTTACTGTTTAAATACCATGCTAATAAAAATGATGGCATTTTTGCTGATTATAATACGAGTTTGTTCTCATAAAATTGTGACTTTTTTTCCTCATTTGAAAAGTTTTTTAAAATTAATATTTTGGCTTTATTCTCATAAAATTTTGTGTTTTTCCATTTGTCGTTTTTTTTTTATTTTCTAACTAGTTCAACTTTCCTCTTGTAAATTTTCTCTCATAATTATGACTTTATTCTTTTATCATTATAAACTTTTTATGCAATTTTAATTTCCAAAAATTACAACTTTATTCGTTTTATTTGTCATAATATTATGACTTGAAAAAAATGTCTTTTTTCTTTAATAGTTCAACATGATGCTACTAAAATGGCATTATTTGTCATCATAATATTACTCTTAATCTTTATTTATTTATATTTATTCTCCTAAAATGACAACTTTCTCTGGTTCGATTACAACTTTTCTCTTTGTAAATTTACTGCTGATTTTTCCAATTTTTTTTGTAGTTTAAATTTAGTTTAAATTATATTTTTTGAACGTGCCAATTAAAAAACAGCTGTGGGCCACATATGGCCGCCGGGCCGCACTTTGGACAGCCTTGCATTAGCAGCTGTCACGTTCGTATCTGATTTATATCCACACTTGCAACTGGTCTGACGGGGTTTTTTTTCTATTTGGGCTTCTAGGATATGCCATGATGTAAAGTCAGATGCGTGACTTGAACCACGTCGTGTAAATCCAATCTCGGTGTTGAGGTTTGAGTCATTTTTGTCTAATGTGATCCTCCTGCCTCATTAAAGCCATTTTTTCAGGTTGAGGTTGGAGCATCTGACAAGGAAGCTGTTTGTTCCTCACACTTTCATGCATCAAAGTCGTCGAAGGAAGTGCGTCCCAGTGAGGTCGCCGCCGTTTAGGCCACCGATCGAAAGCTAACAATGGTGTGACTTCATCACAGCGCCCGACGCTGCATTAGCTGTCATCGCAGCAGCCTTGGTTCCCACACATCCACGGAGAGAAGCCCAGAAGAAAAATGAGTCCTTTGACACGTTCTGGTCGGCTTTACAGAACTTCTCATCCTTCTTTAAGCACATCCTGTTTGGATGAGGGGGGTCAGGCAGACTCTGACCTCGGCGGACTCTCCCGGGCTCCTGTCAGGAACCCGACGGCAGCAGTTTTTGTATTCCTAGCTCATCCCCTGGCCTGGAATGACTATTTGCTGGTGCACAGAACAAACATCTGTGCTGTAGAAGTGTAGCTTGTTTTCCTTTGAAAAGCAGTCGATGAAATATCCCCCCACCCTCCCAATTATCTTTGGACCATCCATAATCCCAGGCTGTGAGCTTGCCTGTTTCAGTTGGTGAGCATCCCTCTCCTCGTCTAACAGCTTCAATTTACATCGAAACGAGCCTGCCTCGCGTGGCAGTGACGCAACATCTGTGCCCATCAGAATTAATTGAAATCTGTAATGTTGCGCAGCAGTGCTAATAATTCTCAGTGTTACAGCAGACTATCAGGGCTATTTAGGGGTGTTTGTTCACTTCCCCTGATGGAGACCTAACTGTTTGCCATGCTTAAAGTCGTTCAGTCATAGTCTTGCAGAAAAGACCCTTCATAAATTCACACTGTTTTTCATACATGGACACAATTTGCCTCACAATATTTTAGCATTGATGCTGATAAAGAAATACATTACCGTACATTTGTTTTTGTGAAATAGGAGAAAAACATTGTTTTTACAAAGATAATAATGCCACATTCCAATGAAGAGGAATTTCCTTGATGGACAGTGAGCAAAATTAAGGCGGGATTGTTATACTGTCGTCCCTTGCCACTTCACTCTATCACAGTTTTTCAAAAATGTATTCATGAATAAATCATGCTGTTTTGTGGTTGAATGCCGCCTATTATTAGTCAAAACATATGCATATTTAAGCAAATGCTACATATTTTTTGCCTAAATGAAGCGTTTTCAAGCATAAAATGGCTAAATGAGCTAAAATACAAATATAAGGCATTCAAAAGACGCATTGAAAAATGATGATGATGTGTAGTATTTCACACTGGTCTTTCGGTGTCAGTAATGTTACTTTAATGTCTCGGCGAGACACACAAGCGCCAGACTTGATCACCGGAACAACAGGCTTTTATAACAGGCACAATAAAAATACGCACTACTGTTGCTGCCATAACCCATGCTAAGGTGAAACACAACTCTGAACCCCCTATGTCACTTCCTGTCCGCCCCTCACTCAGCTCCCCTATGGAACACATTTATCGCACATGAGCATGAGTCTTATTTATGCCTTATTTTCTCTTATTTGTACTATATTGGGTAATAGAAGTGTAAAGGTGACGATAGGGTTTTTAGTTCATGTGTAGAGGGCTCTAATAATGTTTGAAATCAAATTTAGAAGGTCATAAACAGGTTTTCTATGCTCTAACTTAGGGCTGGGCGATCTGGACCAAAACTCATGTCCCGATATATTTAGGTTGAATATCGATATACAGTATATCCCGATATTTCTTCCGCAAATTGAGTTTAGACAAAGTCAAAGCCAAATATGCGTGTCAAGTTGTTTTATTAAAATACTTAACATGAGGACGTTTTTTTTTTTACATTTTAAAGCAGGGGTGTCAAACTCGTGCCATGGAGGGCCGACACACTGCAGGTTTTCTTTCCAACCAGTCACTAAAGCAGGTGATTTTAATGATCAACACCTTCAGTTTGAGGGAAGGAGCTCATCAATTAAATCACCTGCTGAAGAAACTGGTTGGAGAGAAAACCTGCAGCGTCTCGGCCCTCCAGGGCACGAGGTTGACACGTGTTTTAAAGTGTCATGCAAGATGCATGACAAACAATTTTAACCAAAACTTGCCGCTAAAATATAGTAGGCCATTCTCTTTTTGAAAGAAATATAGAACAAGCACAAAACATCAAAATATGAGGGACATGTTTAAAGGTCAGCAGCAACTCAAAAATACTTTAAATTGAACAATAGTAATTTTTTTTTTTTTTTTAGGTTAATATTTTTAGAAGACATATGCATGTCCTTAGTTTGTGCCAGGAACACCAACCTGTCAACTGCCTCAGGCTGAGCAACTGTCCGTTTGACTTTCTTGTACATTTGTCGTAGGGCTTCTCGTGCAAAATAATTGTGACTGGGAAGCTCACTGGACATCGCAAGTTTATTGTTTTCAGCATATTCTTAAAGCTGTTTTTTTCCACTGGTGCGGGGACCATATCTTTAGCAATATGATAGGACACCGCTTTAGTAATAGCACACCGCTTTGCGCTTTTCCTTCTCATGCAGAATGCAACAGGAAAAAGAAGCAAGCAGTGAAGCAGTGTGTTGTGGCAGGAGTGCAGCCAGTGCGCAGCTTCGCACGTTCCTCGTATTGGAGTGTTTGGCAAGTTTTAAGGTGGCGAAAAAGATTTCTAGTGCTTCTGCACTTGACAGTCACTTTTTTTTTTATTGCTAATCGGATGCTCTGAATCCAAAGTACCTCCAAATTACTGAGCCACTGCTTTATTCTTTCTGACCAGTTCTTCCACTGCAGACGCTGTCACTGTCGCTTCTTCCATTTTCGTTGAAGACTGGCTTCTGCTCAGTCTGCTCACACACAGTGCAGAGTGGTGAGTGAGACCTCCACGTCAAGATGCTAAGGGTTACGGTGCCAATTCAGTCTATATCGATATGAACTATATGCTGGTTTTTGATATCGTGCTTAAAAGAAATATCAATATATGAATAATAGCGATATATCGTCCAGCCTTACTCTAACTACCAAAATATTTCATTTATAAATAAGGAATCCTGCTTCGTGGAAATTCACTTATCACAGTTGGTTCTGGAACCAATTAACCGCAACAAACGAGGGATTACTGTGTATGAGTTTCACGTTTACGTCTCACAGCAACTATGTTGCGTTCAGGGACTGTCGAACAAAGTGCGGAATCTCAACACTTGACGAAAAACATCGATGGTGCATAAAGACTAACATGTACAAATTGTGGGCTTTTTTAACAGTGTACGCTGTATGTACCTGTATTATGTACGTATTTAGAAATTATTACCGGCTTGTGGTGGATTAAGTGTTTTTTCTGGGGGGGGCAAAAAATAATATCAATTATATTTATGTTTATGTTTAAATTCTATTTATAATTGTTATAATTCGTCTGTCTTCCGAGTAGAAATTAATATTAATACTTCTAATATTACACTATCTATTAAATGGGTGATGAACATAATGAATGCTGAATTGCGAATGTGCAGTGATCCACTGTAATAATAGTAGTACTAGTACACACTAATCAAAATCAACAGCGCCTCTGTTGGTTGCAGTCAAGTAGTGCAGTTGTTACTTCAAGATGTGATTAATGAACAATCAATTCCACCCAATAAATCAAACAATAGTTCTCAACGATCAATGGATTACAACTGGACCCCATTCTAATATTTTGACCCCTACTGAACACCTTTGTATGACATAATTTACATTTGTAGGACGACTAATGAGGGTTGCGTAGAATAATTCCCAATTTGTTTCATGGTGACCACACGGAGACTGCACCAGGATGTGACATGATGGCTTAATATAAGTGGCTTCATTTAAGGTCAGCTAATTATGCTCTCACATCATCACCATCACAGCAGTGGAAGGCCCGCGCGGTTCAGCGGAACAATTGCACGCCATTTATTTCAGCTTAATCGGCAGGCGGGGGTGGGAGCCATCATGAGAGAAAGTCAGCAAGGAGAGGATTGGAGGAGGATACAGAGCATGGGGGGAGGACTGGGGGATGGGGTGCATGGTGGGCACAGCAACTAAGGGGATTTGACTCTTAACCTAAAGTGTGCATTAGACGGGTGATGATCTGTGAAGCTGGGCCACGCTAGCGAGTCTCTTTTACGCCGTGATCTATTGGCCCGCTTTGGCTCTGGCGATCCATCACACGGAACTGGCAGTAACGGATGAGAATGATCCGCTGGAAAAACTCTCTCATTTGTCTCTGTCGCAGCCAGTGAACTAAGAGGAGACGCTAATACAGGGAGACTGCCCGCCGAGGGGATATAATTATGTCTCGCCGCTCTTCTGCTCGCTGGCTCAAGATGGAAGACGTATTAGGATGTAATAAAGCCAAAACCTCGCTTGGCTCCCTCTCCGCGTCCTGCTCCTCCCTGGATTTTATTTTCACACTTTTTTTAGCCCCCCACCACATTCTTGTTCTCTCTTATCTATTCACAGATTTGCTTTCTTTCATGATGTCTTGTAGTCACACTTGTACCTTTTTGCAGAGACGGTATTAAATTAAGAATTCATATATTTGGTAAGGCACACATTACGGTACAGTTAGTGTCTGCAAGCTGGACACTAACAAGCAAATAAATTGAATATGGAAGGCAGCAAAACAATGTCAGGCTGACTTGCTGGTGATAATATTCATCCAAGAAGGATCTTGATTCTTTCCAGATAGCAGACATTCAAGTTAGTGGCACGCCAAAGCATGTACACACACACACACACACGCACACCTCTCCCTATCTCCTCTGAGCCTCTGCAGCAGGCTTTAGGAAGGAACTACATCCATAACACAGTGGTGGTTTCCTGTCTGCAGCAGCTTTAATACACAGCAGAGCAGCTGACTCAACGAGCTGCAGATCAGCTCCACACACAGAACATGTCACTTACAATCGTCACTTACGCCCTTTCAATCCTGCTGCTTTGCTTTTTCTTTGAATTAGGGCGGGGAAATTTGAATTTCTTGGAATGAGAGCGTCTGCAGAGGATCATGAAGTTAACCTAATGCGTAACACAGTATTTTGCCATATTTTGGAAATTCACTTATCACGGTCGGGTCTGGAATCAATTAACGCGATAAACGTGACATTACTATAACTAAATGTTGGCTTTTTGATTTACATGCAGAAAACAATGCAAAATAATGATAAATGCGGAATGGTTGGGACTTATTGTTCATGCGGACTTCCTGTACATCCTGGCACACTCACAGCTTACATTGAGTCAGCAACGCGTAGGGCGGGCAGAACGATGTAGTAGAGAGCAAATGGACTACTTTGTCACGCGGAAATTTGACGAAAAACCACGTCATACGGAAACTAGGGCAAACGAAAACCAAGTTTTGGCTGTATTTTAATAGAATCGCTAGTCTGAATTCCTGTTTCAATGCTTTCAAGTTGAACAGTGCAGCCCAGAGGAGATGCTTAGCGTCGGCCTGCATTTCTAAATCAACAGTGCCTCTGATGGCTGTAGCCAAGACGTGCACGCCATTTCATCTCATTATCTCCAAGATACAATTAATCATCCATCATTTCCACTCCATGGACTGAAATCTTCTATTAATTAAATGATTAATATAGCAACCCCTAGTTGTGATTTGGCATGATATAAATAGAACTGGTGTTCAAACAAATCAGTTTGGTTCAAACAGTGCATATACAAAGATTTACTGCATTCACATGTTTTAGCACAAATAAAAAAAGTACAACGGAGAACCTGAGTTCTCGTCAGTTAGCCTGTCATCACTCAAAGGCACTTGGTAATTTATAGTGGAAACTTTTGTTTAGGAATTCTCCGAATGACGGCTTAGGATGAATTGACGGCGGATGCAAATCATTTTGTTTTGCCAGGTATGCTTGTCTCTGACTGATGTTCCGGTCAATGGGCCGCTTGGCCTGAGCGTCCAAGTACACGGGACTCGCCGCCAGGCCTCCTCTATCCCACCATCAGGCAGGAATTGCATTGCTCTCTGCGCTCCAGTTTGGATGTGGCGATAAACAGGACAGGCCAGGACAGAGCTTGGACTCGGACTGAAAAGTTGGCGGCCGAGACAGAACTGTCACCTCCCATGTAGGCATGCGTATGGACTCGCCAGCCACGTCCTCATGCAAGAAACGATATGTGGTTGGAGCTTGTAAAATGTGTGTTTAGTGTTCCCTTGAAGGAAAACTGCACTTTTTGGGGGGAATTTTCCTGTGCGTTCTAAAGATATAAAAGAGAGATATATAAAAAGATACAGTTCATGACTGTACGTGATGGGACACACCTATTCGGCCTATAAAGCCTTCTGAATAAACCTCAAAAAAACGCCAACAACGCCCTATTTACATAATGTGACCTGCATATTAACCAATCTACATTGATAGTTATTATTATTATTGTTGTTGTTATTAGCATTGTTACGCCCAAGAAGTACGTTACTGTTGTAGTGACACCTCGCCGCACCACACCGGCTAGCCACTGGCCGGTTAGCAACTAGCTTCACCACACACTCGCTCACAAGGCCTCAGGCCACTACCTAAAGGTAACGCTACATATTGGAGCTGTGGCCACTGCTGTTGTGTTTTTGTTTTTTAATTTGGAAACGTTAATGCTCGGTGTAGCTGTGGTTTCTGTGTTGCTATGTAAAATCAATGCGCCCAGGATGGAAGTTACAGCAAAATGCTATAAGTATTTCATGTTATCATGAATGTGCCTGTTACTAAATGCTCACAGCATGGATATAAAAGCATAAAACCTTGTTGGAGGTTTTTGGAGATGTTTTAATAGAAGGCTTTGTAGGCCGAATAGGTGTGTCCCATTACCTGCAGTAATAAGCTGTCTCTTTTTATCAGATTTTATATCTTTAGAACGTACAGAAAAGAGAGACGTGTGTGTTCATATCTCAGTTGAGGATTGTGGATTATGTGCAAAAAAAAAAAAGTGGTTTTCTTTTAAGACAGTTTACCTTGTAAGGGAGCAGAATTGCTGGCAGACAGGAAGTGACGCCGGGTTTCAGCGTTCAGTTTTAGCTGTTCTGGTGATCAAGACTGGTGATTGTCTCACGGAACTATTACTGACACCTATTGAAAAATGTAGAATACAACATTCTCAAGTTGAATGCTTGTTGTAAAGGGTCCCTGACATGATGCATCAACTTTGCTTAAATATGTTATATATTGTTTGTAATTATGTTCTACATTGTTTGATTTTTGAAAGCCAACAGTAAATTAGCAAAAATTACATTTATAGTTGATGGTGCCACCCATGACAAACTAGCTCGCAACTCAGCCTCATTTTGGAAGTGACGTCGTCAGGGTGACACCTCTCAGCTAAAGCAGGGTAAACAAACGCTTCTCGTGGTAGATCGTCGACTTGGTTCAGTATATTTTTCATAAAAAAATATAGTCGTGCTGCTGGATATTCACAGGATCTGAGTGATACTGTAACTTTGTTTTCTTTTCCGAAAGAGGAAGGTTTAAAACAACAATGGATGAAGCAAGTGCAGAGACCGAGACAGATGGACGCCCACGTCGAGTTGTGGGGCCTATTGCACAAAACTAGGATTCAGAAATCCAACCAATCCAAAGCAAGAGCGTCTAGGCTTAATTGGTTGCACAAAGCCCAAGCCAGGATGAGTATACACTGATTAATCAAGCCAGGTGAAACCAATCCCGGATCCCGGAAGGACAGCGGTGTACACTGATCAGTATCTATGAACTCTTTGCTTTATTAGCATATCACCATTACTCGCTTCCGGTTTCCCCTCGAGCGCTAAGGCTTCTGGGTAATGTAGTACACATCCACAACCAACACAATTAACATCTCCGAAAACGTAGTTGCGCTGTGATTATGAATCTGTTGAAATTGTAGGTGAAATTGATTACAGATGTGAAACTGTGTAAATATAACTCCATCAGACTGTATAACTCTTTTATCTTGTAGATGTGTATTTGTATTTATATGGGATGTGTATTTTATATATAGTACGTGCAAATTATCTCATAAATGATCTAATGGTTGCAACATCATCTAAAAGCCTTTTTGTACATTGATTGAAATGAATGATGACAAATGTTGAAATAATGACAGTGGGTGTAGTTGAATGTGATAACAATGTGTGATGGGCGGTGGATTAATTATTGGTTTCCGTTTATGGTGACTACTGATTGACATAAGGGATGAGATGACATAGATCCTGGACCTTAGCCTGGTCTGGAGCAGGCTAACTCCACAGACTAAAACTCCACGGTAACTTATGTCAGAACATATTCCACATTCCACTATCCCGCTTTTGTACAACCGGATCATGGATAAATTGAGCTACAATAACCGTTTTAATCCCTTATCCTAGTTTGGTGCAGTAGGCCCCTGTTCTTTGCAGTTTAAGGCTGAACTGTGTGCGCTAGTTCGTCATGGATGGCGCCATGGTCTATAAATGTCAATTTTGCGAGTTTACTGTTTAAAAAATATAAAACATAATTACAAACAATATATAATACTTAAGCAAAGTTGATGAATCATGTCAGGAACCCTTTAATAGCTTGTACTGTATTTGTATGCTTTTTTTAGGCATTTGTATGCTTGAAAATGCAGATTTTTATAATGCGTAACAATAGGCCGTGGTTAACCACGAAACAATGATCATGTATTAATTAATATTTGAAAACACACGATAGAGTGAGGGAGTGATGTTTAAACTGCGATGTAGCAGGGGACGACTGTAGTTACATTTTTGTTCATTTCGCCATAGATGACCAAGGAAATGTTGTCAAATTCCCTTTCCTCATCACAGCAGCTGTTGTCTGTGGGTATACACTTCATGGGGCAGGTCCAGAACCGCATTTCTTCTACAATGAGAGGCTAAACATTGGGTGTACCCGTACACAAGCTGAGATCTTATGCAATAGCTCTATCTAGCTTTTCTGGAACAAAACAAATTCCACACTAATCCACATAAGAAGACATCCCTGGCACTGCAGACAATATACTTGGAGGATCTGAGGTTAATTGTAAATTAAGCTTGATGTTTGAACTCTGCCAAGCATCCACTTAAAGCAGCAGAAGACTGTAATGCAAGAAGAGATCGCTTTTCTCTTCTGACAGTTCCCACATTGTCCCTGAAGCAGCATCGAATAAGAGAATCATGGGACCTCATCTCCACACCTGTCCACTCTACCCAAAGGCATCCTCGGCCGTCGGCAGTCATTCATTTAAACGTCCCTACGTTGTTTTTTATGCTGTTGTCTTAGCCCGAGAGCACCAAAGAGGACCTCACTTTAGCCGACGGTGCTGCTACTTCACTAATTGGAACCAGGATCTGTTAAAAAAAAAAAGGGGGAACTTAAGTAAAACATGCCGTAAAATTCTGAAGGCTAACCATAAACTAACCAATTTCTTTCATTCCTTAAAAGAGATCTCTAACTGAAACCTCCGCGTAAAGTTTTACGAGGATCCCCGGGGTCACCCGTAAACCCGTTAATAGAGATGAGATATGAGTGGGGCACTCGGCCTCCCATTTCGTTTGCATTTCTTTCTTTTTTTCCCCTCCTGTTGCCCCGCATTCTTGCAAGAGGTCAAATGTTGTTCGGAGGCAAACACCACACCGAGACGCCACTCTTATTTGAAAATGGCAAAATGCAGATTTGATCCACATGGGCCACAGATTTGAGCAGATAAACGCCATCGTATTCTGCTAGTTGCGATTTGAGGTGAGGCTGCCGTGAAACGGTTTCGGTGGCTATCTGGTCTTTTGCCTTTAACTGGGGGACAGTTCATTAGTTTAGCATGAGATGGACGGTCTTCCCATCAGTCAAACATATTTTTACAGGCAGATCTATTGTTTTAATATTCTAATAAATGCGTTGTAAAGACAGCTAAAAAGAGGTAGCTTATTAATGCACGTAACGGGACACACCCATTCCGCCTTGAAAGCTCGCTATTAAACCACCTCCAAAAACCTCCAACAAGGTTTTATGGTTTCATATACATGCTGTGACCATGTAGTAACAGGTACATTGAAGTGTAATACTTAAAATATTTTGCCGTATTTTGGTCCTTTTAAGCATTAAGCAGAACGTCCTTGGGTGCATTGATTTCACAAAGCAACATAGAAAGGCTACACCTAGCGTGAACTTTTCCAAACTCAAAAGTAAAAGCACAGCAGCAGTGGAGCTCTAGTGTGTAGCGTTACCTTTCGGTAATGGCCTGAGGCGTTGCGAGCGCGGCGCTGACGCCCTGTGAGTGAGTGTGTGGCGTGGTGAAGTGTCGCTACGCCAGTAACGTAGTTCTTCAGCGTAACAATGTTAATACCAATAATAACAACAATGTCGCAGTAGCTTGGTTAATATGCAGGTCACATTTTGTAAATGGAGGGTTGTTGGCGCGTTTTAGAGTTTTTTGGTTTTTTTTAGAAGTCTTTATAGGTGGAATAGGTGTGTCCCATTACGTGCATTCTTAGCTGCTTTTTTTATATGTTTTTATATCTTTAGAAATGAGAAAGACATGTGTTCATTTATCACATAAGGATTGTGGATGACGGACAAAATTCCCCAAAAAGTGCAGTTTTCCTTGAAGATTAGAAATGTGTAAAATAAGTCATCTGTGGTATACACAATCGTACCTCGTTTATAGCGGTTAATTGGTTCCAGGCCAGACCACGATAAAGTAATTAGGATCCAATATTAATAAATGGAATGTTTTCGAGAGCATAGAAAACCTGTTTATGACTTTGTAAATGTGTTTTTTTAACATTATTAGAGCCCTGTAGAAATGAAATAACAAGCCTATAGTCACCTTTACACTCCTATTATTTGTTGTTTACACCACATTGCGCAACTCTGCATGGGGACTCGAGATGGCCGCTAGCAAGCAAGCAAGTGAGCTAACCAGTTAGCTTCAAATTTATTTCTTCTATACTTAAGAAGCCATAAATGTATTGTTTTGTGCCTTTTCCTCTTTACGTCTACCAATCAAATATCTTAGTGTTGTAGAAATGATTTAGATCCTTGTGTATGGAAGCGAGGTAAGTGTTCACAGACTCTCAACAATCTATTAGTGCAGGAATGATGGCGGTGTTGAAAAATCTGACAAAACAATTAGTTAATTTTACAAATGATGATGATTTTTTCCCCAGTCAGACGGCCCCTCGGGGTAACCAAAATACAAGCATTGGTTAAGCGTCACGAGAGGTCATGAGATGACTTCGGCTGACCAGACAGCCGCCTACATTTTTTAGTACGTCGCTAAGCTCTCAAGTTACCCCGTAGCCGGAGCGGCGCAGCAGCCCGAGACGGGCCTTCAATTAATCTTACCCTTGTAGCGCGTATAATTTGCCATTACAAAAGCCACTAAACCCGGGGGCCTGATTCTGTGCTCATGGGACTGCATGGGAGGAGGGGTCGGGGGATCGGATAGGGCTCCAGTTGGCCCCTTGCACCCCGGACAAGTTCCCTTCTGGAAAACGGACAGGTACTTAAAAACGGGGTGAAAAGATCAGCTTAAAGAAAACAAGGATGATTAATGGCAAAAAATGAGGGCCCTTTTGGTGGCTTTCATCTGGCTCTGATTCAGGTCTTCAGCAAGCCATTAACCCAAAGGACAACTGTCCAGCACCGGCCTGAGAAATGAAGCCTCCTTGTGCCGCATGAACCCCCATTTGGCTCGACGCCGTCATCCGCTGATCTCATCGGTGATTTAGTCAGCAGATGCAGGCAACAGCCTCGCATATCATCAAGTCGTCGGCATATAAATGATCAAATAAATCATTTCTCTAGCAGAGACCGCACTAATAAGTCAAAGCTCAAGGCTAATAAATGACCTTTGACAGATAGATGAGATCCCGCGAAACAAACTTCACCACACAACAGTTCCAACAAAGTCAGCCAATAAAAAGGCAAGCGCTCACGTGACTTGTATGACTGACAGGGTCTAACATCATAGGAGAGTTTTATCAACCATTTCAGCCTGAAAATGTTTCTTGAGACTAAATGCCTCATTTCAAACAAACAGCAAAAATAGAAATACCGCTGAACCTCTGTGTTTGTCATTAATTCATTCCGAAACTTATGAAAACCAAGGCCGTGTTTTCCTAGGGGTGCACCAATCACAATTTTTCGGCCAATCGCCGATCTTTAAAAAGCCTGACCTGAGCGACACCATAGCTGACACCATACGCCTTCAATGAACAATACCCGTGAAGCAATACAAATTCTCTTCTCTCTTCTCTCATAAATATACAGTATACAAAACTGCTGCCCAAACTACTAAATCATATCAGTCTTTTATTTTTCACTTTTTAAAAACAAACAAAAAATAGTAGTTTTGCTCTTTTCACTGCTCATGAGTGCTAACAGCGGGACGCTACTTGGCTCTCACAAGACATTCCTGTACATAGATAGACGCTGCATTGAGTGGGTTTGTCCGCTGCTGCGATACGTCAACGTCGCCGCCATATTGGATGCATCAAGGCTGCGCTGTAAGTGAATACAAGTAAATGTACTTACTTTCGTAAGGCGACTTTCTACAATGAAATTGAAGGTAATGCCTCTTGTTTATACATTCACACATGCACTAATATACTTGGGAAACAGTTAGGCACCAAAGATTTGAGATATATTAGTGCATGTGTGAATGTATAAATGCATTAACTTAAATTTCTTTGTAGAAAGGCGCTTCATGAAAGTAAGTGCATTTACTTGTATTCATTTATAGCACAGTCTTGCCACATCCAATATGGCGGCGACGTTGACGTACAGCTCAGCGCTCGATGCGGCTTCTATACAGTATACTGTATGTTTATGGGCTCTCTGTTCCGGCTAGCTTTAGCTTCAGGCTTAGCTCGATTGCTAGCTGTCAGTGTGGCCGAGCAAAGGGAAGCAGTGGCTTACTTTCTGACCTTTGCGGAGGTAGATGAGCTCATGGGTAAGATCAGTATCAAATGTAAGGATCGTCCGATTGCTGATCCCCCAAATTAAGGAAATCAGATTTTTCCCACAGGAAATAATGTAAATCCACACAGAGATGCCCAAACTGAGATACTTGTTAACGACATGAGATACAACATGCTGACCACTCGGCCACCGTGCGTCCAAATCTAACAATAACTAAAGCTTTAAATGACTACTCCCCGTGGTGTAACTTTTCACACAGTGTCAACACATGCACCACTATTCCTTTGCCTGTGCTATTAGGTTTTTGTTATTAAACCCCAAAAATTGACCTCATATGTCAGTATGACTTGAAATTTCACACAAAGCTGAATACCATCTACAAAACACCCAGTGTAACTTAAGGATGTTTAACCAAATCGCCACTAAATTTGGTACACTCCTTTGGACAACTGGCAAGCATGTGTGTGTTAAATCTCAGCAAGATTGGTTGAAAAACATGGCTGTTTGTTTGTTTGTTGTATTATCCATTATCGTTTATCATCTATTTCCAAGACATTAATGCCGGTCAGTGTAAAATCCCTTTTATCTGCAACATTGACTATTCAAAAATATAGTCTTGTGAAGGTGAGTTCATTTGATGAAGTCTGGAATCGTTCCGTTGTCTTGTCGCCGGCTAAAACGCGGGTGTAAATAAGGCAGCGGAGGACGGCATGGCCGGAGTGCCGGCACGGTTCGTGGCAAGTACAAAGCCCACACCTGGTCCAGGAGTGAAATCAAATCCATCATGAACTCTGCTTCTCCTCTCATTTGGCTTGGCGAGCGGGGTTTGCGGGTCAGAAGTCAGCAGAAGTTGTTTGGGTTCAGGTCACGCGTAGAGACACTTTCACACAATAATGTGTTTCAAAGCTGCCTCATCGCCGCCGTACACAAGCTACATGCTCCATGTCTACCATCCTTAGTCCTGTAAATGTTCAGGATTTACTCTCACTGGGGGTGGACTAATAAAGTGCAGTAATGAGCAGCCATTAAAGCACTTTCTATAGATTAACACCCACTAAACCCTCAGCCGGTAAGTGTGGCGATCAAGGAGATCAATAAACCAATTCCTCTTGGTTATGTTTGCCTTGTCCCAGGCAATCAGTTCAGCCCTGATTAAATCACAGCAAATTATCTCCCTGGGATTTATCTCGCCTGAATTGACTTTCTTTCAGCGGACCGGCCACGGGAGAGCGGGCAGCGCCTGCTGGGAGAGAGAAATAATCATTCATTAACCTCTGACCTGGAAGGAGTGTCAATTGAGTCACCCGGCGGTGTTTTCTTTCCCCCGTGCCCCCTTGAGCGGCCAGCCAAGGCAAATTGACAATTTACACGCCACAGCCCCAAACTTTATTAACCTGCTCCGCAGTGGTCATGTGATCAGCGGTGGAGCACAATCTCAGATCTCCGTTACACGAGCCCCCCCCCCCCCCCACTTCTGGGTAATGTCTCGAGCTAAAACACTGGAATTGCACATGAAAACATAACTTGATTTAAATTTATGGGGTGTGACGAGCTCAAAGGGATGAACGTGTACATCATCTCGTCTGTCATGATCGTTTTTAGCTGATGTTCTTTTTTCTCTCTCTTTTTGATGTATCACAAAGCCGCCGACCCGGCGAGGAGTTTTCAGACCAATTTGAGTTTGATGTCTTCATATGGTAGAGGTGATAAATTCTATTTCTCTCTTCACGCACCTGGATCTCCTCATGTGAAGTCGTCATCTGATTTGTTAGCATTTTGCTCTTTGAATGTGCGTAATAGGCTTCAAATCCAATATATATTGCAGCCTCTTGCGATCAATATATTCTTTTGAGACACACTCCTGATCAAAATGTTGAGACTACTGGAAAAATTGCAAAGATTTACATTTTTCACTGTTGGATCTTAAGGAGGTTCTAAGTTGAGCTTCAAAATGCAAAAAGAAAAAATAGGAGTGATACAAAAAAACATTTTCAGTCAGAAATTTATTGCAAACAAGCACTGAAGTGAATTAGGCTGTTCATCAGCTGATGGGACCATCCTTGGCCCAAATGAAGGTTGATACTGGTGCCGAGTGCAGTCCAGTGACCATCAGAGGGCATCTGCGAGAGAAGACTTTAAAGAATAAAAAGGCCTTGCCTCCTTTAACACCACAAAATTGCCCATGTGGAATTTGCACGAGAGCACCAAACATGGGACATTCAAAGTTTTATTCTCAGATGAGAAAAAAATGTAACCTTGATGGTCCTGATGGCTTCCAACATTAATGACATGACAAGGAGATCCCACCTGAGATGTTTTCCACACGGCACAGTGAAGGGGGTGCCATCATGAGCAGGGCTTTTTGCTTCAATGGAACAATGGAGCTTCAGGTTGTGCAGGGGCGTCAAAAAGCAGCTGGCTATTTGGAGATGTTGCAAGGGACATCCCTCATGACTGAAGGCCCTCGTCTGCGTGGTCATGACTGGCTTTTTCAAGAGGACAATACTGCAGTTCACAATGCCCACCAGGCAAAGGACTGCTTCCAGAGGAATAAACTCACTCTTTTGGACCATGCTGCGTGTTCCTCTAATCTAAACTATACTGTTTATAACATCCCACCAAAGCCATGTTTCCCTGACCTTCGAGACTTAGAGATTACTTTATGAAATCTAACTAAAGTCATGTCATGCAAGGCCCCCCCCTGTAGGCAACAAACGCTTCTAAAACCTATAACATGCAGAGAGAAGCGACACGTTAGCGCCGGCATATTGACTCTGTCTGAGCCCAAGAGTTTGGATCGATAAAAATCATCAAGACGAAGGTTAAAAAATCTCAATCCCTGCACTGGCACCTCATTCCGGGTTTCAGCTCCCCCGTCAGGGAGAAATGTCAAGAGAACAATAAATGTATAAAAGGTCAGCAGCGTACTAACCGACCCTTCCCAGATTTCATTACGTGTGCTGCTGGCTGTAGCGGAGGCGCTCGGGCAACTGTGCTGACATTTGGTTTGTTTTTACACCATGTTGAGTCTCACACACTTGTAGCTCCTAATAATGTCAGAGGCAAAGATCTCTGGGGCATCTCGTGGTTGAGTTAGCGGCTACCGTGCGGGGAAAGAAAATCGCGTTCTTAACTCATATCTCAAGTTTGCCATCGACAATGCAATCAACAACCGAGGAAAAGTGTTTAAAGTCGTAGGAAACACCTTTTGTTTCATGAGTGTTCTGTAGACATGTGCATCTCTTGAAAAAATTACATTTTGACTGAACCAAGGAGGAGCTACTAGTGGTTTAAATTCAACCAAAACAGGAAGCGACTTTGTAACTATTGGGCTAATTTGGACAAAATCCTGGTGTGTGGAGATAAGCCAATCACAGGGGCATCAATGAGGTTAGCAGCTATCTCTTGTAGCTCGACCCACTTCAAGGAACATTGTGTGTACGTGTTTCCTTACGAGAACTGGACTCCTTCCTTCCACAGGCACTCTATCACAAAACAGAGGGAGTCGCTACCAGATGGTTAAACAAACACATCGCCCAACTGCCCATAACTCATATCCACTTAGCACCCTCTTGTCAACATGTCTCTCGCTCACCGACGAGCTCGCAGAGAGGTGAGCGTCAAAGGCTGCGGGACTTGAAGACAAAAACGTTAATGCGGAAATAATTAGAATCAGCGAGCAATTCCTGCGGGTGTTTGTTTAATTTGAATCACAGACGTTATCCATCTTTGGAGAGCTCCCTTTCCAGTGGTGTACTTAGGACACCAGGGGAGTGACAACCAGCGAAAAGGTCACACAGACAAAAGTCCAAATGTGAACATTTTCGCATGGTCTTGGGAAGAGGCGCCCAGGATCCGGGCCAGGGGTTAAGGGTGTCAAGGTCAACAGGTCACGCAGTTTTCCATTCTCCTCAATGCCTGAAACCTTTATGGTGTACTTGAGGGGGGGAATTTACTATCATACCATCCAGTGCTGACCCAGAGTTGCTAGACATCTTCAGTGTTTCCTTTGGAAGAGGTCGTTATGTAGAACACCCGCAACGTAGCCGAGTCATAGAAAGACTGTAATGCCATCACCCCAAGTTCTTCATGATAACCAACATATTTTATAGTAAATAATCCACAAGTCACGACTACATTCATGTGTATAATAAAGACGCGTCACGAACCAAAGCAAAATTTTTGCGTACATTTTCAGCATAAACTGAAAAATATGCTAACCAGGGTGTTCTAGGCATGAGAGAGGTAATCCCTCGTTTATCACAGTTAATTGGTTCCAGACCCGACCGCCATAAGTGGATTTTCGCGAAATAGGATTTAATATTAATAAATGGAATATTTGTGTTGTTATGGCATAGAAAACCTATTTACTATCTTCTAAATATGGTTTTTAACATTACTAGAGCCCTCAAGACATGAAATAACATGGTTAGAAAACTGACTTTTCCATACTGTGGTATACCTTGACACCAGTAACTGTCCCATTACCAGTGCGTACACAAACAAAGGTTCCACTATATGTGATTGCTCCTCATGTAAGTAGTTCATGACAGCTGCCCCTTGTATGATATAAATAATCAGAATCGCTCAAAATAACCCACGAAGTCAGGGAAATTCCTGTAAAGCAGCAGTACAGAAGTGATGACACAAGCAAACTGAAGCACCAATGATCCGTGTGAGTGCAGGCTAGCAGGGGCCAGGAGAGGGAGGGGTAATCACACCCAAGTCCATTGCGGTACGAATGACCTATTGCGAGTAAGCCAGAGGTCATTAACTTCCCCTAAGATGAGGATAAACACGTTTTTCTCATGGATTTGTCTTTCAACAAGTACCGTGACAACGTGAGAGGTCGAGCAGGGCAACCTGGATGCTTTCCTCGCCGCACAGATACCGTGTCAACCCAGGTGAAAAGGTTGAACAGATAAGAATTATCTCGGACGCACGATTGTCTGAGGCGTGGATAATTGACATGCATGCCGCTGATGGCCAAAACGTAGGCGTGTCGATGACAGCTAAACTGCATTTGGCCCCCGGAATGCCCGCAGACTGATCTCATACGTCTGAACATCAAACGGTGCGCAGCTCCGTCAATCTAATAGCCCTGGATGTAGGATTTATTGGCTTTCACGGGCCAGAAGAGACCAGCGGCGAAAGCAAAACCAGATTTTCTCCCCCGTATCGGTTTCTCCTTGTCAGTCATCCCCTCATAGCAGCACTTTGGAGACGAGCTGTGCTAAATTGTTCTTTCAGATTAAAGTAAGCGCGCGTACGCATCCCTTCAAGTGGTGGCAGTCCAAACCCTGGTGTTATTGCGTGAAACAGTGGAAAGCCGCAATGACCAGTAACCTTTAACCTAAACTAGTCCATCATTCACCAACACAAGTTTTTGCTTTGATAAACTACAATAATCCCTCAAATTTGAACATCAGAACATGTGGCCACTGATTACATAAATAGACCGATAGATGCGTAGTAGAGTTGTCCCCAGACAACATGATACACGCAGTTGGGTCTACGTCGAGTACGAGACGAGATTTTAACATTACTTACTAAGAAAAGTACCATGAAAAAATATGACATTATATTGCAATTGACTAATTTAACTTCTACTACGTTACACACTGTGGGTATGCTAGCGGCCCCGTCTCCACCCAGCGAGACAGAGAGACTGTATGACTGACAAAAGCGCTAACTTCGTTCATGCCGTTATTTGGTGGAACAAACACGGCAAGATGCTGAAACCATTGCGCAGACTGAACCCTCCTCCTGCCTGGAGGCGAGAGACGAGGAAACAGACGCACATGGCAATATATTGATCCTGACAAAATGATCAAGTTCATTTTCATTTATTGTGTGATTAATTCATTCATTTATTATCGTCCTAGGCTTAGTGCCCACAAGATGTTTTTTTTTCTGAACGAATCTTGTGAGATCTTGTGACACGAGAACTTGTGACACCCCTAATGGATACTTTATTGATCCAGAAGGAAATTCAAGGCTTATTTGTCCTTAGCTATCTCAGCCATGTTGCATTAAACACCTTTAAATCTAGGCCTGGGAATCAAATTTAACAAATTTAACAAGAGTACAAACAGCTGTAGTGTAAAGACATTGGCACTCCTTTACTGCAGTAGGCAGCGCATTTGATACCTCGGCCTTCAGTGGGCAAACTGGCCAGATACTGTGAGGACCAGTATAAGAAAAAAATGTAATGATAATAATATATTTTGCCATTCGTTGCCATTCAACTAACTCTAATACTACACATTCTTTGATGAAGTCACTGACAGTTTATTTGCCCCAGGTGTCTTTTTAGTTTAGTACTTGGTTGAGAACCACAGTGGCTGGAAAGTTGGGGTCTTTGGATGTTTGTTGGACCAACACTCCTCCTTGAACTTTTCCACACAAATGCTCTCTTTCATTGTGTTGGTCCACCACTGCTCCACAAGATGGGACCACTTTAGGCCACTTGGTTCTGGCGCTTCTTCTTTCCACAAACATGATTCCAGTTGCTCCTTGGTGAAAACTGGCTCACATGCGTCGCTTTGTCTTCACACTGCTGCAAATAACCTTTCTCTTTGCCTATAAATCATGAAGCTTCGTTAAGCATCACATCAGAGGTATCTGTTGAAAGTGGCTGATGTTTGTGGGGATATATTTATCATGGAAACGGGCCTTTCCAGAATTTCCAGAATCATCTAGGATTAAGACGGGACTGAAATGGTTGATGATAACAAATGGCAGAGTGCAGAACACGGAAGGGGAGGGCATGAGGACATGAGTCAAGCAAGGTTCTCATGGAGAGGGACGCAACCAAGACAGCAAGCTCCATTTATCTCCGTTAACCTTCCCCAAAAGCTCCCTGTCCCTGCTTAGATAGTCCTGCCAATGTGCCGTGATGTCATCCCCCTGGCGTGCGGTGATTTATGCATCATGGCTGCCAAGCTCTGTGCTCGGGGGGGTGTAAGAGGTTGGGAAGGGGTGAATCTCCTCAGATAGAGATGTCCACATGCGAACGCCGCTCAGCTAGGGGTCAACTGAGAGCTATGAATGATCTGACGCAGAACCGAACCGATCCGGCTCCCTGCGGTCAGACCGGTTTTGATGTTCCGGCGGATAGCGGAGATGATTTTGCCCGGTTTTTCCCTCCTGAGTTCTGTTCTCCATTAATCCCGAGCCCCGGTGGATTTGACGGGCGGGGGTTAGTGCCATCCTTGTAGTTTTTCTGGGAGCGGGAGAATAGTTGTGTGGACATGCTGAGCACAGCACAGCATGAGCCCTCACTTTCCTGTCAGAAGTTGGTGCTGGTTTAACAGCTCCATCATGCTAGTTCTCCTAGGGGCACGTTTACGCTTACACAATTCACCATGTATGAAAAGGAGTTGTAAGAGGCAGACCTTATTTTAGTGTTACTCTTCTCCGAGTCGTAGCAATATTCTGTTCACTGACATGTTAGCATTTTCTAACAGGGAGACAAAGAATACGCGATAGTACGTGCTGGGTTTTTGTTTATTTCATTTCTGCGGTGAGCCATGCTCCACAAATGGCCCCTGCGCTGAATGTTGGGCACCGATACGTGTTTTGCTATGAAGGCGTGGTGCAGCAAGGTGACGGAGGATTGTGTCCACGCTCTTAATTTCTAGGCTCTGTTGGTCAGGGGCTAGGTTGCATTGTGGAGGGATTTTTACAGCATTCAGACGTGCATTGCACAGCCTTACGGAGATGGAGCTTACTCCAGCTTGCCTGCTCGGCAGATTCTTCACCTTTGTTAATGGCTTGTATTTAATTTATGAATAAACGCATGACTCAACAAACACTTAAATGTGCACCCTAACTCGTTAAATATATCAACCATGTCGTTAAATTGTCAACACGGATCTATTGGCGCTGAGCAAAATGCAATGAGCGTCAGTAGAAGCACTCTGTGATTAAGGGTGTGAACAGTTCCAAACATCTACGTGGGTAGATCTGACAAATCTTTAAGTAAAGTTGATCAAATGTAGAATTACTACATCTTCAGCTTGCACATCAACAAGTAGCAAACAGCTGTTTAACTACGATGGGGGAAAAAAACAGCCACACGTCACTCGCTGACGCTGGGAACATCAAGGTAGGTTGGACTGCAAGGTGACTGCAAGGTTGGACTGCAAGCACTTATTAATGTGCTCTACCAATAATGCCTTGTACACTGCCACTTCCATATTACTGTATCATCATTCATATTAGCCATGCCATAGTTCACTGTCTTCGTAGGCTTCTGGCTGTCCTGTTCTCATGATACTGCTTTTCTCCAAATGAGATATCTTGCCACGTTTTAACACCCCTAAATGAAAAGAATAAATACAGGCATGAACTCAATGTCCTTCACTTTGAATGTTTGTGGAAAATGGTACACCTCTGTAGTGATTAGGAATACATATACCGCTCATCTCTGTTCATTTCGGCATTCAAATGGCTTTATTTTGCCAGCATTACGCCGTCATGGTGTCCATGAAAGGTAAAATTTCCCTCATGTTTTCTTGAAAAACTTCCGGACTAATTAGTGTATATCAAGCTAATTTCAGTGTGGCGGTTTTGCAACTCTTTTCTGTCAAAGTGACTCTTTTGATAGCCGCTTGTCCCCAAGGAGGTCATTATGACCTCAGGATCAATATGGTTTAAAAATAAGCATCCGCGCTGACATAAAGTCAATGACGCCTCACTGAGCATGTAAATGAGTAAACAAAATCTTAAGCTGGTACGCTCGGCAAGTAATGACACCCTTCAGTATTAATTAGGACTGCTGCTCGCTTGGTTTAACCATTTTGCACCATTTCAAAACTTCATTTTACTTTATTGCTGGGTTGTCCAAACTTTTCTCAGCGAGGGCCACATAGTGAAAAATGAAAAGATGCCACTTTGATATTTTGTAAAGCAACACATGTAGATATGCTGTGAAGTTATATACAGTGGTGTGAAAAAGTGTTTGCCCCCTTCCTGATTTCTTTTTTTTTGTGCATGTTTGTCACACTTAAATGTTTCAGATCATCAAACAAGTTTAGATATTAGTTAATAACAACACAGCTGAACACAAAATGCAGTTTTGAAATTAAACTTTTTATTATTAAGGGAGAAAAAACAACTGAGATTATTTGAGATCTATCAGTGTGAAAAAGGTTATAAAGCCATTGATAAAGCTTTGGGACTCCAGCAAACCACAGAGAGAGCCATTATCCACAAATGGAGAAAACATGGAACAGTGGTGAACCTGCCCAGGAGTGGCCGGCCAACCAAAATGGCGCCAAGAATGCAGCGACGACTCATCCAAGAGGTCACAAAAGAACCCACAACAACATCCAAAGGCAAATTCCCTCAGTTACTGTAAGGTCAGTGTTCATGACTCCACCATAAGAAAGACACTGGGCAAAAACGGCCTGCATGGCAGAATTCCAAGACCAAAACCACTGCTGAACAAAAAGAACATTAAGGCTCATCTCAATTTTGCCAGAAAACATCTTGATGATCCCCAAGACCTTTGGGAAAATACTCTGTGGTCTGACGAGACAAAAATTGAACTTTTTGGAAGGCGTGTGTCCCATTACATCTGGCGTGGTGGTGGTAGTGTGATGGTCTGGGGCTATTTTGCTACTTCAGGACCTGAAAGACTTGCTGTGATAAATGGAACCATTAATTCTGCTGAAGGAGAATGTCCGGCCATCTGTTGGTGACCTCAAGCTGAAACCAACTTGGGTTGTGCAGCAGGACAATGATCCAAAACACACCAGCAAGTCCACCTCTGAATGGCTGAAGAAAAACAAAATGAAGACTTTGGAGTGGCCTAGTCCAAGTCCTGACCTGAATCCTATTGAGATGCTGTGGCATGACCTTAAAAAGGCGCTTCATGCTGGAAAAGCCTCCAATGTGGCTGAATGACAACAATTCTGCAAAGATGAGTGGGCCAAAATTCCTCCCCAGCGCTGTAAGAGACTCATTGCAAGTTATCACAAACGCTTGATTGCAGTTGTTGCCGCTAAGGATGGCTTTGTAGGTTTGGATTTTTTTCTCCCTTACTAATAAAAATTTCATTTAAAAACTGCATTTTGTGTTCAGTTGTGTTGTCATTGACTAATATTTACATTTGTTTGGTGATCTGAAACATTTAAGTGTGACAAACATTGTATATTTCAAGAAAAAACAGCATCTCAGCTTTATGATATATGTGAAAAATCTAACTATTTTTCAACTTTGCTCTTTGCGCTTTTTTTAAAATCCCATTTTCACAATGTTTTTTTTTCCAAAATATTTCAACTTTCTTCTTAAATAATCTTTGTACATTTTCTTCTTGCAATATTATAACTTTAGTCCCATAATATTTTGACTTTATTCTCACATTCTCACACATTTCAGTGTGAACCTAA
Source organism: Dunckerocampus dactyliophorus (assembly GCF_027744805.1). NCBI lineage: Eukaryota > Metazoa > Chordata > Actinopteri > Syngnathiformes > Syngnathidae > Dunckerocampus > Dunckerocampus dactyliophorus. The sequence continues at coordinate 3,317,140 of NC_072829.1, read as the reverse complement.
AGTGTACTACTTTATCAACTTTATAGGTGAACTTAATTTGAGCTTTTCTAATTTTGAATACACATGTCCAACATGTTCAATACTTAATGCACTTAACGGACAATTTGCTGTTCTCTAACATAACAGTTGTGCATATCCCTAAATTTTTGGAAGTAGTTACGAAATTTTTTCTTTACTATTTCAGCAGTATGCTACTTAAATGTCATTATTTTTCCTCATAATGTTGTCAGTTTATTCTTGTAAAATTGCGACTTTTGTTGTTAAAGTACAACTATTTTCTCTTCATATTTTGCCTTTATTCTTGTAAAAATGACAGTTGTTTTTGTATTTCTGCTGTTTTCTTCTAAATCTTCTAACTATTACAAACTTTTTCCTTGCAAATTGTTCTCAATTCTCATAATATTAAGACATTATCCTCATAATAGTTTGACTATTATAACTTTTCCCAAACCTATTTTTCCAAAAATTACAACTTTATTTTGTTTTGTTTGTTTCTCATATTGTTATGACTTAAAAAAAAAAACATCTTTCTTTAATATTTCAGCTTTATGCTACATAATACTATGACGTTATTCTCGTAAAATTAGGACTTTTTTGTCTTAATAGTTTGACTTTATTCTTTCAAAATTACTGCTGATTTTTCTATTTTTGTTGTTTGTTTTTTTTTTGTTAAGTGATTTTATTCTAAAGCGCTGCAGGCCAATAAAAAAAATAGCTGTGGGGCACAAATGGCCCCGGGGCTGAACTTTGGACACCCCTTCTTTATTGCTTTTAGGTGATTATGGCACATTTAATTAATCAGTTTGTATCCAAAAAGTTTTTTTTTTATTATAAATTTTACATTGGTCATTTGAAGTAGATCATGTGGAATTATGGGAGGAATTTTTTGAGGAATGGGGAAAATATGGCAAAATATAGAATTTTCATGACACTAACCATAACATTATGATTGTCCATATTTGTAGTTTTTTTTGCAGGTTTTGCCCATGTACATGTAGCTGGTACTGTTCGCTTCACATTTTTGCAAACATTTTTTTTTTTTTACTAAATTCTCTTCAGATTATGCTGAATGCAACGCGTGTCTCGCCCTGTGCAGGGGGGAGGGTGTTTGCCGGTCCACTCCGACACAATCAGTGTCGCCCTCTGCTCCCTTTCACCGTGGTCCGGCAAGTGAGACGGAACATGCGGCGCCGGGAATTGAGGTGCATTGATCTGTCCTCTGCAAAATCATTAACCTCGCCGCCACAGACACAGGAAGCTACAGCACGCTATCTTTCAGAGGTTAATTAAAAATATAAGCACTAGGGGGAATAGTGCACTGACTTCCAAATAAGCTTTCTCCAACAGCATAGTAGATGTGGAACATTGCGTGTTTGTTTTTTTCTTTATTTTTAAACAACCCTTGCTAGGTGAGCCCACGTGGATTCTGGACTTCTAGACATAACAGTTTTGCAGCTTCTGAAGAAGATTGGTAAAACACCTAAAAACGTATTTGTATTTAACTGTTTTTGCTAAATGTTCTAAGCTGGGGATGTCTAAACTTTTTCCAGCAAGGGTCACATCGTGAAAAATGAAAGGATGCAACTTTCCACTTTGATATTTTGGAAAGAAACCCACGTAGATATGTTCAGAAGTGGGGATGTCCACTGATTAAAGAGCTGATATCTAGCAACTTCCATGGTTTTCTTGATAATAACCAAAATCACTTAAATTCTTACATGAATAGCTATAGCATTGTACTGCCCAAAAATGTAACTCTTGTGAGCCATTTTTATTGTCATTGTTATATTTGCCCAAACAAAGGTACCTTTAGTTGTATCAGGCATTAAAATGAACAACACACTGAAGGCTGGTCTGAGACCAAGACTGTGGGTGGACAAAGCCTATTATTAATATCTATTAATAATATAACTTTTTTTCACATTTTTGCTGCTGCTTTTTTTCTTTATTTTCTACATATTTCAAGTTTCTTCTTAAATTATCGTCACAAACTTCCTTTGCCTAATATTATGACTTTATTGCCATAATATTTTGACATTCTTCCAATATTATAACTTTTTCCCCAACCTGATTTTCCAAAAATGACAACCTTATTTTGTTTTTTGTTTTTTTTTCTTTAATATTTCAACCGTATGTTACTAAAAAGACTTTTAGTATTATTCTTCCTCCTAATATTATGAGTTTGTTCTCCTAAAATTACAGCTACATTTTTCCATTTCTGCTGTTGTTGTTTTTTTTAAGTTTCCCCACCATTTCAACTTTCTTCTTGTAAATTTTCTTCTCATAATTCTGACTTTATTCCCATAATATGTTGACTTTATTCTTGTAACATATGTATGTCATAACTTCTTCCGCAACCTAATTTTCAAAAAATGTGTTATATTCTTTGTTTCTCTTAATATCACGACATGAAAAAAATAATTATTTATTCTTTATTATTTCAAGTTTATGCTGAATTATTGACCTCATTATATTCCGACATTGTTCATGTAAAATTCAAAGTTTCAAGGAATTCAATCAATTCAAAGTTGTGATTGTGATATTTCATTCTGGAGGCGTTACGTTGAAAGCTTATAAAATGATAACATTAACAGTCTTTTTAAGAAAACTAATAATACAGATCAAAGACAGTCTTTATTTTCTGCTCTTTGTGACAATGTCTTGTTATTTAATGGGTATTTTCATCTCCTCTGAGGTTGTCAACATTTCTAAAAGCTAGAAACAATGTAAAAAAAATCTAAAAGTAAATATTGATGCAAGTCGTATTCAACATTTTAGCACAAAAAAAAAAATCAATAACATTCGTGGCCCCTCTTTAATTAAATCTGCAGTGGCTTTAATGAGATTGAACTGGCTGTAAGTCTTGCACGCAAACGCTTGTGTACTGTCTTGAAAATACAAGCAATAACCCGGTCTGACGTTCACGCTGTTTGCCAGCAGTGCGACAGCTTCAAGGCAAACAATAACTGATGTTTAAATAGCAACGTCAGACTCTTTCCTATTTGACGGGCACAGTGACACAAAGCGAGCATTTACGGAAAGAGCGGTGCAGTCCTGATACATTCTTTATGAATTTCTAATAGAAAAAGACTCATTATGTTCATTAAAGATATACTGGGAGCAACATTTCTTCACCCAATATTGCCTTCAAGTCGAGGCACCATCTAAGAAGGCACCTGATTGGATTACAGCCTCGCGCAGAAACGGGACGTTTTATTAGCTGGCTGTGGTTGTTTACGGCGTAAATAGGTTAGGCTCTTGCAATTGTGTGAGAGTGTGATGCGGATCAAGTTGATAGGCCTGTTGAGCGGCGTTATTGCAGCGTGCGCTCCCAGGGAACACTCGGGAAATGATGCTCGGCCTGTCAGAGCGGCTGAGCGCGTCCGTCTGGATGCGAGGGTAATTACTGAGCCTCTGCTGACTCAGGACGCACACCAGGCATCTCACATACAAACACACAAACCAAAGCCAACACATGCTGCAAACGCAAAACTTTGCGTTAATGCCTTTATGAGTGGTGTTGATAAAAAGTGTTCGCAGGTCACAAGTTTGCTAATAATCTAAAATTCTTAACAGGCTTGGAAGAATTAAAAAGTAGGTTTGGATTTTTAACACACACTCTAATCATGTACAGCGGTAACTCGGTTTTTGTTACCAGTTTTTCCCATAGAAAATAAATACAGTGTTCCCTATCGTGGACCCGCTGTTTAGCAGATTTTTGTATGTGCAATTTTTTTTTTTTTTTTTTACATACCTGAATAAGCTAAAAGTTTTGGGGGGTTTTCGACCGTTTTCAGTGATCTAAATTGTAAAAATGCTTGGTGAAAAAAATGTTTATGAAAAAATGCCAATGTTTTTTTCTGTATTCCTGGTGTTTTTTTCCACCACAGCCTTCATTGCGGATTGATAAACCTTGACTTCCTGCTCCTGCACAGCTTTGCTTTGGAGAAATCATTTAGTGGAGACTCTCGCTGCTGTTCAAATTAAATTACAGCTCTGCCGTCTCCCATGGCAACCACCCACGGGACTTCATGATGCTTTAGCGAGAAAAGGGCTGTCCCCCCTCCCTGACATGATGTATTTCCTGGGTTTATTAGCCTCTGGAAATTGGCTTCAGTGGGAGGCAGGAAAACAAATTTGAATACATACTCCGGTGTCGTCCTCGTGTTCATTTCAGTGCTGTCACTTAGAAAAAGAAGGCGGGGGGAGGATGCGGCCCAGATAGAGCGCTTTGTGCCACTGACAGCTTTGGCTTTGTGCGTGATGAATGGGGCTGTCACACACGGTGACAGGTTGGTGTTCAATACATGTGGATGTACAATACGCTCTGCATCCCGTGACAAGCCGGGAGGCTTTTTGTCCCGATAATCTCCATATCGTTTCATCTGTGGCGGTTTACGCCCGATGTGGTCACCAAGGGCGGTGCCAGGCCCGCCAACATACACGCCGTCTTATTGGCACACTCGATATTGAATTGTGTTGTCAAGTTTTGTTTTCTCCTCTCTGTTGTCTTTTTTTTCAAAGCCAATAAGTGTAGTTGGAAATGGAGTGTCCGGCTACAGACATGGGCTGACTCTGAGCTCCTTCTCAAGCTTGACACTGAAATCTATGTGTGGACAGGCTTTGACTTTTCCCAACAGGTTACATGGATCTTCCAGAATCCAATAAGCCTTTGGAGATAGGCAGGCAGAATCACAATATCTCTCAGGGATCAACAGCTCAATGAGTGTCGGCAGAGCGCTTTCGAGCTAACCCTATACCTCTTTGTTGTAGGTCATCATCAAGGCTTCTGGAACTACCTCCATAGAAGAAAGGTTCTTGGACCATCCCTAACTCCAGAATTTGAAACTAGGCCTAAATTCACAGAAGCAGATCTGTAGATCACCCTAATCCTATTGAGGAAGGCCTCTGGAACTACCAGCTCAACTCAATTTCAACAGATCTTTTTGAACAAACAAAGCAGAACTAATCCAATTCAATCCACTAATGACCGCCCCAATTCCAATCGCCCAGGTCCTTGGAACAATCGATAACTCTATGAGATCAGACACAACTTTATTGATCCAGGCTTCTCGAAGTAACCCTTTCTGCAATGGAAAAAGTTCTTGGACCAAGCCAACTTGAATTTACCCAGGGCTCTGGAGCAAACCCTAGCTAGCTCCTGAAAATCAGACCTCTGAACCTAGCCAACCTTAGCCAGGTCTCTGGAACCAACCCGAACTCCATTGGTGAAGGCCTCTCGCCAGTGGAACATATCTCAAGGGTCAACTCAACTCAGTGTGCAAGAAACTTGAGTCTATAAAAGGAGGTACTAAACCAACTCAACAGGCATCTGAAATTAACCCTCTAACTCAATTGGTAATGTCCTCCGGAAACCCAATATGAGCAAGACCAACCCTACTCGGTTCACCCATGGAACAAAAACAACTTTTATAAGAAAAGGTTTCTAGAACCATAGCACAACTTCATTGGCCCAGGCCTCGGGGACTAACCTGAACACTAAAAATGTCTCAACTTGCAACTAGCACGTGGGTTCCCAACTGAAGCATTCATCGAAAAAGCAGGTTAAAAGTGACCGTTCTGCTACGTATGCATTCATCCAACACCTAACGTTCTTTGTTTATTGACATCATGTGCTTTTCTACTTTTCTGTCACGTTAATTTACCATCATGAATATTTATAACCCATCAAGTTCTTCATTTTAAATGTGTTTACTTGTGTTGTAAAGCGTTAACAGAGTCCCATTTGTAACTGTTAATGAGCAGCACAGCTGACTAATTTCCGCCACATTCGCTGTCATTAATTAGCAAGGCCTCTGATAACTCTGCAGACAAAATCTCCCTAAGCTGGAAACATGAAACAACTTTCCATCACACTGTCCTGTTGCTGATTTGAACCCAGGAAAGGAAAATAAAACTCGATGGACTCCATAGGGTTTTTTTTTCCTTACTTCTCAAGAGCCGGGTGTTAATATTTAGGCAGTACAGTGACAGTGTAAGTTATGGCCGGCGGCGGGCCAAAAGACATTTTCACAATCCTCATATTTATGTTTCTCACATGTGTTTTAGTGCTATTTTCCTGTTCCATTAAATGTAGTCGCTATAGCGCTAGAAAAGGAGATTACGATGTTTTCGAGCATTGTTACAAAATTACAGACACACTCGCACGGCACGTTTGACTAGTGTGAGTGTACCGATACGTACCCAGGCACGGCACGTCTCAAAGTCTCAAAATTATCTCAAAGTCATACACATGGTACATAATAAAAATGTGTCATTTAATTCATGCAATTACTGCTCTTGCAACATCCGAAAAACTCCAAATAAGACTGGAAATAAATCACAAAGTCATCACAATTGGAGCAGAATGTGTCATTTAATGTGTCACTTCTCTTGCAATAATTAACAGGAATCAAAATAATCCACTAAATCAGGAAAATGGCGGTAAAGCAGCAGCGTAGAAGTGATGGGACGTGTAAACACACCGTCGTTCGAATGCTCAGTCTGAACGCAGACCAGTGGGGCCCAGGAGAGTTACGGGGAATCAAACCCAAGTCCATCACGGTACTCATGGACCTGCGTCAAGTTTGTCACCCTTCCCCACGCACAACTGGTGAAGAATTCTCAGGCCCTGTCTACATAGAATGATTTCTGGATTGTTTTTTTTGGGGGGTTGAAAAAAATGTGCATCCATCGAGCATCGACGGGAACCGGGACTTACATCCTGATTCTGCCGGAATCTTTCATGTTTTTAAAATTTCAGTCTTTACGTTGGTGATCTTCTTCCAACAAGTCAGATAAGTAAAACAGTAAATTACATTGATCTTATGCCAACATTGAAGTAGCAAACAAATTATACTTTGTACTGCGAATACGGTGGCCAACTCATATATCCAGCTAACGTGATGCTGTGTACTTTACCTGATGTTAACCTAGCTTTAGCCAGGAAGTTGACCAGACCCCGCGCGAAGTGTTACTCCATTCACCGTACTTATTTGGTATTCTGCAAGCAGTTTAGTAGGAGCTCAGTAACATGGTTACTGGTCTTCAAAAATAAAAATGACTTTATGTTACATTTATGTTCAAGTTCAATTGTTTGATGTTTATATATCGGTTAATAATAGCCCTGTGAGATATTCATAGTAAATTCATAAAAAGTTCATATAATTTAAAACAAATCATGGAGACATTCAGACATTTCATCCAAAAACTTTGGTTAGCGCCCTCATGTAAACCATGCCAACTTTTATGACTCTACCTTTGAAAAGAATCGGAATCGTGACTCGTTAGGAATTGGAAATCGAAAGGAGGAATCGGAATTGCTCAAATTCAAACGATGCCCAACCCGAGTCACGTCCGTCGAAATATTCAGATATTATGTTGGCTTGTCGTCAAAGCTCACTTCTGGTCACGTGACGGCGTCGTTGTGGCAACGGATTGGTGACGTCATTGTTTCTGAAAAACAGAGGTTCGGTCGTCTATACGGAAACGACAAGCCGGTGTTTTCCGATTTTCCTACTCTGCAAGATGTTTTCAAAAAAATACCTTTTCAGGGCACCCAGAACGCCGTTCCCGTCTGGATGACAGGCGGAAAGGTTCAAATACTTTGCTGTTTTGACCTGAAAACGTTTCAATGTGGATAGCCCCATGTGGATAGCGTGGCGAACTGCCAGGGGAGGCATGAGAGGCAGGGAGGACTTTGAGTATTAGTGCAGACCTGCCCACGTCTGAATTTGTCGTACTCAGCATGCAGTTGGACTCGCGATTATGCTTCACTGCTCTCCATTTGTTTGCATTTCGCCGGTTTCCGTTTCAAATTCAGTCTGTACTGTACAGATAAATAAATAGATATTATCATTTTCTTCATCCGATTTCAAATCGGGTGGGCGCTAAAACATTTCTCTCCCCCAGTGGGGGCATGACAGAAAACAATTGAGAACCACTGCTTTAATCCAACTACACAAACCTTTATTTTTCATCACGGCATCCCATTCTAGTTCTGGATCTGGTTCTGGTGTTGCCGTTGTTGTTTTTGCAGGTGTTGTTCAGCGTGGATCCCTGAACCAGGGCCTGCATGGCAGCTCTCAAGGAAACACCAAAACTGGTGGAGCTCAAATGCATGTAATCTGATATTGATGAGAACTTGTAATAGTGAATGATGTCTTCAGATAACCCTGCTATTGAATTTATCAGCCAACTCATATTTTTTGTGTTTTTCCTCAGGCATAGCCCATAGCCCTTTGTTGCGGTCAAAAGAGTCAGAAAGAAGTGAAAGCCCAATGAAGTATCACTTGGATGTTCATATCTTGAATATTCTTTGACCTTCGTTACTCACACGCTTCCTCTTTTTGTTTTTCCACAGATGGATTTTTTTGTTTTTGTTGCATGGATCCCACAGATCAGGTGTGTTATACTTAAATATGTGGGATCATTTATCTTTACGGCCAAAGCTTGGAGACTGTCAGCAAGCAGACAAGCTATTTCCTCATTTGGTTTGGGGAGCAAAGTGGAGCAAAGAGAGAGGGAATGGTGGGGGAGATGCGGTGGTGGTGGTGATGGACTGGAGAGAATCACCGTAATGAAATCCTGATGTCGAGAGGGGAGACGATGACTCGGTGCAGGCTTGCAAGGAGGCGATCTCCGAGGCTTCGGCGTCACAGCATCTCTAGAAAGACTTGCTCATCACTCCGCCCTCATTACCTCGGCAACCTCGCATCAGGGACCCGCCGGGCGCCCAAGTGGTGGAGGATAGAATTGCAGTGATTAATTTGGCCGAGGATCCCCCTGGAACGCGGCCTTCTCACACAAACATTTGTCTTCATTTGCCAAGATATGGCCGGTGACATGAGAAGATAGGCCTTAATAGTCCTGAATGGAGGCCAGACTCCTTTTTTTTCTTGGAAACAAAAACAGAGTTGCCGTTTTTTCCAACAAAGTTCTTACAAAATTATGTAAATCAACAAACAAGAAGGGGAAATAAGCATTTGTAACTAAGGATGCGTACACAAACGGTATCATAATGGCACTGGTTTCAGCGTATAACTAACTTGATATCGATGCCTCATTTGGGTGCTAAATGAATGCAGACTCAGCCACCTGCAACAAGTGCTTGAAGGTGATATGATATAAGTAACGTCTTGCAAGCAATGCAACATCCTGACAGATGACGCGCTTCTTAAATGTTATTACTGACCTTAACACGGCAGCAGCAGTGCTCAGTTCCAACATGGTAAACTCATACGTACACTCCACATTATCCACCAATCACATGCACAGCCAGCGAGGTGCATTCACCAACACCGGAATTCTGAACATCAATATTACAACACAATCATCTATGATACTTCAAGTACTGTACTTTTTTTGGTGCACTTTTTGTGCTCCGTATTGCAGCTGGTTTTGCTGTGACAATTGTGACAGTTTCTTGAGGATTTTATTTCACATTGCTAAATGTATGACTTACTGAGCATGATTGAAGTATTTAAATAACTATTACAGTATGATCAACTTGCATGTCAGGAAATCCCGCAACAATAATAATTAAAAAAAAAATCATTGTTTTTGGCCAAAACTTGTACACTTTCCATTTTGATTTGGCGCCGGTGTTGGATAATATGTGAGTGATAGCAACCCTATTTGTAACTGATGTGTGTTTGTCGCACAGAAGTCAAATTTGACTGATTTCTTACTACAGAAGTAGCAAAACTTGGACATTTTTGCAATGTAGATCATGTTTTTATCGAGTTAACCGCTTCTCTCCAACACCAACTGACATGTTCATGTTTTTCGAGGATATACTTTAAATATAATAATATATATACTGTACACCCTTAATGAGGAATTTTTTTTATTACAATTTTTGTTCGTCTTATATTTCTTTATTTAATGTATTACTGGTTTTTGGAAGCCTTGAGAAAATGTGATGAATACTGATTTTGTGTGTGCGTGATATGTAATTGAAATATGAAATAGCAGAACTTGTATTGAACGCGTATCTGCCACGGTAAATGTTGTCTATACACTGATACTGATCACATCGATACATTTCTTTACTGAGAGACCATGAAAATGTCCCAAGTTAGAAGCATCTTTGCTTTGTGGTTTCAGACATCTGCTGCAGATGATCACAGTGGTTGGGCCCGTGCGGTCTGTCACCAGCTTGGAGGTTCTTTGCAGTGGGGAGCGTCGTCTTCATCACAGTGGTAACTTCAACGCCCATCGCCACCTTTGCTAGCATCTGGACGCATGCACATCATCTTTAGGAAAGCACACACAAACAAAAAAAACAAAACACTGCATGTTTGGATTTTGTAAGCTCAGATGCACATAATTTTGTCTGCAGGTCACTTTTAAATATCACTGAACATTTTAACAAATAATATATAACATCATCTATCTGTACAAAAGCTGATGTTGGACACAAAGTTTTGGATTCAATAAATACCATATTAGTGCTTGTGTGGTGGGGACTGTTACAGTATCATATATACACATTTTTTATGTATGTAAATCACCACATGCTATATAAAACACCTATTGAAAAGACGGATCAATTCATGAATGAGCAGGTTTGTTTTGGACTGGTGGTGATGGTGATGAAGTCACGGAATGCCCCGGTGGCGTCCAATGACAAGTTGGGACGTGGCGTCACCGCGTGAAAGATGCGCCTCCGCCCCTCCAAGCGGCGCCGGGGTGCTGTGCAAACGAACACCTGAGTGCCAGGACGGGAAAGATGCGTTCAACGATAGCTTGGGGAGAAAATTAAAGCGTCGACTATACAGAACCGGCATGTCCTCCAAGAATATATAAATAATTGTAGTGCTCGGTGGTTAGTTTGAAATATTTTTATTGAAATTTAAATCTCGCCCAACGGAAAACATCTACTTTGCTAAATGAGGCTACTTAGCGCCACACAAAACGTCATGCATGGACCACCTTGTTTCCTCATCGAACAAGCAATAAAATGTTATGTTATATTAGTTGTTATATTATATCGCCCTCCTTGTACCGCATTCTTTTACGTTCATTTGACACCACGACACGCTGTGACGCTTTACAACACACACACGATAATAAATTATTAGCCACCAATTAAATGATCCTTTCACAGCTGTTTTTGGAATCAATCTTTTCTCAATATTATCTTTACATTGTGTGGTTGTACCTAATAAAGTGGCCCGTGAGTGAAGTGTTTCTATTTTTACATAAACGGCAAGAAGACCATATTTTTTAAAAGGTAACAAAAACTAGTCTTGTGGTTGAATAAAGTCAACGTGGATTCTATTTGCAGTCTTTCTTTTACGGTAAACGTGTTCAATTGTATTCATACATAAGGGTTGTTTTAGGCCTCAGTGATGATGAAACAGGAATAATGGCGCCACACACTGCATTTCCCAGCACCGTAAAACACACGAATACATTTCCGCGTGGATAATTTGTGCGCCTTTTTCGCGTATTTGGATTTTTTTCTGCATTTTTTGCAGCAACGCGTCATTTTCGGCAATGTTATGACTGGATTTTAATGTATTAAACTCGTGAGGTGAATTTTTAAAGCTGTCATTTAATTGGGGACTAATTACCTTTACCCGTTGATGATTGCTTTTATTTTTCATCCTGTGGAATTCATGTTTTTTTTAAATCAATAATATGTTAAAATGAATTAATAATAATAAAACTCGTCGCGAAGATTTTTTTCTTTTTCTTTTTTGCAGGCAGGTGCTGATGGAAGCTGAGGCGTCCAATTAAAGGAGTTGATGATTGATGAGGTCAGCTGCTCGTGCTTCAAATTAACCTTTCAATTAAGCTCCAACGAAAAAAAGCAACAGCACAAGTTTAGCAGCAGCCATGCTTTGCTTGCACGGCCACCGAATTAAGCATCCGCCTCAATTTGCGATTATGAATGAGCTGTGACACTTTGAACGTTCGCACGGGACACCAACGACTGCAGATGAAGCACGTGCTTGCGTGAACATCGGCGCTTTTCACGATCATGCTCAGACAAGTGCAAAATATCAACATCAGCGAGCTAAAATGGCGCGGCGTTTTTAATCTGAGGCAGTGTTGCGTCCGAACAAAATGTCCCTCCACCCCTCCCACAAATAGAAAGGTGCAGCAAAGACCTCCAAGGCAGCCGTAACAGAAAGTCCTGCTGTTTTACAACTCTTGTCACCATATGGTGCTGTTGGCACACAACACTTCTTCTTCCATCCAAATGGTCCACAAGCAACTCATCTTTCAAAGGAAACTGCAACAAATACTGTGTATATATATATATATGTGTGTGTGTGTGTGTGTGTATTTGTATTTCTGACTAATCGGATTGAAATATAATAATAGTTTATACCACAAATGCTCGACAATTATTATAGTGGCAAATAGGACGAATGCACGTGTCAAACAAAAAGAAACCTTTTTTTTTTTAAATATACCTGCTGCTGTGCTCCAAATGATTTCGTTCTTTCTTTCTGTTGCTTAATTGATTACACATCATCATCACAATGAAGGTGATATAATCCAGTGATTACAGGCACATATAATGCATGAAACATTTCACTTGAAACACGTGCAGTACATATTTTTACATCGTCCGTGGGTGGAATGCGTCACATTTTTCATAAATAACACAGGAACCAATCAGTAATGACTTCCACTTTATTTTTACTGTCATTGACATATATAAAAAACCAAATTTTCAGAAATGATGCATAAATATTTTTTTATTTATAATTGTAATAAGATTATTTCATCACTCTTCCTGTATAATTAAATCATGTAGATCAAATATTGCACATATTTCTATCATTCAAATGGATTTATTGCATCAGTGAATGACGTATGCTGTTTACGTCGACGCAGATATTAGAGAGAGGGATGTTTTCAAATCAATTTTATTTTGTAATTAAAGAATACAAGTTTGCAATAGCTCTGTGTTTACTGGACTGGATGTTATCTCGTAAATACCTTGAAGAATGTCAGTAAACAGTCGTGAATGAACGTGTCCCATCAGGCTGTTGTCAAGTATTTGTGAGTAATACTAAGTATTGTATCAGAGTGCATGTAGAGATAAACATGCTGAGCCGTCAGACTCCTCCTCCGCCTTCCTCTTCATCTTCCTCTTCCTCCGGTTGGTTGGTCCACTTCTTTCTTTTGAAGTGCAGCGGCGGGTCAAAGTGTGCTTTTGCTCTAATTGAGCCTCAGCCAATCAACAACAAGTCGTTAGCAGTCCGACCTCTCTCGCTTCTGCTTCTGCTGCCCGCTCGGGACTCGTCTTTCCTCTCCGCGCGACGCTCCGGTTCGGTTCGGTCCGGCGGGTGCTGCTTGCGAGCGTTTGCATGGATCTTTTTGGAGGACGGGCTGCAGCGAGCATGCCAGCGAGACCCGCTTTCGAGAGGCTCTAAAAAAAAATTTTAAGCGCGGACGAACACTGCAGAAAGAACCGAAAGAACTTTTCCGGTCAATCGTCGATGACGTCCAGCAAAGACATGAAGGCGGGATCCGCGTTGCAGTCCAGCGGCGAGGACAGGAGGCGGGCTCCCCTGGACCAGCTGCCCCCGCCGGCCAACTCCAACAAGCCGCTGACGCCCTTCAGCATCGAGGACATCCTCAACAAGCCCTCCGTCAAGAAGAAGCCCACCACCACCTCCCCCTCCGTCACGTGTCCGCCGAGGGTGCTGGACAAGGTGGCCGCCTCCAACGCTGCCAGGAACGGCCTCAGCACGCCCTCCTCCCCGCTGTGCGCCCTGGAGGAGCTCGCCAGCAAGACCTTCAAGGGCCTGGAGGTCAACGTCATTCAGGCGGCAGAAGGTAAACCAAACTCTGATATACGCTACAGAAAAAAATATATATTTCTAGAAATAAACACGTTTGAAGACATTTCATTTTACGGGTGACCGTTAGAAGTCCAGCATGCACGTGTCTATGTTTTATAATTCTATTATTGACTCACGCTGCTAGGTGGAAAATAGCACAGTTTGGCTTTATATTGTATCTACTGTGTCGGGATGTGCAGAATATTCCTCATGAAAGCGAATGAAATGTGAATGACTGCGCGTGTACTGGCACTCTGTGCTCCTATGTTTCATGCTGGCATTTGAAATATGAAAGTTTTATTGCAAACATAGAAGCAAAGCTGTGCTGGTTTTGAGTGTAACAACAACAACAAAAAGTTGAAATGTTTGCATGCAGGTCGCGAGCACATGAACGCCTTCGGCCAGAGGCAGACGTCCAAGAAGAGGAGGAAGTCGCGGACGGCCTTCACCAACCACCAAATCTACGAGCTGGAGAAGCGCTTCTTGTACCAGAAGTACCTGTCCCCCGCAGACCGGGACCAGATCGCCCAGCAGCTGGGCCTGTCCAACGCCCAGGTCATCACGTGGTTCCAGAACCGGCGCGCCAAGCTCAAGCGAGACCTGGAGGAGATGAAGGCCGACGTGGAGTCCCTGAAGAAGATCACCCCGCAGACTCTGCAGAAGCTCGTCACCATGGAGAACGTGGACGAGGCCCAGGCTGGACCGGGCGGACCGGGGTCGCAGTCCCCCTCTGATGGACACATGAGGGTCTTCCCACAGTCCCCCTCCTCGTCCCGAGGCCAAACTACGGACGAGTTCTCTGAGGATGACGAGGAGATCGAAGTGGATGATTGACAGGTTTTTGTTGGGGGGTTTTTCAAAAAAAAAAAAAAAAAACAAGGGCATTTTTCCCCCAAACTTTTGCACGGATTTTGTCTAAAAAAAAAAAAAAGGAGCGTAAATGAAAACATTTTAGGATGTTTTTTTTCTCCCTTCGTTTTAATTTATTGTCAAGAAAGACGGACAGACACTTTTTTTTATGAAAGCTCACTTTTTTTCAAGGACAAATGGACACGTGGTGCTTCAGGAGGGACATTGGACACCTTTTTGTGGATGAATGCTTACCTAAAACTGTCTGCGAGCATTATTATTATTATTATAATGAACCTTTTACACTCTGTGTATATATACAATATATATATATATATATATAAAGGTGAAGTGTATTTAATCGGCATCTATGTAAATAAAGCTTATTTCAATTATTGGAAAGTCTTTTTTTATTTAAATAACATCACAATAAAAATATCAGTTACATCCAAAGTATGAATATATGACTAAATAAATATTTTTTATTTCATTTAAAGGTAAAATATTTAAACAATCGCCTGTTTGTTTAAAAAAACCACACACAAACAAATGTGGAATAATTAACGCCCCTCTTCTTGCGCAACAACCTCCATCTTCTTCTTCCGTGTCGCCATATGTTTTCCTCCTGCTTGCGTCCCAAGATCCTTGCATCCTTGCAACCTCGCAACCTTGCAACCTTGCACGGCCACTTGATTGATCGGCCGGAGCCCGCCTTTGGAGCGCATTCAGGCCGGATGGCATCTGGCCTCCTTTCAGAAGCCGTCAATGGGAAATCTTCCTCATGAATAAAAAGACAACTTACTACACAGCTTCCATCCAAATAAGAAACATGCTATCTAACACTAGAAAAATATGTCATTCTATTCGTGGTTTTCATTTCAACGTCACTTTGCACTCACTCGGGACAAAAACTCAGCTTGAAGGTTGATTTCTTGTCCTGAGAAACGATGATCAAGGAGTTCATCATAAGCCCCGTTTCCTGTTCAGGCGTTTCAAAATACACTCTTTGTGTCCAACATTGTTATCATTTATTTGTGAAAGCGTTTTTATGACTATCAATACTCTCCTTGGTCGTCATTGGAGTTCATTATAACTCGTGTTTACCGTTATGACATTAAAAAATAGCTACGGTGTATGTTGCTGCTAATGCATGTATGGAAAATGACAACGTTATTGTAATTTATACGTTCAATCATTTTCCTGATAAGCAACATTTTTTACATTATTATCATTTCTCAGGACATTTTCAGGATGATCAGTATTTTTCTTGATCATTATTGGAGTTCATTGTTTGTATTTCCTGTTATGGCATTCCCAAAATACACGCCACTGCAATATTACTGTAAACACACTGTACCTCTATTAGGGTTAAATGTTCAAGCTTTTTCAGGTTGATCAATATTTCTCTTGATCATTATTGAAGTACTTTATAACTCGTTTTAAAAATATATATATTTTCACAGTAATGCTACATTACTATAAATATACAGCTTTTGATATTATTATGCTTGATATGTTTAACATTTGCCTTATGATCAATTATTTTTTATTTATAATTTTATGAGTAGTGTTTCTTGATGATTTTTAAAATATTTTTAACTCTAAAAAATAGCTAAATAAGTAACTAAACCTGAGTTTAAAAAAATTTATTTAATATATGAGTGTTATTTCATTCAAATAATTTAATCTGGCACGCCTAATAATAATAATCATAATAAATAATCATGAATTATTACCGCACCCCCAAACAAAATGTATTCTTAATCATTTTTAACTCTCACTTAATAAACAGAGTAAGTAAAATGTGAAAAGTATTTGCATGCTCCCGGTGATGAGTGTGTGTCAAACGAATAACAATTTAAAGGCACAATATGTGAGAGTGCAGCAGACTGCCGGCACACAATGGAGGTAATGGGCTGGAATCACGGAGGTTAAAAGTCAAGTGACACCCCCTCACGACCACTTTAGGCCTGCAGGGAGAGGGTGGGGGGCAACAAGACTTGAGTGCGGATGAATAATACAAATAAACAAAAAGTTACATTATTATGACTGCAATGACAAAGGATTGCTATTTATTTTAGTCTCGTATTTATATTAGCCTATGTAATATTAATTGTGGTGTCGCCATTTTTATGTCTTAAAACATTGTTTCTTTGTTTTTTACACATAAGAATAACCAGCGTGTCTTTTGTTCTTATGGGAAAAACATTATTTAAGTACACCTGAACATTTGTTTGTGCATTTTATCAAGCGATAACGTACATGCTAGTAACAAGGTGTTATTTATGATCACGTGACAGCTGCATAAGCATAATCAACACCAACAACGAAGCCCAAATGACGTCGTCACAATTGCAATAATGATTCCGTTATTCAAACATCGTCATGTGATCAAGCGAACGTATGAAAAGCGAGACAACTTATTACAAGGGCGTCTCAATGTGACATAATGAGCACGTGACTCAACAGACGAACGCCTGCCCTTGCCTCGTGCGGCACAAGGACTCCACTTAGCGGCCGCATGGCGTCACTACAACACAACAGGCAGCAGGCAGTTTTTAAGTTCATGTTAAATTCTATTCAGAGGCAAAATTATTATTTTTTAACTATTGGAGAGAAATGGCAGATTTTTAATGTAAAAAAAAAATGTAAAATTATCCACAGCAATATTTATCATATAAAAATAAGCTGCCTCAAAATGATAATCCTGAAAAAATGAAAATGTATTTTATTAAACTTCATGTTATGAAATCTCATATAAAAAAACATATTAAAAAAATATATAAAAAAACCTTAATGATGAATGTGTTTTTTGGTGTGAATGTAAAACAAGCATCAAATAAAAGTATCGCAGATCATAAATCGCCCATCATTTTGACATTTTCCATTTATTTTTCCAAAAATACAAAAAGGAGGCAAAATAAGCTGCTGTACACAAAGACTATTAAAATAG
The DNA here is from genome assembly GCF_027744805.1 of Dunckerocampus dactyliophorus. Taxonomy (NCBI): domain Eukaryota; kingdom Metazoa; phylum Chordata; class Actinopteri; order Syngnathiformes; family Syngnathidae; genus Dunckerocampus; species Dunckerocampus dactyliophorus. The sequence continues at coordinate 3,299,530 of NC_072829.1, read as the reverse complement.
AAATATGTATAGTAGAAAATCTGTTTGTGGAAACCAGTCCTATCTGCTGCGTTTGTCCTTGATGGTGTAGTGAAGCACTAACGGCTGCGCCTGCAACACAAAAGCACAACTTTTATTCTTACTTTCTGATCGACTTTAGTGTTAAAGCTGGCATCATCACTAAAAGACAACTAATATATGTGTGTGTGTCGTGTTATCGACTTAACTTAACCACTGAAAATATTTTAAATCGTGTTATATGCAAGTGGCCACCAGGTGTCTCACCTTTCCAAACCAGTGTGACAGCCATAACCGTTTCATGGTCATGTGATCAGGCAAAGACTCGTTGTTGAACAACATCTGGACCTACACACACACACACACACACACACAAAGAAGAATAAAAATCATGTACTAGTTGTTGTATTTTGGAGGCAAACAGGAAGTGAAGGTGAGGTTACCTGATGTTTTTCCACGTTGAGTCGGTGGCAAAGTACTTTTCGTAAATGTCGAACCTCCGCTCGCACAGAACAACGCACAAACTTCTGCTGCAGAGACACACCACACACACGAGAAACACACAACAGGAAGTTGAAATGATGTCTGCAATGGCCGATGCAGCGCTGCTTGGATAAAAAATTAATACTGCAAATCAACAAAATCATTTTTTATTTCTGGAAATAAGAGACACACTTATAAAAATACAAAAGCACTTTTCCAACGTCGAAGCAAGCCGCATTTCTGCACATCTCATCACTGAATATCATTGCTGCCTTTCACATTTTCCTCAGCGTCTCATGACAAGTGTGTGTTTTCATGTACCGCAGCTTTCCCACGCTTGAACGTCAGGGAGCAGTAAAAGCCAGTGCAATGGCGCCCTCTGCTGGTAAAACGACAGAATGCAGCGCCGCATTGAATGGATGTACTTCCGTGGTCTGCAGTGTGCGTTGAACTGACGTCCGTGTACAATTACTAGTTCTACTGCAATAGTATAGGATTATATTGCATGTGTACTACAAGTTTATACTATTACTACAGCTGTGTGTTGATGCTACTAGTACAAGTGTATAGTATTATTATATCGGATTTGTGTGTTGATAGTACTAGTACAAGTGTATAGCATCACATGGTATTTGTGTTGATAATACTACTACAGATGTATAGTATTATATAGTATGTGTGGTGATACTACTACTACTACTACTTCAAGCGTAGAGTATTATTATACAGTATTAGTGTGCGTGTTCATACTACTAGTATAAGTGCACAGTATTATATAGTATTAGTGTGTGTGTTGATACTACTACTGATGTGTAGTATTACATAGTATTAGTGGTGATACTACTAGCACAGGTGTATAGTATTATATAGTATTTACGGAGTGATACTATTAGTACAAGTGCATAGTATTGTTATATAGTATTAGTGTTTGTGTTGATACGACAAGTACAAGTGGAAAGTGTCATAATTGTACTTGTGTGTTGATGATACTGCTAGTACAAGGGTATAGTATTATGATATAGTAGTACTGACCTGCAGGGCAAGTTTGCTTTTGTCTTTTCCAGCCAGTGATGAACTGCACACAGCAAACAGATCATTAACATCAATAATGCTTATTATTATTATTATTATTATTATTAATAGTGTGTGTGATGACAAAAACTCACCTTAGTCTTTCTAAACAGAGCGACACCTGTTCGTCATATCTGTAAAAATGTGCCTTGGCGTGGTCGAAGCTGGTGTATGGTAAAGAGGACGGGTCCGATACGCAGTCTGATGGAGCAACAACAACGATATTGTTATTATTTTCCATCACCACGGGAGTGAATATTGACTTGTGGAACGTGTAGTGGACACATGCAGTAGCATCGTGGCAGCACGTCACGTTCCACAACTCTCTCAAACGGATGTTCTCTTGCTTTAAAGTCTACTTTTGAGCTTTTTCATGTCTTTTTCATGTCTGCCTACACAGTACATTATGTGCCAACGCCTCAGCAAGCGTCGACTGTCGGGATGAAGGCTCCGCTGCCTCAGGCATCTCCATGGGTTGGTGTTTTTTTTCCCCAGTTGAGAAAACTGTCCTTGCCGGTCGTCGGTGTTCATGCGCTCACCTTGTTCATTCTGCTTAAAACCACGATGTTCCCACACTGAGGCGGTGGCATTCGCCTTAGGAACCATCGCTTCTGTGCCTTCACTCATGTTAACGTATGCTGCCTCACGAGGCTAACTGCTAACCCTCTGCATCCACTCACTAACAACCCCGCCTCCACAAAGAGGCTGAACGGGACGAGGGCTCACTCTCTCCGTTCATTCCACTACAGAACCAATGCGCACAGACAGGTGACCTTCATTTGTGTTAAACGTACAACATAAACGTAGTAAAAGTGTCCCACTCACCGTCCCCTGCAGGCTGAAGAACTCTTTCCAACCCTCGCGACTGATAGAACTCTTTGATTCTTTTGTCTTCGCCTGTCAACACATGCATTTCATTGACATTTATTTATGTACACACGCAGTATGATCAGCTTTTACATGAAATCTTCCACACGTACTTTCTTGCAGGCCGGGCACCAGCTTGTAGACGATGTCCTGCATGACGCGGTCCAGCTTGAGGTTGAGCAGAGGCTGCGTTTCGTGGATTTTGATGTTGCACATGGGGCAGTACTTGCTGGTCTGCAGGTACTTGACGATGCAGCTTTTACAAACTGAGGACGGGAGACCAGGGAGGCGTTATCGTCAAGAGGGTTGGCGGCAATGGTGGTGCTGGGAGGAGACTCACATGTGTGCAGACACTCTGTGATGGTGGTGGCGTCGATGAAGTAGCCGGCGCAAAGATAACACACGATGTGCTCGTTCAGGTCCTTGATTTTTAACTTCACCTCCTCCTGGGAACACAAGCATTCTTACTTTACACAACAACTAGGCATCACAGCACAGGGGTTCCCACGCATGCTTTTTGCCACAGATAGATTGCAGTCCTGCAGGTCACACTGCACTATATACAATAAAACGCGCTAGCCATTAGTCAACCGTGCTCCCAGCAGCATGTGAAGTAGAAGAAAACATGCTAAAAAGACGAACTGCTATCTTGTTTCGCCGCGTGGTGTTGCTGTTTATTTTCCTGTTTACACCCCGGACCTGACAGCTGTGGCAGTGACCTCTAACCTCCTGCTAGAATCATAAACTAATGGTTTTTATTCTAATGACCAAACCCAAGTAGACTTTGACATGGTTTTAGTGGTCCAATAAGATGTTCTGATGTATTTATTGGACTTTTACCGTGAATGAGCGCAGCTAGCTTGTAACTAGCAGCTAGCAGCCTAGCATCTCCATCAGATTGTTTACTTTTGTCAAACAACAATCGACAAAAGAGAAGAACGGCCGGTCACCGGAGAGTCGACAACCGAGGCCAGTCTCCTCGACGCGGAAGGCGAACATCGCGGGCTTGACTCGGCAAGACAACGCATGCTCAGACGCTCCAGCATCACCCAAGCATCGAGCTAAGCGGCTTCTAAACTCGCCTCCGCGGCGCTTCGACCGCCCGCCAGCGCCCTCCCCACGACAAGCACGGCCGCTCACCTCGTTCCGAAGCGGGTCCAGCTTGTAGACGGTCTGCAGCTGGTTTCGTAGCCGCATCGCTATGGCCATCGGACCTTGCTCCGCCATCTTTGGGAATGACGCGAACTTCCGGGTAAACCGGAAGTGGCCTCTTGTGCACCCCGAAGAAGGCGGGTTATAAACAAGAAATACCAGAAATATAAGCACAACTTAAATAAAGTATTTTGATTTAAAATAGTCGCAGAGTATTTAGAATAAAACAAACTGCAACACGCAACACAAATAAAGTACATTATCTGATTTATCATGAAGTAAAATCACAATTTTATAAAGGTTGTCATATTAGTAATACATTTATGTTACAGAAATACAATTGCATTAAAGTAGACGAAATATCTAGAGGTGTCCTTTAGACCAGATCGACGTAATAGTACTACTAGTAGTAGTAGTAGCACAGTAGATACACTAGTGGTAGTAGTCGACTTCTTATGATTGCCCAGACAAGTGCAATTTGAAATGGGTAATATTGTTTTATTAAAGTAAAATGATTTTTAAAAATCATAATTTTTTTCAGTTTGTCAGTTTATTTTGGACATGCGCATGTTACATAGGAATACAACAGTTTCATATAAAATAAATCAATCCATCCATCTTCTTCCGCTTATCGAAATTAAATTAAATGAAATTACAAATTCTAACAGCTTTGCACCAGGAAATATGAAAATATTGTCAATAACAAAATTTTTTTTTACTATTAAAAATGTTGTTTTGACTAGATCCCAAAATCTCCCTAAATAAAGTATGTAAAAAAATATGTTATCCAAACATTTGACATGGGTGGTGTAAAATAAACACAATAACAACAATATTGTATACTAATACTTATTAAAAATTGTATACTATACTTATATACTAATTACTGTGTCCATCTAAGCAGACTTTACAATATCAAAACTAACAATTTAAAACAGTTTAGCACCAGGAAACATGACTAACATTATTTGCGAATTACAATAACAATAACAATAACACAATAACAAATACAAATATTATTTTTAATCGTGTTTAAAACCCCAAATTCTCTTTAATGCTTAACATTACATTTTTTACCATTCTCTTTTTTTAAACTTATAATGAATACAAATATTTTATTTTATTTTTGCATTTTTTTATTCTTTCTTTAATTTAATGTTTTGTAAAGTTCTCTCCAAATTTGAGCACTTTTTTTGGTAAAAGACCTCAAGCATTAGGAGAAGCAAATGACATCATTCAAGACACAAATCTGTCTTTTTTTTTCGCGCTTCCCCTCACTTGGCTTGCCTGCTTTTGAACTAAATGGACAATAGAGGGCGCTCTAAGCACATAGTAGATGGTCTGCTGAACCTCACGTGCATTAAAACACGCCTTAAAAGGGCATATAATTGGCATGATTGTGCTAAAGTGTATGGGAGCTCATTGAAGAATATGCACGCGCTGATTGTTTATGTAACGTTAAACAAACCTAGCAAGGGCCCAGATTAGATTTGTGTCAGCCATGATGTAGGCCCTGCTGCTATTCCAGCAATGTGCCTATCAAAGACAAGAATGTGATAGCACCTCACCTCCAGGTGTTCCAGGAAACATCTGCAACGTGTTCTCGTAACCTGAGTCCAAACAGTATTTAAGGATTAAAAGGGGCTGTGGCCGCGCGGTGCAGTGTCATTAGGGCTGGATTAGTCCTGCGCTGTTAGCTCACCGCTGTTCCTACGTGCACACAAAAAAACGTCACAGTTTATGTTCGGCGCTTGCGATGTTCCGTCAGAGTGACGGCAGACCGGTCGACGGCGGTTATGAAGGCCAGAGACTAAAAGTGTCAAGCGGGGAACAGCCGGTGGGGGACTTTATGTTTGCTTTTAAAGCACATGTTTATGCTACTGGGTACATGCACAGTAATCCCTCGCCACTTTACGATTTGCATTTCGCAGCTTCACGCTATCACAATTTTTAAAAAATACATTAATTAACAAAACGTCGCTGTTTTGGGGTTGAATATCAGTCAAAAATATGTATATTTGAACACATTTACGGATTTTTTTTGCCCTAACTTAAGCATTTCCAAGCATAAAAATGGCTAAATGAAGTAAAATACAAATATAGGGCATTCTGAAGACGCATTCAAAGATGATATGTAGTGTTCTACACTGGTTACCAGGTGTCAGTAATGTTACATTGATGAGACAATAGCCACTGCAAGAAGTACTGTACAAAACAGGAAGTAAAAAGGAAACAAAAACAAGAAACTCTCCTGCTGATATAGTCTATATCATGTCTTATTTATGTCTTATATGTCTTATTTTCTCATATTATGTCTGCTATATTGGGTAATAGGTGTTTAAAAGTGGCTATAGGGGTGTCTAGATTTCATGTCTACAGTAGAGGGCTCTAATAATGTTAAAAACCATATTTAGAAGGTCACAAACTGGTTTTCTATGCTCTAATATTCCACTTATAAATAAGGAATCCTACTTTGTGGAAATTCACTTATCAAGGTCATCAGATGTGGAACCAATTAACCGTGATAAATGAGGGATTACCGTACTACATAAAAAAAATCAGAATTTACACTTAAAAGCTTTTCAAATAACTATACTAATACTAAAACATCATGTGATTATGTGTTTTTTTAAACCAGGGGAATACTGTTTGTCACTAAATAACACACGCTGGCACAAATTTTGCATATTTCTTGCATTGCTCTGAACACAAATGAATTCCGGTACTTACAGCCAATAGAAAGTTGGCCTACGGTTTCAAATTGTCCAATAGAAATAACACTTTGTACAGTTTCATTATCATCATATGAAAGTAACTGATCAAAAAAGAAGCAAAGGGAAGACACGATTTAAATGTACGGCTTCTTAATATGACATGTCAAGTTTTAGCGGAAAAGGAATACTAATGCTTGCATCTTATGTTACGCACGCACGTTATGTTACGTTATGTTTTTTAATCTCCTTTTCATTTTTCTTTGATTTGATGTTATGTTATGCTATGTTATGCGATGTAATGCTATGCTGTGCTATGCTGTGCTGTGCTGTGCTATGTTATGTTATGTGATGTTAATGTTTAGTTACGTTACGTTACGTTACATTACGTTATTGGATGGTGTTCTAATTGATATTATACAGTATATATGGAAAGAAAGTGTATCCAATCAGCAGTTTTGGGTTGCATCTCTCGGCAAATCATTTCCACATCTTTTTGGGGACTTGTGCTTTCAATATATTTAGTAAAATATTGTTTGTACGTGTACTGAGCAGGTTGGCGTGAACGTGAAGATTGTGTATTGTTTGTGTGGCCGTGTTTGAACAGGTCCGTGTATTTCTGTTACACGGCTACGTCCCCCTGAGCCCCCCACCCTCCTCGGAGGGCTTCCACAACCTGAAGACCACCCAAACGCTGCACTCGCATACAAAGACTTTCCCTGCAGCCTCACTACATTTCTTTGTTGCACAAAGTGGATGGAGAGTTTCTTTTCTTCTCACCACCTCAGGTCGCCATGCAAGGGCACCAATACATTTCTGTTCTAATCTAATCTAATCTAATCTAATCTAATCTAATCTATCAATGCAATATATCACAGTATTGATATTCTGAGTGATTGGTATTGGACGCTACTCCTCGCCCCTTCTTCTTCTTCCACCATGCGACCTAAAAAAACTCGTCATCAATATAATTTGGACGGTAGGAAGGCGTTGTCGTGTTGGCGTGCTTTGAGGGCGATCAGTGTCGCTTCAGCGAGTCGTCACAGATGAGCCTTGTGTCTCCTGCCATGTAACGTCTTATCTGCCAGGTCAACGCTTCTCTGACTGACAGCGCTCTCATTCGACTCTGGAGGCCTGCAGGCGCAAGAGCAGTCACATCTGCCGACTGTGAAGAAAAAAAAAACATAAGAAAAGGAAACCTAAAATGGATCCAAGCTTTTTGTCTCTTATTGTTTTTTCTTGTCCAAGTCAGCACAGGACAGCCTTGAATTTTCTCCTGGCAGCTTCCATGACTTTTATACTGGAAATCAAAAACACCCCTCGTCCTACAGAGAAAAGATATAATACGATAATACCTGCAGTATATGCAGTATATATTTAAAGGGTCAAAAGTGCAAAGAATATATTCCCTGAGCCAATGAATGACATTCTTATTAATACTAACTGAAGAATAATTTCCTTTTACAAATCAAGATTTCTGTAACAATTTTACATGTTTGTGGGTTACATCTCAATGTCAAAAATAAATAATAAATGAATGAATTTGCATTTGATTCAATACATTTTGATATTTGTAATTGAATCTCTGGTATATGTGTGGAGTATTGTATTCTCAATGAATTACTATTACGTTTTGAAGTATTATCCTGGACTTAAGTAACTTATGTTGTGAAAAATTTTAATTGGAATTGTCATCATTTTTAACAAGTAAAATATTCTCAGAATATTTTATATTTAGAAATAACTTTTTTTGTTCTGAATGTTTAATTTGTATATTCTAATAATAAAGAAATCTAATATATATATATATATATATATATATATATATCATATACAAATATATTTATAGATATATATAATTATATCATTTTTTAAAAATTAAATATTATTAGGAAGAAACTTTTTCTTATGAAATTTTATTTTTTTTTAAATATTTAATGATAATGATTGAATAATACAATATTATATATTATTCATATATGTACATATTATACATATATATATAATATATATTATAATATTTGTTATTTAAATATGTTTACATAATTTCAGTGTTAAAATGAATGCAATTGTTAAATTTACATGAATGTTAAAATGAATAAACAATATTATTACTGACTGCATGATAGGATAATCCAAAATATACTTGTACAGTCAAACCTGTTTTAGTGGCCACCTGTATAGAACGGCCACCTGCCTATAGCGGACACTGGAAAAACCCCCCGCAGAAAATTTGCGTGTTATAGACCCTGTGTATAGCGGTCACCTGTCTAATGCGACCAGCGGCCACCCATTTTGTATCCCTTGGTCAATATCTGACCGCATATAGCGGCCAAAATATCGACTCAAGCAGAAGCTTCATGCACGAAAAAGTTTAGTTTTTTAATCAATGAAGCCGTTGTGTGTAGACTTTAATTACTGAGTCCTAGCTCAGTCGCAATCATTCACAAGATCCACACAAACTGTCAGTTGTTCCACATAAAAAAGCCGTCTTCTTTGGAGCTTGTTGCAGACAGTGACACCGTTTATTTCCTGGTGTGAGACAATGTGCACTGGTCAATACTGTAATGCCGCTTGTTGTGGGGAAGGAGAGACTCACATTGCCGATGCACTTTAATGGCTTTATTAACAGCGGAGAACACTGCAGGACTTTACATCCACGCCAACATAAACACACTTCCCAACTCTCTCGACACTCACAGCTAGCACTGAGCCTAGCTCTCCTGCTCGGGACGTCGCACCGTCACTTCCCGTCACTTCCTGATGAACTAAAGCTGTAATGACACTCTGCCGTGTATATAGTAACACAACTTTGTTCTGTGGGTGGTGTAGAATAACAAGCCTAGTTGTTCTTTACAACTTTTATCCGCAGTCCCACAGTGCTCGTTAGTGGTCAACATGTAACAGTATAATTATATGTATCTGCAAACACAACAAGCTTCTAATCACAGACATGTTAATATGTGCGCGCACAAATTCAAAATGGCCACCAACCTGTCTATAACGGCCACCTGCCTATAGCGGCCACTTTTGCCGTTTCCCTTTAGTGGCCGCTATAGACAGGTTTGACTGTATTTCATTTTTTCATTGTACTTATTTTTATTCTTATTATCATTTATGATGAATGAGTCACTGTATGTTATCATACTGTTGACGTGACTGAAAATACTTACTTGACCGACTCCTTACCAGTGAGTGTGCAGTATGGTGTAGCTAATGTTACGTCCGCTGAGTGTGCAGTATGTGTAGCGTTGTACCTAATGATATGTACAGTAGAGCAAAGGAGACAGTGGTCCTGTTTGCTTCTGTGCGGGACGTTCTGTGCCAAAAGCCAGCAAAGCCGAGCCAGCAGGCTGTGGTGAGAATGTGTGTGGCACCACGCAAACAAGGGAGGGGGGGCCCCTCCAGTCGCCTCTCTGGGAGCAATCAGAGCATGCAGGGCCGAGCTGCAGCTTTTGTCCGCTTTGCTCCAGCAATTGGCCCGCCAAGTGGCAAGCTAATGACGAGAGCCCCCTTGGAATGACTCCAGCAGCGTACTTGCTGGGCATAATGAATGATGGAGAGCCGTTAATCCCCCCCCTTGCTGTCTGCTAGCATGAAAAATATGCTATCCCAATTCACTCAGATGCAAAAAAAAACTAACAAAAAAGTAATTGATTGTCACAGTGAGTGCTACAGAAGCCTATTAAGACCCTTTGAGGCAGGGGTCCCCCACCACAGGTCCATGGGATGCAGTAGACGCGCACCTTTTTTCAAATATATACCTCTACAGAGCTTGTGTGACATATTACGAGATGTACCTCAAATATTCCAAACCAAAATGCTGTCTGCTGTGTTGAATACATCGGTTACTTTTATATTCTGCCATATTTAGTAGGCTGCAGTTTACCAAAAGGTTGCAAATTATACTTTTAAAGAGCTTTTGTGACATATTATGTGAAATAACTCAAACGTCCCTCACCAAAATGTCACCTGCGGGTTGAATATGTAGGTTATTTTCATATTTTGTTCCGTTATACTTGTATTAATGAGTTTAAATTGCACCAAAAGCCTGTGAAATATGCTTTTAAAGAGCTTTCGTGACAAATTACGTGAACTGACTGAAATATTCCAAACTAAAATGCCGTCTGCTAGGTTCAATACGTAGGTTCGTTTTATAATCTGTGATATTTATGAGGTTATATTTAATCAAAAGCATGAAAAATATACTTTTAAAAAGCTTCAGTGACATATTACACGACATCGTCAAATATTACAAACCAAAATGCTGTCTGCTGGGTGGAATACATGGTTTTTTTAAATATTCTGCTATATTTACCAGCTGACATTTCACCAAAAGCTTGTGGAATATCCATTTAAGGAACTTTTGTCACATATTATGTGACCTAACTCAAATATTCCAAATCTGACTGCTGTCTGCTGGGTTGAATACGTAGGTTATTCTTATATTCCAATATCTTTTCGAGTTTAAATTTCACCACAATCTTATAAAATATACTTTTAAAGAGCTTTCATGACATATCTATTAAATGACGTTACTCAAATATTCCAAACCAAAATTCCGTCTGCTTAAATTTATACGGTAGTTGTTGTTTTTTTTAATATTCGGAAATATTTAAGTTTAGATTTCATCAAAAGCTTGTAAAATACACTTTTAATGAGCTGTCATGACACATTGTGTGACCTAACTCAAATATTCCAAACCAAAATGCCATCTTTTGGGTTGAATATGTAGCTTATTTTTACATTTTGCTATATTTGCAAGTTTAGATTTCACCAAAAGTTTGGAAAATATACTTTTAAAGAGTTTTCATCACATATTACATGACATAACTGAAATATTCCAAACCCAAATACCATCTGCTGGTTGAAATTCATAGTTTTTAAAAAATATATTCTGAAATTTAAGTTTAGATTTAGTCAAAAGCTTGTAAAATACACTTTTAAAGAGCTTTTGTGACATATTACGTGACATAATTCAAATATTCCACACCAAAAAGCTGTCTGCTGGGTTGAATATGTGGCTTATTTTTAGATTCTGCGATATTTACCAGCTTACATTTCATCAAAAGCTGCTAAAATGTACTTTCAAAGAGATTTCATCACACATCACGTGACCTAACTCAAATATTCCTTACCAAAATGCTGTGTTTAAAGAGCTTTTGTGACATATTACGCAGTGCTAACATAGCTGTTGTATTTTAAATGTTCAAAGACACTTCTCACCTACAGTACCCCCCCCCCCCCAACCAACGCTGTGTGTCTTTTGTCGGTTGCTGCCAAAAAGCTGTCACCTGCTGGAAGAGCGTGAAAGTGTTGGGAAGGAATGTGGAAAGAAGTCAACAAGAGTCAGACGTCTTGGCAGAGTGCCACGAAAATGAGAATAGGATCAGCCAACAGTGACATCCACATCATCGCGTCATCACCTTCTGCTCATCAGGCACTCGCCCGGCCCGCATCCTCCTCTAGGGAGCGCCGGCGGCGCTTCCTTTTCTGCCGGGATTGTGCTGCCCTGACCGTTATCCTCTTAAACGGCCATGAAGATCAAGATGGGCGTGCGCCGATAAGAGCGTGCGTGAGCAGATGGCGGCCGTGACAAAGGCCGGCGAGCGTGACTCGCCTCTTTGCCGGGTCTTAGATTTCAAAGCGCGGAAGACGTTGTCCTTTGCTGCTATCAGCGCTTTTACACGAAACGCCAACCTGGGCCCCGCGCTGATGGGAACTGTGACAACCCAGCCTGGGGTCCGCTCATCATCAAGGCACATGCATCGGGCACATGCTCAACATCACCACCTTAAACGCATGCGAGATCTCGCTACCACAGTCTGCATGCATTCTTCCACCGTGCTACGGCTTAGCTTGCCGTAGGCCGCGTCTCGGTTTTACCCTTAAAAAATCAACAGAACGCTCCTGTCATATAGAGGATCTTCGACTGGCACTTTTGTAATAGATCCTTAAAAAATCAGCAGAGCGCTCCTGTCATATAGAGGATCTTTGACTAGCACTTTTGCAGTAGGCCCTTAAAAATCAGCAGAGCACTTCTGTCATATAGAGGATCTTTGACTGGCACTTTTGTAATAGATCCTTAAAAAAACAGCAGAGCACTCCTGTCATATAGATTATCTTTGACTAGCACGTTTGCCTTGTAGAGGAACTTTGACCACAACATAGAGGATCTCTGACTAGCACTTAGCAGAGCCTCCTGTCACATAGAGGATCTTTGACTAGCACTTTTGCAGTAGATCCTGCAAAAAACAGCAGGTTGCAGATTTTTTGTAGATTAAAAAAAACAAACAAAAAAAACAGAAGAGCGCTCCTGTCATATAGATTATCTTTGACTAGCACCATAGCAATATAGAGGATCTTTGACTAGCAGCGCTCCTGTCATATAGAAGGTCCTTTGTATTAGATCCTTAAAAAACAGCAAAGCACTCCTGCCATATTGAGGATCTTTGACTACCACTTTTGTAGTAGATCCTTAAACAATAGCAGATTGCTCCTGTCATATTGACGATCTTTGACTAGCACGTTTCCAATATAGAGGATCTTTGACTAGCACTTTTGTGGTACATTTGTAAAAACAGCAGAGTGCCCCTGTCATATAGAAGATGTTCGACTAGCACTTTCCCAATATAGAGGATCTTTGACTTGCACTTTTGATGTAGAACCTGTAAAAAACAGCGTGCTCTTGTGAAATAGAGAATCTTTGGCTAGCACATCTGCAGTAAATCCTTAAAAGCAGCGCTCTGACATATAGAGGATCTTTGACAAGTGTTTTTCTAGTCTCATATTTTGGAAGCCTTTACAGCGCAAGCAGCAGAAAATGCGTATGGTACCAGAATGAGGACACAAGTACTGCTGGGTGGCATCAGTTCCTAAACACACCAACGGTGCGTTTGAGGACATCCCAACATTAAGTTTGTTGTGGAAGCTTTTGCCAAGTGGTAAAATGCAGATGTTCCATCGGGGCCGTCGTGGTCCAGAAGAGAACAATAGCTTGTAGGCGGACCAGGGAGAACTGTGTTAGCGTTTGGACCCCCCCAGGACAGGTCACCAGGGCCATTGTTCTTCAACGGACCAGAACCCTTTCCAACATGGTGTCCATTTAAGCATCCAGATAAATTCACATCAAAGCCTTACGTCACTCCAACATGTCCCGAAGAATGCTGGGAGCTTGTGTGCGTGTGTGCGTGTGTGTGTGTGTGTGTGTGTGTGTGTGAGTTTGTGCGTGTGTGTGCGTGCGTGTGTGTGAGATAATGGCGAGCCTTTGATGCACACCAGCGATTTGCTTCATTGCATTATTTCCTTTGTGGCCTCCTATGAAGAACTTTGATGAGGACCCAGAAGAGTGGACCCTTATGGGCTGCACCCACTGTGTCAATAATGGAATTGTTTTGGAGACTTCCTCCGCATCTCGTCTTCTTCCCATGCGGGCGCTCTTTCATCTATCTTGCTATCTCGCTGCCTAGCGTGCCATTGCTGACACGGACGAGCCACACGGCCACGTCACCGCGCACGGAACATCGACCTGTCCTCTCCACTCAGGCTTCTAATCGCCGCATGCGCTTTATTAGGTATGGCCGCACGAGCTATTGAGATAGAAAAGCATCAAAAGGTGCAAGGTGGTGGAGCAAACGGCAAGCACAGCGTAAAATCCAAACTAAACCAAATGTTATGTCATTATATACAGTACATTTGATGATGTATGAATTATGATTTTATACCACATATATTCATTGTACTTTATTCACCTTTCACACATGCGTTTATCATGTTCCTTCTTGTTGTTTTTTTAAATAATGTGCACTAAAAGCGCTTTGCACATTTCATTTTATTTTATTCTTCTACTTGTATTTAATTTTATTGAAGAAATGTTGCTGCACATGAAGTGAATCATGACTTATTATTACCATGGGGAAGACCAGTTTGGAACAGCTGCTTTGCAACGTTCCACTTGTAATAATAATACAAATAAAGGTTGTCACGGTAGGCTGGGAGAAATACAAAGTACTGCTAGTACTACTGCAGTACTAGTTTAACTCAGCAAATGGGTTGGTTTCCTGTCCTAGAAAGGGCTAAAATGCATGAAAGTGAAAAAGCACCAGGCGTCAATTCATTGTCTTGCCTGAGAGGTACAAATTGCTGCTTTAATTCCCATAAAAGTGAAGGCCATAAAAAGCTTGCATGCGTGTAATTATGGGGAATAATTACAGGGAATCCGACACTTAAGTGCTCCAAGATGAATTGAAGGCATTCTATTCTTTTCAGATCTTTACTGGCTGTTTACCGTATCAAAAAGATGCTCTAGCGCTTCTATCTTGAGCTATCAAAGGCCTTGCGAGCGCTTTTGTTGACTTTTGCCTTAAGTGGCAGAGAGCGCTTTTTGTTTGCTCTCCTCGATGTGATGTCTCGCTCGCCTCAGCTTTGTCTCGCTAAAGTGCTCTGCAGCTAGAGAGAGCGTGTTTGCTCAGTGTCGACCAGTAGGGGGTTTTATTTTGCAGGGGCAAGCGAGACAGTGCCCCAACAGGTGCAACAGCAAATGGCATTGAAGTGAAAACTGTCATATTTTCTATTGAATTCAGATTAGTGGTCGTGCGTACACTTCCTTTGTGTGTCTAGCTTGGTGTTCTTTACAGCTCTCCCTGTTCTTTCTCTGCTTTGTGTGGTAGTGGAGGCCTGTTCCACTGTTGGCATGGTAACAGCATTGCAAGCGTGACCGGGCATGTCCGTTTTGGTGGTCTTTGGGACATAATCAAGGAACATTTTTGTTTGTTTTGGGGGTATTGGGACCCCCGAAAGATTGTTAGGGCACAGGTGTTGCCCATCTTCTGGTCATAAGAAATAATCTCTTCTCATCTTGAGGATTCATTCACAGCCCCACAAATGTGCAAATTTTTGGTCCAAAAAATTTGTTTTAATTTTTTTTCCCAAAAATGGACTGTTCCACCATTAAAAAGGGAGTGGGACTGAGCCATGTGTCAAAAATAGACATGTTTGTGGGCGTCCTTGCATCTTCATAAAATATAATGGACATATGGTGAATGTTAAATTAAATTAAATTAAATTAACAATAAAATATTAAATTCAATCAAAAGCAAAAATTCGATATTAAATTCAATTAAAAGCAAAAATAAATTATTAAATTCAATTAAAATGGGAATAAAATCAGGTAAAACACTAAATTAAATTAAGTTAATTTAAATTAAAACATGAATAAAATAAAATGCAAAATTAATTTCAATTTAAAAAATAAGAAAATAAAATAAACTTATTTTAAACCAAAAAATGTAAATGCTTAATCATGAACATTCTGGGAGCCAGTATATAATACCACAACGTCCTGAGCTAACATTAGCATGTGTGTGTTTATTTTTTTGTCATTTCTGGCCATGTATTTTCAAATGTTGCAGGGATTAATCCTCTGCACCAGCGATTGAGCAGAAATTGTACCTTGTAGTACTGTTTAGTGGAAAAGAGGCGTTTGAGGGTGATTTTTATTTTTGTAAAAATACAACATTTGTTAATAATTTAGCAACTTATTGGAGTCGGTAGCTGGATTATATATATTCCTACAAATACTAAAAATATCAAAGAAATAATGATAATAAAATGTGGTTGAATGAAATGTTGGCTATGTTGGATATGCTTCACGTTTCTCTCATGAAAGCCATCCAAGAACATCCAGGAGTTCCCCGTTTCATTGCTAAATTCCTTCATTTAATGGTTAATTCCACATTCGTGTTTAATCAGCAGCCGTAATCAGGTTCCTGCCACGAGAACTTTGATAAGACCTCCAAGTGGACTAAATCTCCCTGCCTGGAAGTGGAATCATCCCTAGGAGGTCCAATCATCTCACACTCATCATCGCTGGCATCCCCGCTCCGCCGTGACCTCACTGGAGACCTCGACACACCAACGCATCGCACAAACATGCGATGCTGCTGACCCAAGAAGACAAATCAGAAGCGTCCCCATGCCTGGGGCGCTGCCTGCCCGCCCGCCTGCCTGCTGGACCAAAGAGATGAGGTCATCCGTTTTCCCCTCAAATTGCACCTCTGATCAGTGCGGGTTTCCTGCAACAATTATGTTGACCTCTGTGAGTCCTCATTAGCAGATGGTGTGGAGAAGGGAAAAAAGGACAAAGAGGACTTAGTTTTAGTAGGACAGGATGTTTGATTGAAAGAGGATCACCACTTGTTCTTCATCTTCCAGGAGGAGTCTCCTTGACTTGATTAGAGCCTCATAATTGGACTCATTGAAGTCAGGTGGGGTCATAGTGTCGCCTACGTTCTTACTGTCCGCCTTTTTAGAGATTTCCTACACCAGAAAACATCAACGTGCAACAAAAATACTTCACAAAAGAGCCCAAACATCCTAATAGTGAATCCGGTGACGTGTTGTTCCACTCCGGACCTGTAGGGGGCAGACGAAACAAAAATCCTGCTCACAGTCGCACTTTACTTTATTATGCTTTACTATGTTTTAATTTCACATTCTAATTTATTTATTTGATTTTATTCTCACATTTCATTCACGAGTTGAATGGTTACAATTTCTAATTCCAAAAATGTTTATTTTTATTTTTATTTTTATTTTTATTTTTATTTTTATTTTTATTTTTATTTTTATTTTTATTTTTATTTTTATTTTTATTTTTATTTTTATTTTTATTTTTATTTTTACTTTTATTTGTCCCTGATCGATTGATTGACTGATATGCTGTCCCCCCACGTGTGATTGATTGACCAGGATGTACAATTTGGCGTCCATCCTGGAGCACGGGGGGCCTCCAGTGAAGAAGTGCAAACTCCCAGTAATTCATCCCGGCCGCCCCCCCAGCCTGAGTCAAGTTGATGTACGAGCGTCTAGGAGGCGGCGGCGCGTTGGAAGCGCGTGGCGCTAATTGGCTGAGCAACAGTCAGGACATTTAAATCACACGCGGGATCACCTGTCCGCTCCGGCAGGGAGGACCAGAAGAGAAACACCTTGAGAGATTATTTGTAGGACTTTCTCTCGGAGGGACGTGTTGGGACCTGCCTGGTCCGTTGGAGATGGCGTGTGTTTCCATTTATCTTTACAGTACAAACCCGACACGTACAGTACGCCTCGACCTGTCACTCCCAAAATAAGTTGCCATAGATTCAATATTTCACCTCCGCTTAAGAAAATATTGACATACTTCTGCCAGAAAAGTTTTTCTTTTTACAGTTTGTTTGAATGAAGCCACATTTTACGCCCTCGCCGCTCTCTTTGATGCGTAAACTGGCGCAGGCCGCTAATGCAGCCCATACCTGAACTCTACCTGGGAGATGGAAACATCTAGCGGACGACCTCACAGCTGGAAGATCAAGTCGGCCCTAAACGTCCATCATGTCGTCATCTTTCAGTCCAAAAAGTACAATTGCTAGTGTGTACATACAAATATTTCTACCAAAAATGTACAAGCAGTACTCGCTTTCACGATAGGATGTGTACTTTTTACTTCCCAGCGAGTATGAATCGTTATGTCACTTATGTTACTGTTTGTGGCACAAACTGGGGGGGGGAATCATAGCCGGCTAGCCCATTAAGCAATATAGGCAAACGCTAAGGGCGCCCCGGCCACCAGGGGGTGCCACAACATCGAGAAAAAAATTCAACTTCAATGTAATTAAAACTATTTCGTACTATTAACTCTTAAAATGGATTAAAACGCCAACCAATGCCCAAATAATATTATTCCAAAATATAATATTAAAAATCTCTGCTGGCTATTTAAATTTGTTATGTTAATTGATGTATTTGTAATTTATTACTACTATTATTTATTTAATTATTTTATTTTGATAAGAGTATTTACATTGTATTTCACAATTATTATTATAATTATTTTTTAAGCATGTCCTTAAAATAAAATAAAAATAAAATAAAGACAATGGTAGACTCCAGCATACCCCCGTGACCCTTGCGAGGACAAGTGGCATAGAAAACGAATTAACGAAAAAACTCCAAAAGAGCATGGCGAAGCAAGTAAATTTTGCAAAAAATATGAATTCCTGTAAAAATAATTAGAATGAAAAAGTGCTTTTCACCATAGTGCCAAATGGTGGGGCACTGCCCCAAATGGAAAATCCCCATCAGTCGCGTGTACAAACAGCAATACCGACCTTTACATTTTGGTGTGCATCTGACTTTAAAATGATTACGTTTGCCAATAATGATGATGACACACATTACTGCCCCCTACAGGACACATAGTAATATATACAGTATGTCTATTGCCGTGGGTGTAATCATACTGAACATTAGTTCTTTCTTAAGATGACATCAAAACGACATTATTTTTGTTTCACTTTTTAGCGTCCTTACTTAGCTTCACTTAGCGTCCGCTGGCATCGGGGAAAAGCGGGCCAGCGACCAGTTGGATGTTTGTGAGCTTCAAAGAAGCGCGCGGCGTGCAATGTGGCGTCTGACCCGCGAGGTTGCGGTTCTCCATGACATCAGAGTTAGCATCGCGTCATGGTCAGCCAGCGCTAATTAACAACAGACTGGACGGAGCTAGCAGCGCACAGCGTTAGCGCTCATCATCGCTTGTTTGTGTGCGCGTGGAAAGGACACATTGAGAGCATTACAGCAAAGACGCTAACTTTCACAACCAACAAGCGGACGCACTCAGACAGAAACAATGCCAGGGTAAACCCCACCCGCCCAACCCCACCCGCTCCCAAAATGTTGTGTGTGCTTTTAGAATGCGTTTGTGTGTGTGTGTGTCTGTGTGTGCGTGTGTGTGCGTGTGTGTGCGTGTGTGTGTGTGTGCGTGTGTGTGTGTGTGCGTGTGTGTGCATGTGTGTGTGTGTGCGTGTGTGTGTGTGTGCGTGTGTGTGTGTGTGTGTGTGTGTGTGTGCGTGTGTGTGTGTGCGTGTGTGTGCATGTGTGTGTGTGTGCGTGTGTGTGCTTGTTATCGCATCAGAGTTCATGTGTGCGTTTAATTATGAAAAGCCACTAATGCTTTGTTCAGCCACATTGCCATTTAAAACGCTACAGCCACAAACAAATGGGTATTGTAATAACTGTATTAATATTTAATATAATAATAATATGACTTAACTATTATACTTGAAGTATTAAATGATAAAATAACAGGCCTACGTGGTTCCACTGACTTGATTTTGACGACAATGATTCATTTTCTAATGCTGCCATTTAAAAATATATATATTTTTATGCATTTAGTAATATTTTTGTACATTATAGAATAAGAAGTTATTCCATTTTTTTCCCATTATTTTATTTTAACGATGGAGGGTTTTTTTCCAGTGTCACAATGAAACAAATTGGTATCTTAATAAATGTATTGATATTTGACTAAATATGATTTAAAAATAAATGTAAAAGAGATCAAATATTGTAAAAATAAACAAAATATTTTAACTATTGTTGTATATTTAAATACATAAATAATCAAATACAAAATAATTCAATTTGTTTTGTCGTTATTTTCTTTTGAGTGATTATTTTTTCGAGTGCCACACATCTATTTTAATAAATGTATTCCATTTTAATATAATTATGAAATAAGAAATGATTCATTTTTAAAAATGATTTTATTTTAACAAGAATAATTCATTTTCTGATGCTGCAGTTAAAAAAATATATTTTAATAAATGTATTTATGTTGTATTAACTAGAATGAAAAATATATGAAAATATGTATTTTAAAAATGATAAAATATCAAAAGGTCGAAATTGGAGTATTTGTTATAAGCAAATACGTATTTTAAGAAATGTATGAATCATTTAACGATTTATAAAATATATTTTTTTTACTTTATTTTATTTTAACTATGCAGGATTTTTTGGGGGGGCCAAATTATAGTTTCATCAACATATTGAAAATGTTCATCATTATTTTAGATAAGGTTTAGACCTACTATAAATCTTTTTATTTTATTCATTTACACTTTTTGTAACCAAAATAAATGTTTTTTAAATGAACAAATAAAGACAAAATGGCAGCCTGACCTTTTTATAGTCCCACAAATATGGAAGCCCAGACGCAGCCAACACGTCTGCTTAAGATAAAGAATTCAAATTCAGGTCTTTAGAGGGTTAGCGCCTCGTCCAAACTGAGCAGGCCTTCCTCCCGCCCAAAACACGAAGGGCGTTCACCAGGGTGCCCCGCACATTCTCAGCTAATCGGGAAGTACCTGGAGACGCCGAATAACGTCATGCGGAGATAAGGTGGCTTCCTTAAATAAGGCTGGCGTCGGTCCAGTCACGTACGGTCAAAGATTTCCTAATAAAAATGTCTTGACGTGAGAAAATGAACCATATGTTGGCTTCTGTCTCTTTTATTAGACATAAATTTAGCTTATAAGTTGTTGTGGGTTTGATCAATTCATGATTGCAGGACATTACAAGATACTGTACAGTACAGTGGTGGGAAGAAGTGGTTGCCCCCTTCTTCATTTCTTTTCTTTTTTGCTTGTTTGTCACACTTAAATGTTTCAGATCATCAAACAAATGTAAATATTAGTCAACGACAACACAACTCAACACAAAATGCGATACTTTTCCGCACTGATAGACCTCCATTCATCTCAGTTAAGTTGTGTTTTAACATGGGGGGGCGATGACTTTTCCACACACGGACATGCAGGTTGGGATTTTTCTCCCTTAATAATAAAAAGCTTCATTTAAAAACTGCATTTTGTGTTGAGTTGTGTTGTCATTGACGAATATTTACATTTGTTTGATGATCTGAAACATTTAAGTGTGATCTTCTTTATAGTCATATTATAACAGTATCATATATTTTATAATATATATATATTATAATATATAAATATAATATATTTTTTACAGCCTTTTTTGTTGAATTGAAAGTATTTCATTATTATTGTATAAGAATTGGAAAATAATTCAATGAATTCATGGTTGACGTTTTGATTGTTTGCAGCCCTCTCGCTTCTGTGGAGTCTCCATGGTGGAAATTTGTTGCCAAAAATGTCTGAATTTATAGACAAGCTTTTGTAGCCAAGAAAAACAAGCACTGCGTTCTGTTTCTGTTTTTATTTATGATCTTGTTAGGCTTTTTGGTGAAATAATCCACCGTCTGATTGAAAAATGATGACGTGCAGGATGAGACTGCTCCATTCCAGTCCTGTAGGTGGCGGTACTGTGGATTACCAAGTGGGTTCCGACTGTTATTTTAATTGCAGTTCCATCTCCTGGATCCTGGGAGGGGGGTTCTGCTCCGCTTGGACCCAATGCAACGGTACAAATATCCAGAGATGCACCAAAATGTAATGGTTTCTCCATCCTGGCGCCAGATCTGCATCAAAATGTGAGGGTTTCTATGTTGGCATCCAGGTTTTAAAAAAATACGTTATGCTGTTTTGGCAAAATTCTGGTTCCAAACTAAATAACTAACAAACAAACAAACGGCTATTAAAATAAAACCCTTCGCAATTCACGCTAAATAGTAATAAGCACAGATGCAGCAAAATGTAATGGTTTGTATCTTGGCACCAGATCTGCATCAAAATGTGAGGGTTTCTATGTTGGCATCCAGGTTTTAAAAAAATACGTTGTGCTGTTTTGGCAAAATTCTGGTTCCAAACTAAATAACTAACAAACAAACAAACGGCTATTAAAATAAAACCCTTCGCAATTCACGCTAAATAGTAATAAGCACAGATGCAGCAAAATGTAATGGTTTGTATCTTGGCACCGGATCTGCCTCAAAATGTACTGCTTTCTATTTTGGCATCCATTAAAAAAAAAAAAGGTCATGCAGTTCTTGCAAAATTCTGATTCCAGAGCAAATAGCTAACACACAAACAAACGGCTCTCCTAATATAACCATCAATAACTACAGTATAACTATCCAAAATACAACCAGAACTATAAAAGATACACAATACACACGTAGAAAAACATGTTCTGAAAACATAAGACCTTGAAAAATTGAGTTGAATAGCAATGATATCAATGAAAGATGACCTCTTTTAATTCAGGCCAAATATTTAACACCCCCCCCAAACGCCCCATCCTCCACTCAACCATAAAAATTGTCTAAAATGAAGCAGACGCTCTGCAAGCGAGTGGAAACGTCACTGCTGTCCTTTGTTGAATGTAAACTTAGCTGTGTGGGAAAAGACGGGAAGATGCAAAGATGGGAAGGCGGGTCACAAATCTTCACGGTGTCATAAAAAAAAATACCAAATGATCGTTTCTATGACGCTGTTTCCCTCCCCCGCCAAGAGGGAGAAAACACAGAGATGAAATGTCCGACACTTTGCATACTTTTTTATCTTAATTCATGAAAGATAACTTTGGGAAAGTAGCAGAGCGCACCTTCTCATGGGGGGGGGTGGTGTTGGACAGGTCCGTTTGGTGATTGGTGGTCAAAAAGGGCGGCGGAGGCAGTGCCCCACAAGAACCAGAGGATGGCGCTTTTTCTGTGTCTGATATACATTTTAATTTGAAATTGATGTCATACAGAGCAGTCTTCCTGACTTCCTGTTGCTGTCAGTTAGTGGGCGTGGCTAAAATAGGCCAGTAAAAAAGGCTGCAGGTATGCTGGACCGCCGTGAGTTCAGCCTACATCAGGGGTGTTCACATTTTTCCAGCGAAGTTTGCATACTATGTAAATATTCTAATGATTACATGTATTGTATATGAAATCATTTTTAACATACACTACAAGGCAAGTATGACATATACTGTATAATATCAAATAGAACTGCAATAATATAACAATAAAAATAATGTATTCATTGTGTAATGTATTAATTCATGAATTATGTATTAATTAGTTATTATTTTCATTATTATAATTATTGTATTTTTTAATCATTACTATAAGTATAAAATATAGTGATAAAATAATAACAATATGTTTTTATTATTGTCATGTATTAATTATGCATATTATGTATTATGTATGTATTTATTTAATAATACTTATTATTCTTAAGTATAATATTATGTAATTATTGCTAAGATATTATATTTGTTATGTTATGTTATGTTATGTTATGCTATGCTATGTTATGTTATGTTATGTGTTCTTATGTTATGTTATGTTATTTTATGTTATGCTATGTTATGTTATGTTATGTTATGTTATGTTATGCTATGCTATGCTATGCTATGCTATGCTATGCTATGCTATGCTATGCTATGCTATGCTATGCTATGCTATGCTATGTTATGTTATGTTATGTTATGTTATGTTATGTTATGTTATGCTATGCTATGCTATGCTATGCTATGTTATGTTATGTTATGTTATGTTATGTTATGTTATGTTTTGTTATGTTATGTTATTTTGTTATGTTATGTTATGTTATGTTATGTTATGTTATGTTATGTTATGGTATAGAAAATGGATGGATGGATGGATGTTATGTTATGTTATGTTATGTTATGCTATGCTATGCTATGCTATGCTATGTTATGTTATGTTATGTTATGTTATGGTATAGAAAATGGATGGATGGATGGATGTTATGTTATGTTATGCTATGCTATGCTATGCTATGTTATGTTATGTTATGTGTTCTTATGTTATGTTGTGTTATTTTATGTTATGCTATGTTATGTTATGTTATGTTATGTTATGTTATGCTATGTTATGCTATGCTATGCTATGCTATGCTATGCTATGCTATGCTATGCTATGCTATGCTATGCTATGTTATGTTATGTTATGTTATGTTATTTTGTTATGTTATGTTATGTTATGTTATGTTATGTTATGTTATTTTGTTATGTTATGTTATGTTATGTTATGCTATGCTATGCTATGTTATGTTATGTGTTCTTATGTTATGTTATGTTATTTTATGTTATGCTATGTTATGTTATGTTATGTTATGTTATTTTGTTATGTTATGTTATGTTATGTTATGTTATGTTATGTTATGTTATGCTATGCTATGCTATGTTATGTTATGTGTTCTTATGTTATGTTATGTTATTTTATGTTATGCTATGTTATGTTATGTTATGTTATGTTATGTTATGTTATGTTTTGTTATCTTATGTTATGTTGTGTTATGTTATGTTATGTTATGTTTTGTTATTTTGTGTTATGTTATGTTATGTTATGTTATGTTATGTTATGTTATGTTATGTTATGTTATGTTTTGTTATCTTATGTTATGTTGTGTTATGTTATGTTATGTTATGTTTTGTTATTTTGTGTTATGTTATGTTATGTTATGTTATGTTATGTTATGTTATGTTATGTTATGTTATGTTATATTATGTTTTGTTTTGTTATGTTATGTTTTATTAACTAATTAATTTTATTGATTAAGTTTTATGAAACTCTTTTTCTTCATTCTAAGGCGGTATTGTCTTGTTGGGATTACACAAAAAGCCATATCTGAAAAGGAGCGATGCATCTACAAAGCAGCAACGCCCTCAGGATTGGTGAGAATCTGGGCAAGCGTGCAGGATTGGCGTCCCAGCTAGCTTGAAGTCTTGAAGTAAGCGTGAAAAGAACGGTGGTATTTGTCTGTGATGGTAACCATGACTTGACTTGAGATGTGCTTGGAAAGCACCTCAAAAAACTCCGCCAGTTTATTTGATTTGTCACCTGTAGCAACACGTTAGTCTGTTTTATTTAGACGGCCCCGGCGCATTTACTGAAAAGTTTATCATACCTGTCATACTTTCACAGGCCTTGTCCTCCCCTCATGCACTTTGCAGTGCGCTGGCTCTCAGCTCCTGATGCTCCGGCCGTGACGCTCCTTCTCACAATGCGCTGCCACTGCATCAAACAAAACCAAAAAATTACAAAATAACTGTCAAAACCTATTTTTTTAAAGAAAAAATGAGAATTTTGCCTAAATAAAGTGTAAACATTATGAGAAAAAAATCTGGGTATTTCAATTTGTAATATTATGATTTTTTAATATTACAAAAATGAAGTTGTAATTTACCAAAAATAAATTCATAAATGAAGTCAAAATGTTATGATAACAAAGTTGTAATTTTATGAGAACAAAAGTCGGATTATTACAAAGCAGCAGCTGCATTTTCACTTCATGATTTTTAAGCAAAAAAGGTCATTTTACATGAATAAATTCAAAATATTATCAGACAAAAAAATTCAAGATATGTCAAGAATAAATATGTCAGAGTATGATTTTTAAAAAGCCATAAACATTACAAAAAGGAAGTTGTACTTTACCAAAAATAAAATTGGAATTTTACAGTACAAGAAAAAAAAAAGATTTTGCAAGATTAAAGTCATAATTTGATATATACTGTATATATAAAAAGTCACTATACTACAGAAATAAAGTTTTATTATAATTTACAGGGGGGGAAATAATTTTGGGTGCCTTAAGTCAAAATATTATAATAATAAAGCTGTAATTTTATGAGAAGAAAAGTTGGAATATTACAAAAGAGCAGTTGCAATTTAACTTAATACTAAAATCTAAAAAAGGTCATTTAATATCAATACATATAATATTGTAAAAAAATTGGGGGTAAGAAATATGAATTTTACACACGTAAAATCAAAATATTATGACAAAAAGTACAAATATTACATAAATAAATCTACTTACCGACTCGACCTGTGACTTCAGATACTCCCTCAAAATCCTATGGGTTCTTGCTTTCTAATAATAGAAATGATAATAATAATCATATATTTCACTCTTCCTGCAGTGGTTGCAGGTAAAAAGGAGGGTCGAGGTCCAGTTAGTACTTATTAGTTAGTAGTATGAGTCGTTTGCCTGAGGCGGGGCTGTGTTTAAATAGCACGGCTAATGAAGACGTCGCACGTCCTCCTCCCGTTGGTCTCGTTGAGCCGGCTGTGGTCGTGCGCTTGTGAAGGCGTCGCTAATCCAGATCTGGAGGCCGGGTGTCAGGTAGGTCCCTCTTAAGTGGATTAAGGGAGCGAGAGGACCAGAAAAATGTGTCATATCAAGTCGTCTGGCTTGGTGATATCGATCGTCTATTTTTTGAAGTATATTCAATCAGCGGACGTGTTCATTTTGCAGAATATTATCTCGATCATTTGCGGGATGAGGAGAAATCATTTTTCAGCTTTTTTGGAAGAACAAACATTTGCATTCCTTTCTTTCTTTATTTTTTACTCTTTAAAACATCCAAGATTTTTAATATTGTATTAAAGCTTCCACTACTACTACTCAAATGCAGAGAGTACCAGGTTTATTTCTAAATTGTATTTTTTTTCAATGCATTTTTAGAAGAATGTATTTTTTAAAACTGCAGTATATATATTTTTGAGTTTATTTATTTCCACATAAAAATAGCAACACCAAATTGAATGAACAATTCATGTTTTTAAAATAATATGTTTAAATTATTTTTGCAAAAATAATCAATTAATAGTTAATTGTACAATAATGTATCAGAATACAATACTTATGTTTTTCTCGTAATAAATTATGTATGCCAGATTGAATTCAAATGTATTTCAATATCGTGTATATATTTTTAGAATACTATTAAATAATATTGTTATTTTAGATATTTTTTCACAAATAAATGATTGAATTCAAATGTATTAAAATATGATATATAATTTTTAAATACTATTAAATAAAGTATTTTTTTCCCACACACCAAACTGAATTAAAATGTACTATATTATAATATATGGTATATTTTTTAAATACTGCTATTGTATATTTTTTTATCAATTTTTTTCACAAAGCGTAGCACCAAATTAAACAAAAAATGATGACAACACAATGTACATTTTTCATCATAATATCAGATAATAGCAATCATAATATTTGATATAATGTGATTTTTCCTCCTGTCATATAAAATAAATAGTGATAATACATTGAATTAAAATGTATTACAATGTAATATACATTTTTTTTAATACTATTAAATAATATTGGATTTTTTTCATTTTTTTCCCCACACACCAAATGGAATTAAAATCATAATATTAAATAATAACAATAATAAAATATTATATAATATGATTTTTATAATATGATGATTAGAGGATTTTTTGCAGCAGGTCCTCAAAAACAGCAGAGCGCTCCTGTGACGTAGAGGATCTTTGACTAGTGTAAACATATTGCTTGTGTTGAAATTTATGACTTTATGACTTTATTTATGACTATATGAGCCATTTGGTGAGCTCAAAAGGTCGCCCTAAAACCCCCTCCTTCACGCTGTCATGTTTGTGTCCTGCTTTATTCTTCTTAGGTTTGACTTCTTTTTACACTTGTAACCATTCATGATCTTACTTCATGTACGAGGATTTTGTTTTTTGGACAATGAGGCCATCCCAAAGCAGAGCGCCCACGTGGTCGTCCACCAGATCCATCCGGACGGAGCCGCTGTCCCGAGAGGACGTTAGGGACGCCACAGTGCAGAAGGGTCCGCGCTTTGAGACCCCCCCCCCACCCACCCACACACGCACACACACACCCACACCCACACACACAAACACCCCCGGACTCCCAGCTGTTGGGCGCAGCATGCTGAACAGTGGGGGGGCGGCCCCCATGTTTGTTTAAAACTAACAGGAGTTCCATTAAAGCCCTGACTCCCCTCATTTAGGACTGCCATGGGGACACAAAGGACAGCCCTGGGAAGCAAGGGACACCAATTACTGAGCGGAGGACACAGGCCAGCTTGTTCGTGCTCAGGGACACGTCACGTCGTTGGACGTCAAAGCCGCTGAGCGCACAGAAGCATCTTAATTGGTGTTGGCCAAACACTTTTTGTCACTAAGTTGCAAAGGAAGCTAAGTAGCTGAATGTCCACATTGTCCAACCCCTGACCCCAACTCATGGGACTTTTTTCACACTACCATTCTCTGCAGACATCCTTCCTCTCACACTCGGTCCGCCATCACAAAGCACTGCAATATTTACACTCTTATTATCACAAACAATAAACACCACGCAAATACAAACCCAACTCTTTTCTTTGTCTGCAAGACGTACCCGATTTAATACACGCGTGATACCACATGATACCGCTCTATGATACCTACATGATACCAGATAAATGACACCTATCTTACCTCGTATCACACATATGATACTTACCTGATACCAATACGACACATGCATGATACCAGATGTATGACACCAGACATATGATAATTACCTGATATCAGACAGACAGTACTAATTACACCAGATATATGATACCGGACATGACAGATACTGACCTGGTATCAGATACACACGTACAGTATATGATACCAGACACAGGATAGGTACCTGATATTAAATATATAATGCTTACATGATACCGGACACACACTTAATACCAGATATATGATACCAGACATATGATACGTATCTGATAGTAGACATATGATACATACCTGATACCAGATAGGTTCCTGATTCATACATAATACCAAATATATGATATCAGATAGAATATTCGCACCTGATACCAGATATATGATACATACGTGATACCAGATACACACGTACAGTAATACCAGATACAGTATATGATACCAGAAACACGATAGGCACCTGGTATCAGATATATGATACATACATGAAACCAGATAAACACTTAATACCAGATATATGATACCAGACATATGATATAAGTATATGATACCAGATGTAATGTAATATATATGATACGTACATGATACCATATAGATGATATATACATGATACGTACGTGATACCAGATGTACATACGTACATAATTTGTACATGATACCAGATATATGATACCAGACATATGATACGTACCTGATACCAGATACACTATATGATGCAAACCTGATACAAGTACATACTGTACATAATACCAGTTATATGATACCAGATGCATGATACGTATACAGTACCCGTTATATGATACATACATGATACCAAGTATATGATACATACATGACACGTACATGATGCCACGTATACAGTATGATACGCACATGAAATGTGCATGATACCGGACACATGATGTGTACCTGATACAGCAATATGATAAACATTGTGTAATGAATAGATACTGTAAATAAACACATCATACTTTAGATATGGAACTAACAAATATTGCATGACCAATAGAAACATACAGAAGATATCACATATAAAACTAACATGAACATTGTATAATTCATAGAAAAATACTAAATATGTATCAAACTAACATAAATACTGTATAATGCATACTATACAGAATACAGTATAGATACAACTGGCATATTGATTGTATAAAACACTTCTTGAATAAGATCATAATAAGGATAAGATCATTCAGGACAAATGATATATGAGACACTTTGGTGGGGTATTCTTACATTAGTTGTTTTTCCATAACTAGAACTTGTGTATATTCCGTACGACACACTATTTACTACGCGTACTCAGTAGAGCCCAGCCCAGACAATAATAAACATACTGTTCAATTAATGCCAATTAAAAGTGAACATGATTCATTCATTAGAACGAATCGCGCCGCAAAGACAGAACTTTTGTGGTTTTTCGTTTAGTGTACCTAATAAAGTGTCCCTTCATCATCCCGCTCTTGTAAACAACGCTAGAGAAAATGATTTCACCACCCTGATATGTGCATGATGGGAAAACAAAGCAAAGCGCCACAAGTTGAGAATGCGTCCTTCATGGAATCATGTGGCTTGTGTCCATTGGTGGGAAAGTGCTGATTAATTGTGTCATCGCCCTGTGAGAAAGTACGCCCAGCGCTAAGCACTAATTATGTGCCCCGGCTGGCCCGCAGGAAAAAACTCTTCAACAAAGGCTCATCTCATATCTCAAGACAATGAGGAGGCCAAAGAATGGGAGAAAGGGAAAAGTTAATGAGCCGTGTCACCTGACTGCTCTGCTCAGGCTGCGCTTGTTCCTCAGACTCCTCAAGTTAAAAGTCTGAATGGAAAAACACAAAGCGCTCAGGAATAAACAGCACAGAATTGTCGTTTCTGACTGGATTCATCCTGTCACATACAAGACAACTAAAGCTCTTCTTATTGGCTGTTGAGCACCTTTCACCTTCAAACCACAATTGCTCAAAAGGACATCTTTAACAATAAAGACGATTCCAGCAGGCATTTTTATGACCGCTTCTCAAGTGACAATACTATAGAAATGATATGCTTTAGAGTAGTCAGTGTACAGCTTGTATTGACGTAGGATCCACTGAACGAGTCGACACACATCCGTTATTGTACGACATCTGGCAGCACAATTGAGTATCAAGACAACTGTGTCTTGTTAGTGTGTGTGTTAGTGTTAGTGTGTATGAGTGCTGATGGCACTGGGGAGTTGCGGTTCATGGAGGGAAAGATGTATTTCAACATGTATTGTAACATTGTGAAGCAGATACCGGGCTGCAGTAAAGCATGGTGGTGGTAGTGCGCATGATTGCTGTCAAAATTGGGGATCTGTGGTTCACTGAGGGGAAAACATGCATTCTAACACAAAGTGAGTAGCAAAATAATTGTGTTTAGCCCATAGTCAAGCATTGTGGTGGTCGTGACATGGTCTGGGGATGCACGAGTGCTGTTGGCCCCAGGGAGCTGCGGTTTATTGAGGGGAAAACGTGAGTTTGGCACAAAATGTGAGCAGCAAGATAATCGTGTCTTGCCCACAGTCAAGCATGGTGGTGGTCTAGGGTTGAGGCATGAGTGCCGCCAGCACTGGGGAGTTGCGGTTCATGTTTTGGTAAAGATGAATTCCAACATGTACTGTCACATAGTAAAGCTGGTGGTGGTAGTGTGCACGAGTGCTGCCATCACTGGGGGGAGCTGCGGCTGACATATTGAAGGGAAAACATGAATTCCGACATGTACTGTGACATCGTGAAGCAGAAAGTGGGCCGCATGTCAGTTTTCCAACAGCATAAGGAACCCGACTAAACCCCCAAGATGATCAAGTGTGTGTGGTCACGGATCAAGGGAATGAAGTTGAAGGTGAGGAAGTGGACAAGGATGTGAAGGGAGCGGAAGGAAGGAAGGCGGAGGAGTGCAAGGTATGTAACATCCACCAGCTCCACCAGTGTTCAATTCCAAATCCAAGAGGATTAAGGCCATGCTAGATAACAATTGGACATGTTCACTGTGAGGCGTTCTTACTTGTGTTGCCAGATATTTACACAGTAATGGCTGTGCGTCGATGGTAAACATATACACTGCAAGACGAGCTTTACACTGACTACTTTAAATTTGTATAATGTTGTCCTGTGACAAGCTGGAATCCAAGGTTTGCTGTCACCGTGTGTGCTTTCAGCTTTCAGTGTCAGCGTGCGAGAATAAAAATGGAAAAAGACAATTTGGACTGCAGTGAAACGGCGGTTGTCGGTGCAGAGTGGAGGTCTGTCTTTCCACCAGCTCTGCGTCCAGTGAGCACATTTGTAATCCTGTAAAAACACCCACTCTGCCATGTGCACAATCACACAGTGTCTCCCCCGAGGATTCCACAGTCATAAAAGGCCAGCAGTCAAAGTGCGGTAGCTGCGCTCCTGTTTTGACAGTAAATGACGAGACGCCAAGCGTCGCTTTTAACGACACGAGCCGTAATCGAGCCGCCAGTCTGTTTGCTTTGGAGGCCGCCGCCTTGTTTTTAAGTTGACCTCCGGGGGGGGACAATTTGGGTAAAATTTGCCGAGACAAATCTTGTTAAACGTCTGAAAGGGCAAACATTTGTGTTGGCAGCCTGTGAAGTGTGGCTGCTGATCTTTGTGGACAAACAACAACTTTTGCTCACAGCAGTAAAAGTTCTCAGCGTTGCCGCCTCGTACTGTATGCACCGCGCACGGCTTCACTGCTTCCTAATAATAGAATATCAACGAGCTGGCAAGAAAGACGCCATTTAAAGATTCCACCTCCCTGGATGGGAGGGGGGAATTCTATGTTTCATTTGGAAGTTATTGGGCCAGCTCCAGCAGCATCTCGCCTCCACTGATCAAAGGTGGCGTCAGAGAAAAGCCTGGCGGGAGGTTTATGCTAAAACGCCCACCGTCCCCACCCTCTTATGGCGAATCAGCCGACACGTTTTTAAACGTCAATATGCAGTTTGGCCGTGCTCGGTCAACTGTCAAGTATGCAGACGGGAAGCGGGAATGCTTCCAGTGCATAAAAAACTCTGAAAGTCGCTTCTCTTTGTATAGAAATGATTTAAAGGATTTTTTAATGCCCCTTTTGCACAGCCTGTAAACGGTGGCTTTTTTCCCGTGTTGCTGACCTTCACAAATCAATACGGAACCCATGTAAAAAATGTTGTCTTTGGTTTTCTGACGTCTTATCCCAAGGCCCTTTCACACTGTCTTTAAATGGAATCTGATTTTTCTGATGTTGCTGTTCTGTGTGAACAGCAGCAACACACATTTGGGGTCCCGGCAATTTTCCAGCTTTTGCAGTAGTATCAGGAGCCCATTTCACTCTGCCCATAAAGGCTTTTATTTTCTGTTTTTGTTCTGTCACTGTTCTGTGTGAACAGCAATGTCAGAATTGGGGGACAACATTTTCCGGCTTTAGAGGTACCAGCAGAAACCCCTTTCACACTTGCTGTAAAAGTCAGCTCACTTCCCATGTTGGTGTTCCGTAAAAACAGCACCAACACGGAACGGGGGCACAAAAGCGACCTGGCAATTTTCCGGCTACTAAAGTAGTTTCCGACGGCCTTTTCACACTACTCATAAACGGCGTCTTTTTCTCCTTTTTTTCTGATGTTGCTGTTCTGTATAAGCAGCACCAACATAGAATGGTGGTACTATAGCGTTTTGGAAATTATCCGACAAGTGAGGAAGTATCCAAAGCCCCTTTCATCCATCCATCCATCCATCCATCTTCTATGCCACGTATCCTTATTAGGGTCACGGGTATGCTGGAGCCTATCCCAGCTGACTTTGGGCGAGAGGCGGGGTACACCCTGGACTGGTGGCCAGCCAATGGCAGGGCACATATAGACAACCAACCATTCACACTCACATTCATACCTATGGACAATTTAGAGTCGCCAATGAAGCTAACGTGCATGTTTTTGGAATGTGGGAGGAAACCGGAGTACCTCCCCTAAATGGTTTTTACAGTTTTTTTTTTTCCTTCATGTTGCTTTTCGGTGTGAACAACGCAGACACAGATTAGGGTTCTGAAACTGACCAGGCAATTTTCTGGCTTTTGCTGCGGTATCAGAATCCCATTTGACTACAAAATTTATTCTTATGTTTTTTGTTCTGTGAATGTTCTGTGTGAACAGCAATGTCAGATTTTGGGGACAGTTGCCAGCCTTGGAGGTAGTATCTGAAGAGTTGTTGTTCTGTACAGACAGCACCAACACAGAATGGCGGTACAGAAGCGATGTGGAAATGCTCAGGTTAGTGAGGTAGTAGCCGAAGCCCCTTTCACACTGCTCATCAATGGCATCTAGTCCCCGTTTTTTTAATTTTTACTTCTGTGTGAACAGCGCTGACACAGATCATGGGTCTGAAATTGACCTGGCAATTTTCCGGCTTGTGAGGTATTATCCGCAGCCCCTTTCACACCACCCATAAGGGACATCTTTTATCTTTTTTTTTCTCATGTCGCTGTTCTGTGTGAACAGCACTGACACAAATTAGGGGTCTGAAAACGACCTAGCAATGTTCTCGCTTTTACGGTTGCATCGGAAGTCCATTTCACTCTGCCCATAAAAGCCTGTTTTTGTTCTGTCACTGTTCTGTGTGAACAGCAACTGTCAGAATGAGGCGACAAATTCGACCTGGCAATTTTTCCAACACCAGAAACCTCTTTCACAATTCTTGTAGATGTCAGCTGTTTTTTCCCCAAGTTGCTGTTCTGTATAAACAACACTGACATTTGGGGTATGACCTGGCTGCTGAAGTTGGTGCAATAGAGGCCCAATGGCGGCTGTGTGAAAGGGAATGGCGGAAATCCATAACACTTATCCGATCCTGTTGTGTTGAAAGCAATTGTCTAATAATCTGATTGAGGAATGCAGTGTTACTGTGTAAGCACACTGTTATGGCAACATTAAGTGCTTGGTTTTGTATAAAAGGCACATGCAAATAAATATGCGCAATCTCTGTGTGAAATACTTGCGTTCTTGCCTTGAATCATGTGACCAGTGTGGCTCACGCAGGTGGTGGGGGAGCACAGAGATGAAAAAGCAACGAGGGGGTATAAAACATCCCGTAAGGATTCTCTGTTTTTGCTCCCCCTTTTGCTGACATTTAACTGCAAGTTTTTTGGCTTTGAAATGCGACCACACATCCAGAATGACTAGACCGGTTAAGGTAAGTGGGTGGGATTTGTGGCAAGTGGGGTGGTGATCTCTGAGGGGGTCTGAATTGGAAGAAGCATCGCTGGGAATTTAAACCAAAAGCTGTTTCTTTTTTCTCCCTGAAAGTCGCGTCATCATTCAGTCTGACACTTCCTGTAAACATCATTCCAGCACACGGCGTTCAGGAGACACGCCGCTGTGCATTCCTGCAGCACCGTTTCATAAAACATGCATGAAACGTCCACGCCGCTCTTACTTACTAACACGAACGACTTACTGTATTAGGTTAGCAAACGGCCATCAGTGACACAAAACACTTTTAATCACCAATAGATCATTTTTCTTTTGAATTAAAGGAATTTTCTCCAAGAGGAGACTGAGGGCAGCTACAGAAAGAACACCCTATGGAGGAAAACAAGTGTCTCCTGTATTTACCTTTCTGCATGTGGCTCTTGAGAAGAAGAATCTTTTTTTTATCCAAGAGGAGACTGAGGGCAGTAGGAAAGTGGACGACAATGGAGAACGAGGACCTCCTGTAAATACTTAATTGACTTTAAGATGATGAATTTTATCCAAGAGAAGACTGAGGGGCAACAAGAAAGTGGACAACAGTGGAGGAGAGCAAGGGTCTCCTGTATGTAATTATTTGGCCTTTGGTATGAAGATGACTTATCCAAGAGGACACTGAGAGCAGTAGGGAATCGGAAAACAACAATCGCAGGCGTTGGTATGATACAAACGTTATCCAAAAAGAGACTGAAGGCGGTGACAAAGTGAAAAAAACAATGAAGCTGAATGAGGGCCTCCTGTAGTTATTTTTTGGCTTTTGGTAAGGAGAATTAATTTGATCCAAGAGGAGACTGGAAGTGGTCGAGAACAATGGAAGGGAATGAGGGTCACCTACGTTTATTTGTTTTACATGTTTGTTGGTAAGGACAGTAATTGTATCCAATTGTATCCAAGTAGCCAACAACAATGGATGACAATTAAGGTCTCCTGTAGTTAATTTTTGTCTTTTGGTAAGAAGTTAAATGTCATCCAAGAGGGGGCTGAGGGCACCAGGGAAGTGGAAAACTACAACAGAGGAAAAAAAAGTCTTCTGTATTTAGGTTTTGCCTTATCTATGTCGGAAAATGGATGGATGGATGTTGGTAAGGAGGTAAATCTTACCCAAGAGGAGACTGAGGGCAGCAAGAAAGTGGACAACAACAATGGAAGAGAATGAGGATCTCCTGTATTTAATTGTTTGGCTTTTGGTAAGAAGATCAATTTTATCCAAGAGGAGACTGAGGGCAGCAAGGAAGTAGCCAACAACAATGGATGACAATTAGGGTCTCCCTTTGTTAATTTTTGGCTTTTGGTAAGAAGATACATTTTATCTTAGAGGAGACTGAGGGCAGCAAGACAGTGGACGGCAACAATGGAGGAGATTGAGGGTCTTCTGTATTTACTTGTTTTACCTTATGGTTGTTGGTGAGGAGGTACATTTTATCCAAGAGGAGACTGAAGGCAGCAAGGAAGTAGCCAACAACAAGGGAGGAGAACGTGGGTCACCTGTATTTACTTTTTGTCATATGTCGATTGGTAAGAAGATGAATTTTATCCGAGAGGAGACTGAGGGCAGCAGGAAGTAGCCAACAACAATGGGTGACAATGAGGGTCTTTTTGGCTTTTGGCGAGAAGACAAATTTTATCCGAGAGGAGACTACGTGCACCGAGACAATGGACGGCAACAATTGAGGAGAATGAGGCTCTCCTGTATTGACTTGTTTTGCCTTATGTATGTTGGCAAGGAGGTCAAATTGATCCAAAAGGAGACTGAGGACAGCAAGAAAGTGGACAAAAGAAAGGAGGAGAATGAGGGTCTCCTTTATTTACTTAGTGGCATCACCCTCTGTCTATTGGTAAGGAGATCAATTTTATCCTAGAAGAGACTGAGGGCAGTAGGAAAAATGTGGTGAAGACTGTGGATTGCCACACTGCAGCAGCAGGCTAAGCTAATGTTAGAATGTTTGTTTATTCTGGTCTTTTATGGTGACCGGCTACTAAAGAGTACCTCCTAGTACCTGCTTGTACCATCTGGAGTGTGCATTGGAAAGTGAAATCCATCCATTAATAAAGACATGAAAGAGCTTTTCTTTAAAATATAGTCCTCATTTTATTAACAGAGGCCAAATAAAACTTATCACATTTTATTTACAAAGGGGAGGCAATAAATATCTTAATAATAGTCATAAAATTATTTTGCTTACATTTGTTTTTTTTCTTTGAGAAAAAAAAAGAGATCATAAATGTGTCACGTTGTTAGTAACAGCCAGTAGACGGGTGAGTACACATTACTGGAGAGAAGAAACGTTGCACTCCAGCGACAGTCTTCCAGTCTGTGGACCGCGAAGAAGAAGAGTTCTCGACAACACGACAAAAAACAAAAGGAGGTAGAGGAAGTCTTCATCACAAAAAACCCAAAAGATCCCGTCCGTTTGTGGAGCAGCGAGTCCAGTAGTGCGTCCATGGAGGGCGAGCTGGGATGAAGGCGGCGGAAGACCATTTGATGTTTGCGTTTGTTGTCAGGGCTAAAGAAAAAGCACAAGCGGACGTGTCGCAGAGCGCATTCCGTCGCCGAGGTTGAAACCCCCCCAAAAAAGATGCGTCAAATATTGCACTCAAAGCAACACAGTCATCCTTTGCGTCTCCACGGCGTCCCCATCCAGTGGAAAGTATGGCATCCTGGTCGTCAGGGGCAACACAAACAAAAACCAATAAATCCCATTTGGCCGGTTTTTATGGCGGTCCAAACGTCACCGTTTCATCCAGCGAGTATAAATAAAACCACTGACGCATCCGAGAGTACAAAAATAAAACATCTTATTTGTTCTTTTAAACAAAGTCGCTCCCGTCCTCCCAACACGAGTGCTGTCCCACGGGTCCATCAGTTCCTCCTGGGTTTTAGCCGCCGGGCCCTTCGTGTCCGCTTAGTTACTGTGGTGAAGCGAAACTCCTCCAGCGGGTTCTCCCGGCCCTTGGGGTGGCGCTTCATGAAGTGGACCTCCTGCTGCCGCTGCGTGGTCCGCGAGCCCTTCTTGGGCCGCCCCTTGCGGTTGAAGCCCAGGTACCAGCCTTTGTACTTGGCCGACACCAGGGCCGTGTAGTTGTTCTCCAGGAACTCCTCCACGAACACGCACTCCTGCTTCCTTCCGTCGGGCTGACAAACAAAACAATAACAAAAGTTAGCGATCACAGTTTAAAATGAATGGCTTTGAATGACATTTTCAGGAATTCTTGGAAATGGGACATGGAGGAACTGATTACATTTTGGGGGTGATTCGGATCACCGGATCAAAGGAACATTGCGAGATAGGACCATTTTCGCCATTTGTGCATATAACTCTTCTGTCCCCTGTCTTAGTCATAATAAGCCTTGTAATGAGGTGTTCAAGCACACTGCGTATTTCTGAGCATTCTGTGTTCTTTTGAAATTATTCTCTATTAAATGTGTTTTTGTTCATATTTCCTGGTGTCCGGAACAGATTCATGGGATTTACATGATTTTCTCTGGGAAAAAATGGCTACGCCTCAGTTTTCATTGGCCCCTTTTGGACGACGAAAACTAAGGGTTGACTGTACTTTTAACAGTGACAGCAACACAGTGCACGGATGCAGCAGGACAACGAGCGAGTTGTACACATTTTGTGCGTAATTCAACTCCATCGTCAGTTAAAAAACGGTACTAGCGCTGCGCTCCACTCCATGCTCTCCCGCTTCCTCCTGGCTGTCGAGTGTGTTGATACATGAAAAGATCCAACCCGAGCTCTTATCGAATGCTCTTCTGCCACCTTGTGGCCGTTTTTATGGCTTAAAACTGCTTGAAAAGTCACCTCTTTTATTGTGCACTTGTGTCATCACCGCTTGGCCAAAAAAACGTAAAAAATGCATAAATGCGTCTTTGGGAGCGAGCGTTCAGGTTTTTTAAAAATGTATAAATACGTTTTTGGTATTGAATGGGTTTATATGTCACCGCCATGCTACTAAAATTACATTATTTTTCCTCATAATATTATGAGTTTATTCTCAAAAATTACAACTTTTTTCTCGTTAGAATACAACTTTTGTTTTTTTTAATGTAGAATTTATTCTTGTAAAATTACAGCTGTTTATTCCATTTCTGGTGTTATTTTTTGTGTTTTTGTTTTTTTTAAATTTTCCAACTATTTCAACTTTCTTCTTGTAATTATGACTTTATTCCCATAATATAAATTTTCCTCCAACCCAATTTTCCAAATATTACAACTTTAATCGCTGTTTTGTTTGTTTCTCATAATATCACAACTTAAAAAAAAACACATTTTTCTTCAGTATTTCAACTTTATGATACTAAAATGATTTTATTTTACTCATAATATTACGTTACTCTCACACTTAAATATTTCAACTACATATTTTTCCTCATAATATTATGAAAGATTAAACATTTTTTGTTACAATACAACTTTTTGAACTTATTGTTGTAAAATGACAGCT
Organism: Dunckerocampus dactyliophorus; assembly: GCF_027744805.1. NCBI lineage: Eukaryota > Metazoa > Chordata > Actinopteri > Syngnathiformes > Syngnathidae > Dunckerocampus > Dunckerocampus dactyliophorus. Next base: position 3,260,520 of record NC_072829.1, on the reverse strand, counting down.
GTTTTTTCCATTTCTGGTGTTGTTGTTTTTTTGTAATTTTCCAACTATTTCAACTTTCTTCCTGTCCTTATGAATTTATTCCCATACAATTCAAATTTTCCAAAAATCCCAACTTTAATCACTGCTTTGTTTGTTTCTCATAATTTTACAGATTTTTAAAATGTATATTTTTTCTTCAATATTTCAACTTTATGCTACTAAAATGATTTCATTTGTTCTCATAATGTTATTACATTACTTTGCTTTGTTTGTCATAATACTACAACTTAAAAGAATAACAGATTGTTTCTTTAATACTTCAACTATCTGCTCCTAAAATGGTATTATTTTTCCTCGTGTTTCCTTGTGTTATTATGCAAAGTTTTTCATAATTCTCTTAATAATCTGACTTTATTCTTGTATAATTACAGCAGGGTTTTTTTTCCAATTCTTCAGTTGTTTTTTCCAACCATGTCAACTTTCTCCTTGTAATTCTGACTTTATTCCCAGAATATTTTGACTTCATTCCTGTATCAGTACAACTTTTCCTCCAACTTAATGCTCCAAAAAGTACAACTTTATTGGTTGTCTTGTTTGGCTATAATTATATTTTTTCTTCAATATTGCAAATTTATGCTACTAAAATTACATTGCACTTTTTTGTTTCATTTTCTCCTAATATTACAACGTTATTCTTGTAAAATTACAAATTTTTCTCGTTAGTATTTTGACTTTATTGTAAAATTACTGCTAATTTTAAATTTTTTCAGTTTTTTTTCTTGTGTGTGAATGGCCTGCAAATGTCCCCGGGGCCGCATGTGTGTTCTACTGTCTACTGTGTGAGCGTCAGGATGACGTAGTGGTGGACGAAGTTCAGTATTTGCTTCACATTTGTCATCATTAGCAGCTCAAGCTGTTAAAAATATGAAATGTGTCCTGTCCCATTAGAGGTATTGCACAACAGTCCAAGTAGACCTCCCCCGGTGTTGACTGAGATATTAACGCCACACTCTGCAGGTCCCGCACGCATCCCCCTACCCCCCCAGAGGCCACCTGGTGTGAGCAGGTGACATAATTGCAGCAGCATTCCTCCTAAGTGACCATTAGTTTGCGGACGCATTGTGTTGACGGCAGCGGGTAATTGACTGATCGAGTGTCAAAGGCTCGATTGCGTAACGGAGGAACGGCTGAGAGCTATCAAAGGGGTTTTGTTTTTGGGGGGCCGGCGGAAAGCCGATCCGCGGCCCCCGCCGGGATTAAGACACAAAATTCTCCGGGAAAAGCAAAGAAAATCCGCTCACCCTTCCGACGATTTTGCCCTTCTCGTTCATGCAGATGTAATGCTCGCTCTCTTTCCCTTTGATTCGAATGTGGCTGCCGAAGGTTTCCGTCTCCACCACCAGGAGAGCTGCAAAACACACAAAATAGACCAATTTTAGTCATCACGACGCTTCGTGACAAATAAAAACTAGTCAAAGGACAGGTACTCTGATGACTACTCTGATTTCAAATGTACTCAAGAGTAAAACTGCTTTGTAAGTGTGTGGGACAAAAAAGAAGAAGGTGTTATTCAATGACTTCAAAGGATTAAAGTGAGAAAATCAACTTTTCTGCAGAATTTAGCAGCAAAGTGTTGGTCCTGCCCGTCATTCGCTACGGTTTCCTCATTTCTAAAAAAGCATGCTTCATTAAAAGTACAAGTACGGACGTTGAAAAAGGATTTTAAAAAGTATAAATTGTGGCGGACTCTAGGGGGCATATCTCTCACCCAGGCAGCAGTCGGGTTGGGGGCGAGGTTTGGCGCCGGAAAGACAAGTTCCTGTTTTGGAATGTTGAAAAAAAACGTCCTGCTTGCAATGGACCGCGGCGGGTTCCTTCAAACTGCCACACTGGTGACCCCGACGTGATCCAACGCGGGACATTGGTGACCCCCAACATGGTCCAATGCGGGACATTGGTGACCCCATGACGTGATCCAGTGTGGCAGTTGCAATGAACATAAAATGGCCGACTCCGGATGATCACCTGACATGATAACCTTCATATCTCATATAAGAACTCAACAATCGCTCGTCCACACGTAATACAGACAAAAATGACACGTTGTCATAATAATACAATCATTCCGCATTCACGAGCCCGCATATTTTTAGATTTTTGCTCCAAAAATATTGTTTTTATTTTTTTCCTCCAAAAATAGGCCATTTTGTTCTCAGAGGTTGGTAAATAAAGTCATCCTGTATAATCCTACATTTCCGAATTTTAGGAAAATTAGGTTGCGGAAAACGTTCAAATGTTACGGAAGTCAATAAAATATGGGAATAAAGTCTGAATATTACGATAAGAAGATTGAAATAGTTGGAAAATTTAAAAAACAAAAAAAGCCGCAAAGGAAAAAAACAGCTGTAATTTTATGAAAATATTATATTTTAACAAAAAAGTTGCAATTTTATAATATGTTTATAGGCAATAAACTCATAATATTATAAGCAACATAGTGTCATTTTAGCAGCACTGAGTTGAAATATTGAAGAAAAAATATGCCCTTTTTTAAAATTCATAATAATACAGACAAAAGAAAATAAAGTTGTATTTTTAGAAAATTTGGTTAGGGAAAAAGTTATAATATTATGGGAATGAAGTCATGATATTCCGAGAAGTAAATTTACAAATATTATTTAAAATGACAGTTGAAATATTTGGAAAAATTAAAAAATATATACTAAAATGGGGGAAAAAAGAGCAAAGACCAAAGTTCATGTAAACTCATTCAATACCAAGGGCGTATTTTTACGTTTTTATAAACCCAAACAGCCGATCCCAAAGACACATTTATACATCTTTGATGTTTCTTTGCGCGAGAGGCAAAAAAGAGGTGATGACGCAACTGCACAATAATGGATGTCACTTTTAGAGCAGTGTCAAGCCATAAAAAGGGCCACAAGGTGGCAGCTCGGCATGTGAATTTGAATGGAAAAAAACACACATGACAGCAAGGAGGAAGTAGAAGAACGTGGAGAAGGTTACGCATGCGTGCACACAAACAATTCAGTTCCAAACGTGAAAATTGTGAATAGTTCATGGTGTTATAGTTGTAAATAAGCTGTTACTTTGATGTAAAACAACCTTTTTTTGTGTCGTTTATGTTGTAGTATAGTTGTTGACATATTTGAGCTGTCACAAAACATTTGTGTCAAAGTGAAAGTTATGCCTGAAATGTATCTTTTCACAAAAACCCGGTTTTCTCCCTTTTTTAGTCAGGGACTGATATTTTCCTGAAACTTACCTATGTTCCACTGCTGATTACTAAAGAACGGATAAAGTTAGAAACAAACTTTTTTGTTCTAATGAAAGACGGCAGTCTAATCTTTCTTTTGGTAGGTTCCGTGTTCAGCTAGCCATAGAACACAATATTCTGTGTGCCTTGAAAAATCAGTCAAAATCGTCTAAAACGGTCGCTACTGAAGGGGTTGAATTTTGGAAAACGACTGGGATTGAATGAGTTAATAATATCTTTTTCACCTATATGAAAAATATATACAACCTCTTAGCATATTATGAGATATCCAAGCGGCAAAGTTGCATCCTGGACGCCGCTGGGCTACACCGTGACTGGGATTCCATGTGTCCACGGATCATCTTACGTTAGCATTCATTTGTGGTGAGTCGCTACACATTTTACTTGAAATGTGTTTGGTGTGGGAGGTATACTGAAGAGAAAAGGGGCGGGTTCTGGTGCTGAATCCAATATAATAATCACAACAGTCACTTTTATTGTAAACGTTGAACCAAAATCGGAGGAGAAGGTCGACGTCAAGCTAGCAGGAGGGTTCGGAGGGGGAGGCGCGAGCCGGGTGTCAAAAGTAGACATTTTTATGGGCGTGTCAATAACATTTGCTGGTGAGGATCTACTGTATTTACTTTGGTTAGCAAAAGAAGATGTTTTATAGTAAATGTACCTTTACATGACTTCAGGTGTGCTCAAATTGAAGATAAAATGAACTTGATTATCTTTTGTGGGGTTTTTGTGTCGTCTAGCGGACCCTTCACGGCCCACATGCCACATAGGTTGCCCACCGCCTTGTCCGCAAAGTGCTATTAGCGTTAGCAAACAAACAAATCACATCATCATTGTGATGTGCTAACATGACCTTTGTTGATAAAAGATGCTAAATACTTTAAGCTGACACAGCAGGACGCATCCCGGTGCCTCTTTTTATTTATTTCGGGTTTTTTTACAAGCTCCCCCCGTACCCCCCTCCACCCCGACGTTAACCCCTGCGAGGAGGTCTTTGTTTGCGTCGGGCCCTCCAAGCAGCAAAGAGATGGGCCCAACATTTGGCGAGTGGTTCTGTGCCCCCCCACCCCAGGATTAGGTTTCAACGCGTCTTTAGTCTGTGCTCACTCAATCCAAAAGTTAAGATGATCCATTTGTTTAACACACAGACCCATTCACACGCGCTCAAGGGAGCGGAGGAAGAAAAGGCCCGAGGGGGTGGGATGGGCTCCGGGGCAGAAGTCCCTCCCCACCCCGCCACCTAAAACCCCAGGGGGACGCTGGGAGGAATAAATGAGTCCTAATCCAGTGGAAGTTTGCATTGGGGGGAAGAAGCGTCGGTCTGGATTCTTTACAGAAAAATCCAAACCATCCAAATTTGCCATCTTCACTCTCGCGCTTTCTCTGACTCGATGTTTCCAAACAAAGATGCTAACTTCGCCACATCCTCTTAAAGTCATCGCCTACCCAAAGCGTAATCTCTCAGCCAATCAACAGCGCTAGCAAGCAGCATTATGCTGACAAAGGGACGGCATGCCGTGCTTTTATTTACACTGGAAACCCGTCATCTGGGACTACGCTGTCCCAAATCACCTGGGAAACCGTCGCACTCAACCAAACCCTGGCCGGGTACGACGCCGTTGGGAGAGCTTGAAGACGTTACACAAACAAGCACATGGAGGACTTTTAAAAAGGCTGCGTTTGACTTCATGTCGGGTGGCCAAAGTGCGGCCCGAGGGCCATTTCAGACCAGCGGCTGTTTTTTATTGTCCCGTGGGACATTCTGACAATGTCATTCAACAAAAAAATAAATAAAACTAAAAAACAACAGCATAGTAAGTGGAAAAATCTGCAGTAATTTTACAAGAATAAAGTCAAAAATATTACGAGGAAAGAGTTGCAATCTAACGAGAAAAAGTCAGAATTTTACAAAAATAACGTAATATAACAAAGAAAAACAATGTCATTTTACTCGCTCAAAGTTGAAATATTAAAGAAAAATATGGTATTTTTATAAGTCAGAATATCATGAGAAAGAAACAAAACAAAATGAAGCTGCAATTTTTGGAAAATTAGGTTGGGGAAAAAGTTAGGAATACTATGGGAATAATGTCAAAATATTATGGCAATAAAGTCATAATCATTCACACATCTACATTTAAATTTAATAATAAATAATAATTAAAAATTATATATAATATATAATATATAATAATAATATATAATATAACAACAGCATCAGAAATGGAAAAAACAGGCTGGAATTCTACCAGAATAAAGTCAAAATGTTAAAAGAAAAAAGTTGTAAACTAATGAGAAAGTCGTAATTTTACGAAAATAACGTAATATTATGAGGAAAAATAATGTCATTTTAGTAGCATAAAGTTGATATATTAAAGACAAAATCTGTTTCTAGTCATAATATTTTGGGAAAAAATAAATTAAAAAAATAGTTGGAAAATAGAAGAAAAAAAACAAGAGGAGAAATGGACACAAGAGCTGGAATTTTACCAGAATAAAGTCAAAATGTTAAGAGAAAAATGGTGCAATTTTACAAGAATATTATGAGGAAAAATACTGTCATTTTAGTAGCACGGACTTGAAATGTTAAAGAATAAATACGTTCATTCGTTCATTTTCTACACCGCGTGTCCTCACTAGGTATGCTGGAGCCTATCCCAGCTAAGAATAAATACGTTACTTTTTAAAAGTTGAGAAAATTACAATTTTGAGAAGCAAACACAACAAAATAACATTTTGGAAAATTAGGTTGGGGGAAAAGTTATGACAAAGTACTTTGGGAATAAAATCTAAATATGGGAATAAAGCCATAATGTTAAGAGAAGAGGAAAGCTGAAAAAACAAGAGGAGAAATGGAAAAAAAACAGCTGAAACTTTACCAGAATAAAGTCAAAACATTAGGAGAAAAAAGGCGTATTCTAATGAGGAGAAAAATGTGCAATTTTACAAGAATATTATGATGAAAAATAACGTCATTTCAGCAGCATACAGTTGAAACATGAAAGAATAAATGTTAATTATTTGTCAAAAGTCATAATAATCCAAGAAAGACTCAAGTTTTGCAAAATTGGGTTGTGGGAAAAAGTTATGACACCCTATTATGGGAATAAAGTCATAACATTACAAACAGAACGTTTGCGATTATTATTTTAAAAGAAAGTTGACATATTTGAGAAGAGCAAAGAGTGAGGTCGGTGCTAATAATAGTCTTTTTCATCTACTTGGAGCCATGTACCCACTACTGCTGCACATTTCAAAACATGAACTATTTTTACATTTCATTCAATTGAAATATTAAACATGATTAATTGGTTAATTCATTTTTATAGTAAGTCATTCTGGTCCAAAAATTTGTTTTGTGCATGGTCAGATTTTGATAAAAGTTTAACACGAGCACTGATGCATAGATACGATGTGCATTTCACTTGGAGATGAATAAAGTATGTAAGTATTCGTCCTCCATATCTTTTATTTCAGCCGGATGTTGGAATCCTTCCCTTTTTGAACTTGAGCTTAACTTTTGTCCACTTGAAATGGCTATGATTTAAATCTGCATATTAATTTGATACCATATTGAAAGGGAAAGTTGAAGAAACATGATAAAGCAGTATCCACAGTTAAAAACAAAAATACATACAAGCAGCGATAAAGCCTCATTTTCAGGGGAATCTCCACCCTCTCATCCAGACACGCACATACATTGACAGGTTTTCACGGTGCTGGGATAGGAACACCAATATAAATTAAGCCTTCAAGATTAAACACTCCTAATACACAACATAATCATCAAACTTACTTATTCATATAACTCACACAGAGCAATGAAGAACTTCATGTCGCGTCTCCTGCCTTCTTTCTGCTATGACGGTGCATGAGGCGTTCAGATGCGCTCGTAATTGTGAGCGTTAGGCGCTAATTGTTTTACATTTTTATTCACGTACCCTCAGTGACAATTGGCGTGCCCTACTTTGGGAACCTAGGATCTACATGGCAAAGCTGAGATGCAAATATATACAGTGTAACTTCTTAGCATGTCTACATGTGTTGCAAAAATAATTTAAAAAAAATAAAAAAATCAAAGTGGAGGAGCGATTGCGTTCATGATTATGACTCGACAGTATTGTGCATGAGCAAGTGAACTGTGGGCTATGATGTCCCATATTATTTCTAGTCATTCTGTTGTTGTACAAGGCGGTGTTTGGCACTGATAACTGGCGGGAGGAGCGATTGCATTCAATTTTAGGACGCCACCATATTGTGCATGAGCAAGTGAAGTGCAGTGTGTTATGATGTTACAGATTATTTCTAGTCATTCTATTTATTTCTATTTGACAAGGTGGTGTTTGGCACTGATAACTGGCAGGAGGAGCGATTGCATTCACTGTGTGACCGGACTACATTGTACACAAGCAACAGAAAGACTAGAAGTAATCCACGAAGTCCATTACTGCTAGTCTTTCTGTTTGTTTGGATCTATTATTCAAGTGTACTGTTTTCTGGATTATTTTGAGTCATTCTCTTTTATTCCTATCGAGCAAGCAGTACCCAAGTGCCAGTGATTTTAAAAATGAAGACTTTTGAAATATCGGATAAAGATTCAGGCCTCACAAGAGGCCGTGCAGCTCAGAAGGACAAAAAAAACCCCGTGAATACGCTGATAAATGCAAGCGGCAAGAACATCCAACATGGCGGCGTGATGGATGTGACGTGGGGGCGGCGGACACCTTTTAACCTCTGCTTTCATTTACCTGTCAAAAAGTCGACAGTTCCAGATTGCAGCTTTTAACTGCTTAAAAGCTCCGCGCAGCCTCCACCCGCTGCTGCGGAAGAGCCTCAGAATATCGAATACGCCGTAAGCACACGTACGTCTTCCTGTGGCGCACTCAAGCTACCGAGGAGTTGGCAGGCGCCGGGTACTGCAGGCGGCCATGCGGCCTGCAGGCGGGGAAAAATGATCTGCTTCCACTCCAGCTCATTTCACCTCAGTCGGAATCATATTTTACACCGGGCCTAACCCTCCTATAACACCATGAAATCTAATCATATCCTACATACACGTCCTTCCAATCAATATCGTCATGCTCAGGACACCACAGACCTCTGCCAAGGCCCACCCATCCTAAAAATGTCCATCTGACTCCATTTCACTGAAAAATCGCCACATGCCTGGCAATACATGAAAAAAGTTGGGCTTTTATGAGAAAATAAATCATATTTTTAAAAGGAAAATACAGCAATTTTACAAGAAAAAAATTGGGCTTTTATGAGAAAATAAAATATATTTTTTAGAGGAAAATACAGCAATTTTACAAGAAAAAAGTTGGACTTTTATGAGAAAAAAATTCTAAATTTTGCAAAAAGCCCTGGCGATTTTACAAAAGGAAAATGTTCTGTTTTTATGACAAAAAAAATAATAATTTTATAAGCACAAATTTGTAATCTTTAAATAAAAAAAAAGTTGTACTTCTCTGACTTCGAAAAGTCATTTTTTAAAGAGAGAATACTGAAATTTGCCCCCCAAAAATGTACAACTACTACAAAATTTTTTTGCAATTTTACAAAAACACATGTAATTTTACAAAAGGAAAAACTCTGTTTTTATAACAAAAATATTCCAAATTTATAAGCAAAAATTCTCAGTTTTACACAGAAAAAAAATTGTACTTTGACAAGAAAAAGTCATATTTTTTAATAAAAAAATACTGCCATTTTTAGCCTCCAAAATTTAGACTATTATGGAAAAATGGAAATTTTACAAGAAACCCTTGCAATTTTACAAAAAAGGAAAAAGTTGTTTTTATTACAAAATTTTTTAATTTTACAAAAAAAAATCTTAATTTACAAGCAAAAATTTTACAAGAAAAAAAGTTGCGCTTCCACAAGAAAAACTGCAGTTTTACCAGAAAAAAGTGGGGACTTTTACAAAAAAAATCGAAACTTTACAAAAACCCTTGCAACCCATGTTACAAAAGGAAAAAGTTGTAATTTTCCAAGAAAATTTCACAATAAAAAATGCAATTTTAGAGAAAAGCCCCATAAGAGGTCAAGAATAAAGCTGTAATATTATGAAAAAAGTCATAATTTCACTCGTAGTGCAGAAGATGATAACGTTCACGAGAAGTTGTCATTTCAAAAGATTTAATTTCTTGTAGAATTACCTGTTAGGAGTTTTTCATGTTTAATTTTTTGAAAAACATCATCAAAACGGGAGGGCGCCGGAAAAGAAGGGCAAAATGTGGGAGTTTCCCGGGCAAAACGGGAGGGTTCAAATGTAGAAATCTAAAAGGCTACTGTCTAAAAAGTGAGCAAAATGATCTTGCGCTCATCCAGCAGGTTCTGCAAGGATTGACAAGAAGATTCCTGCGTTGTTCTTGTAGTCTCGAGTAAAATGTGAGTGAGATGCACAGGAATTCTCCCATACCATACTTGCCCCCATCATCTCCGTTGGCGTTGATTTTCTTCCCGAGGATCTGGACGTGCTTGCCCGTGGTCCTGCTGTACAACTGGTAGATGCGGACCTGCTTGCGGCTCAGGTCGTCCGGGTTTCTCGTGTGGTTCTCGATGTAGAACCTGAAATCGGCGGAGCTCTGCTGGGACTCCTGCGCGGGAAAGGGAGGACGGAAAGTTGGGAAAATGAGGCTTGTGGATTTGTGTGGTTTGTTTGTTTTTGTTGTTAACTGTGTCGTTGACGTTTGAATGCAGCCTGATGGCGCATATTGATTTACCTGCGCCGGCGTTCCCCACTAGCAATTATACACCTGAAGCTGCACTATCATCAAAGAAATATCTGCCCGCAGGACACCAACGCGCCATAAATTAGCAAAACACAGCAGGCGGAAGACGACCAGGATGAGCGGGGGGGAGTGGGCGGGGCTTTGTCATCCAACCCACAAGAGTTCACCTGTCTGATGTTTACGAGTCACCTTAGACCCGGCGTAAAAAACGGGGAAATTGCCAAGAAAGCCAAGCCGACGTGTGGAACGCGGAGAGGAAACGTATACTTTCAAGGGCCGTGAAATCTCAGCCAGGACCTCGTTTCCACAGCTGTACGTCGGCGGTAATTGCACAGTAATGGCGCTTTACGCGGCGGCTCTCAGGTGGCTAATTATAGCCCCTCGTTATTCCAACCCCCGCCAAATTAACGACACCCAGAGAAAAGGACGTGAGGATGGCAGCCGCGGTACAACAAAACCCTGAAAGACAGAAAGTGCGGGGAAAGAGGGGACAAACAAGTTATGGCGAGTGCAAGGCTCCGCCCCCTTGTGCACCTGGTGAGGTTGGATAGCAGCAGCTAATCTGAGGAGGATCCACTCGGGCTTGCTTGTTTACTTCCACGTGACAATCGCTAATCGCGCATCAGGGATCAACTTGTCAGCTTGCAATGTGGAGGGAAAAACCCTTTAAAGATCAGACTAAAGCTGTCCACTCAGCACGACGCATCCGCTTTAGGACGCCCGATGCGGAATGTTACCTTCGGCACGGTGGGATGTGACGCCGCTGAAGGCTGTGGAAGGACGGGGGAGTGCGCTTTCTCGACACGCTAGCGATGCTCCAAATGCGTGACTTCACATCTGATTCTGGAGGATTCGTTCAAACCATCTGAAAACGTGTTTCTGGCGCATGCGTCACATGAACGCCTTCACGAAGCTTCAAGTGAGTCGTAAGTCGTACGTCACGGAGGTTTAGGAATTACACAGTCAGCACACGATGAGAAAAAGCTTGGAAAAGTAACCATCCATCCTTTTTCTAAGCCGCTTATCCTCCCTAGGGTTGAGCGGGTATGCTGGAGCCTATCCCAGCTGGCACCCTGGACTGGTCGCCAGCCAATCGCAGAAAAAAAGGCAATGTCACACGTTACAATGTCACAATATCAGGCAAAAGTGACAAATTAGAACATGTAAAAAAAACATTCATCACGTGAGAAAAAGTCGTACATTTACAGGAAATAAGTTGGAAAGTTTTACAGGAGGAAAAAGCTGTACTTCGACGAGAAAAAGTCAGATTAGTCCAAATGTGTCATTATTTTTTGTCATTATAATTTTACAAGAAAAATCATCCTCACTGTACAGTAAAAAACGAGATTCGAGAAAACACTCCTAATTTTACAAAAAATAGTCATGAGAAAAATACATTTTTAGAAGAAACACTTGCTATTTTACAAAAGGAAAAGTCATCATTTTAGGAGACAAAATGTCAATTTTATGGCAAAAAAGCATAACTTTATAAATAAAAATGATTTATATATAATATATAAATTCAGAATTTTACAAGAAAAAAAGCCATTTCATAAAGAAAGAAGTTGGAAAATTATGAAAAGGGTTTAGTTTCGTGAAAGAAAAAAGTCAAAATTTTATGAGGAAAAAAATTTGCGATTTTATGAGAAAAAAAGCACAATTTTACAAGTACAAATTCCTACTTTTGCAAGAAAAAAAGGACATTTTAGAGAAAAAGTACTAATTTATAAGACAAAACTCTGAATATTACAGGAAAATCAAACTTCTACAAGAAACGTTTGCAATTTAACAAAAAGTAAAAAATTTTATAAGAAGAAAATATACAATTTTTTCAGAAGAAAGTCCTAAATTTAAAAGTACAAAAAATGCCATTTCAGAAAGAAAGAAGCTGTAATATTATGAAAAAGGTTTAATTTTATGAAAGAAAAAATTTTGAAATTGAATGAGAAAAAAATTGCTATTTTATGAGAAAAGTACAATTCCTCAGAAAAAAAGTCCTCATTTTAAAAGTACAAATTTTTACAATAATTTTACAAGAAAAAAATGCTATTTTAGAAAAAAAGAAGTAAGAATATTATTATTTTTTTAAGTTTTAATTTTATGAAAGAAAAAAGTACACATTTTATGAGAAATAAATTTGTAATTTATGAGAAAAAAATGCAGTTTTACAAGAAGAAAAAACCCCCGACATTTTAAAGAAAAACTCCTAATTTACAAATTAAAAAGTCGCACTATGACAACAAAAAAAGTTTTACAAGAAACGCTTGCAATTTTACAAACAGAAAAGTCCTAATTTCATGAGAAAAAATTGGTAGTTTTAAGAAGAAGAAAAAAAATCATGATTTTCCAAGAAATAAAAATCTTAATTTTACAAGAAAAAAATTATATTAAAAAAACAACCTAAAATTACAAGAAAAAAATTACATTAAAAAACCTCCTCATTTTACACAAAAAAGCTGAAATATTCCAAGAAGAGCTAAATTGTATAATAAATGCTTACACTGTTACGAAATGGAAAAGTCGTAATACAAAAATTCCTAAATTTTTTGAGAAAAAAAATCATACTTTTACAAGAAAAAAAAAATTTTCTAAGATGTTTTTTTTGTTTATTTAAAAAAAAAATTCAAAAGACGTTTTAGAAGCCTCCTACTTTTACAAGAAAGAAAAAAAGAATGAATGTTTTAAAAAAAACTTTTGCAAGAAACCCTGGCAATTTTAAAATTCAAAAAGTTACAATTAAAAAAAAAAGCAATATCAAAGAAAAACTCCTCCCCCGCTCTAACTTTAATAATGATTTGGAGTACATGAGAAAGTGGGGGGGGAAACATGTTCTTTAACCAGAAAGTTGCATGCATATTACGTCCTTTTGACGAAAGAGGTGAAAAATGGAGGTGAAAGTTGTTGTGATGTCAACCAAAAAAGCATCCCAGCCATTAAAAAAAGCGCTGACCACAGGAAATATATCGAATAACCCCCCCAGTTGGCACGACATTGGGTACGCGTGCACACTCAAAGTGAGCTGCATCAGACATTGGATATTCAGTTCATGTCTGCTTCACACCGAGCGCGGTTTCCAAGGTTTTGGCGATGTGCTTCCATGTGCTTTGTCGTATGCAAAGTGTCTTTGGCAAAGATAAACATCAGCGCGGTCTCTCATCGAGCCTCCCCGAGTGGAAGCTTCAAGGTTGAAGAACAATCCAAATAAAAAGCGCTGAGGGATTTATCTCCAAACAAACACACGGGGTGCGCGTTGCTGGCTTTTTATCAGGTGGCGTCTTTGCGCGTTCAAAGACGGGGCGGCATGAAAGCCGATACGACTTGAAAAGTGCGACGGTGGAAGTGGACTTGTGGCGTCCGTCTCCGCCTGCACTTTGATGGCGGCGGTTGTTAACCCCTTAGCGTTTTTGGGACGGGACGGCGCGACGTCGGCCTCTTTTGAAAGCTAACAAGCTGAAGTTTTATCCCCGACAGTCAGAATGTGTCCAAGTGCTGGTGACGCTGATTCATAGGAGGTTTGGGATTTTTTTTTTTCCAGGAAAATGTGCCTTCAGAATAAACATTTTGACGGTATGGACTAGAAAAGACAAAAGCTTGAGTTCATTGTCAAATTTGACAATGATAGTACAAAATGCGATATTTTCCACATGCTGCTTCAAGTTACGTGAGAGTTTGTGTGTTCTCTCACTGGAAAGGTCATCCCGCATGACCTACATTTGCACCACGACACACAGAAAAGCCCGCTTCCCATCAGTGTGCGCCCAGTAAGGAGGTCAGTTGGGAAAGGCCGCTTCCAATCGGGATATCTGAACTAAATGGACCTCTCCGAGACAAATGACACTCCAACAATGGACAACTCATTAGGTGGCGCCGCATGCTGGCAATGAGGATGAAGAAACACCTTTTCGAGAGACTCTCTTCTTTGGTTTGATCGACATTCCTAAACGTTGCCAAGCCACGGCCCGAAATGTGAAAGGTGCTGCCGCAACACGGGCACGACATGATGATGATGATGATGATGAGGATGACGATCAATATTCAATTTTTCACCCACCCAATTCAAACTGACCTGCGTCCCATTTGGGGGTCTGACCCACGGTTTGGAACACCTTGCATCTTTAGTCAACTTTTAAATGCTTTTTTTTTTGTAGTTGTTTATTATTTTTGTTCTTTTTCTTATTTACTATTATTATCTTTCACTTTTAAATACATTTGAAATCATTTTTATGTTTTATTATTATTATTTTTTAATTGTTTATTATTTTTGGTCTTTTTTTAACTTATTTACTATTATTATCTTTTTTTTTTACCCATCCTGTCCAGTTTGGAACACATTGCTATATTATACATTAGATGATCTTTACTCCACTTTTAAATACATTTGATTTTTTTTTTTTTTTTTTTACATTTTATTCATCTATTTTTTTAATTTGTTATTTTTGTTCCTTTTTTTTCTTATTTACTGTTCCTGTCACTGTTTTTTAACTTGTCCTGTCCAGTTTGGAACACATTGTTATAAACAACTATAGACTATCTTTATTCCACTTTTAAATACATTTGATTGATTTCTTTTTACATTTTATTTATCTATTTCTTAATTGGTTATTATTTTTGTTCTTTTTTTTTTTTTTTTACTTATTTACTATTATTATCATTTTTTTTCAACTGTCCTGTCCAGTTTGAAACACATTACTATATTATAAACTAAACAATCTTTATTCCACGTTTAAAAACATTTGTATACATTTTTACTTTTTTTTTTTAAGTTTTATTATTTATTGTATTCATTTTTAATTTAAATTTTTTTTCTTTTTGTTTACTTTTTTTTAACCTGTCCTGTCCAGTTTGTAACACATTGCTATATACTACATTAGACTACCTTTATTACACTTTTTAATACATTTTAAATTACTTTTTACTTTTTTTTATTTTTTTTTATTTATTTACTAATGTGCTATTTTTATTTTATTTTTTTGACTAATGTCCTGTCCAGTTTGGAACACTATATAATATATTCTATATAATATATTGAACTAGCTTTCTTCCACTTTCACATACATTTTTGATCCATTTTTATGTATGATATATATTTTTGTAACTTGTTTACTATTGTTGTCTTTTCTTACTTCTTTGCTATTATTGTCATTATTTTTGATTGTAGCGGCCCTGTCCAGTTTGGAACTACAGCGCTATATAATGCATTGGACCATCCTTATGCCATGCTGAAATTATTTTTAAAAATAATTTATATTATTTTTCTCTTTCAATTTAAAAATACTATTAAAAGTTCATGTATTTTTGAAGCTGTGCTGTTGATCTCGATGCCCTTATGTGCTAAACAGGTTGGCTCTGCAAGGGAAAAGTGAAAGATATGCCTCTTGTTGCGTAGTCTTCTTTTTGTCTTGTATTGGCTGTGTTGTCTTGTGCAAGTCCCTCATGATCACGTGTTAACTCCCCATCACGATGCATTAAACGTGCAAACGTACACCGAAAAGCAGCATCTGCACAGCAAAAGCATGCGGTGCGATCCACGCTCGTTTGTCTTAGCGTCGCCGGCGTGAGAGCAGAGGAGAAGCCCGCTGACTGGGGGCCAAATAATACTAATCATCATCATAAAAGTGGAGTTTGTGTGAGTGGAAGGAGAAGAAACACCGAGTGAATGAGTCAATTAGGTGAGGCAGACGCCTGCAAATGGTTACAGTTCAAAGTGAGACCCCGCTCATAAAACACAACAAGAGTGGAGCAAGCAAGCAGGGGGAAAAAAGCCCTTTCAAAGAGGAACTTTTAACCCCGGAGCTTCAAATATCTGTCAGGGTTGTTGCTGTAAAAAGCTGCTGCGGCTAATTGAAGTGCACATGTACCGCACACATTCCTCCAAGTGCATTTCAGCCTCTTTTACTCTGACAAGTGCAACATTGCTCATAGTAACAAGGCATTTATACACTTATTCTTGCTAGCTGGCCAATTTGCACATCAAATTCAATCAGAATTCAAAGTGGACCTGGAGTGGAGCTGGAGTGGAGCTGGACTTTCAGTAAAACCTGTTTATTGGAAAGTTGTGCTCCTCGGAGAAAAGTCGTATTTTTTTAATGACAAAATACTTTACGTCAAAATATTACAACAACAAAAAAGTGAATTTTACGAGAAACACTTGCAATTTTACCAAAGGAAAAGACTGGAATTTTCTGAGGAAAAAAAATCATAATTTTACAAGATAAAAGTTGCACTTCTGCCAGAAAAATACTTTTTTTTTTTAAAGAAAATACGCAAATTCTACAAAAAAGTCAAAATATTCCCCAAAAAAATCAGAATTCTAAAAAAAACGATTTAAGTTTTACAAAAGGAAAAAAATATATAAGGGGAAAAAATCACGATTTTACAAGATAAAATTTGCTCTTCTACAAGAAAAAGTTTTTTTTAAGAAAATACTCAAACTTTACAAAAGAAAAGTCAAAATATTTTAAAAAATCCGAATTCTACAAGGAAAGGAAAACATCATGATTCTTTGAGAAAAGATTCCCAATTTTATGAGAATAAATAATAATTTTACAAAAGTGGTAGTTTGAGAAAAAAAAACTTGAATTTTCCAAAAAAATGCTTGAAATTTTATGAAAGGAAAAATGTCATCATTTTATAAGAAAAAATATGCAATTTTATGACAACAAAAATCAGAATTTCACAAGAAAAAAACTTATAATTCTTCAAGAAATTGTTATTTTTTAATATTCCAATTTTACATGAAAAAAAGTCTGAATATTACAAAAAAGAGGAATTTTGCAAGAAATGTTTGCAATTTTACAAAAGGTAAAGTTGTAGTTTTATGTCCAAAAAAATCAAAATTTTATGAGAAAAAAAATCACAATTTTACAAGAAAATGAGCTGCAATTCTACAAGAAAACGGCATATATATATATATATATATATATATATATATTTTAAGTCAAATTTCACAATGGAAAAGTTGGAATATTATGAAAAAAATCTGAATTGCACAAAGAAACGCTTGCAATTTTACACAAGGAAAAAGTCGTAATTGTATGAGAAAAAATTTGATATTTTATGAGAAAAAAATTAATAATTTTAAGTTGTACTTGTCAGAGAAAAGTCAGATTTTTCAAATGAGAAAATCCCCCAGTTGGACAAGAAAAAAGTCAGACTTTAAATCTGATTTCTACAAGAAACACGTGCAACTTTAGGAAAGGAAAAAGTCGTGATTTTATGAAAAACAAATGTAATTTAATGAGAAAAAAAAATCATAATTTTTACAAGAAAAAAGTTGTGTGCCTCTCGGAGAAAAAGTCATATTTAAAAAAAAACATACTCCAATTTGACAAGGAAAAAATCAAAACCAGATTTCTTTAAGAAAGGCTCGTATTTTTGCAAAGGAAAGTCAGCATTTTAAGAAAAAAAAAAACGTTTTTCCAACTTGCACATGAAATGAAAAGAGAATGAAACGTGGAAGTGTAGCTGCAGTTACCGCATGATTCAAGTGGTCTTTTTGTCATTTTTGCTCCAGAAGATCTATGCTCATGTGTTTTATGAAGTATGTTATTTCGGAACATTTCACGCACTTTTTCCTTTCAAAGGGCTCGTCGTGTGACGTTCACGCAGCGCTTCAGTGACAACACTGTGGCATTCCACGAGCGACCATGCGCACAAAACACACAAATAAGTGAGAATGAAACACGGAACTGTACCTGTAGTTGAAAATAGAGGACCAGGAAATGTAAACACCTGAAAGGAAAGAAGCAGAGGAGCGAATGAGTCACCGGTCGAAGGCTTTTAGCGACTTCTATTGGAAAGAATGCATATTGTTGTGTTCGTTTTGGAGGCGTGGGGGTGGACACTTACAGGTAAAAGAACCTGGAAGGCAGCAGCGACATCTTGACGTTGCACACAAATACACCTGCTTCCGTTGAGCGCACACAGAGGGAGGGGGCAAAACGAGGAGAAGCGGCAGAAGAAGAGGAAGGTAGAGCCCACCTTCCTTCAACTCCTACGCGGACCTCAGTGCGCCTTTTACGCACACGGCTCCGAGGAGGAGTCGCCGGAGGTGGAGGAGTCCCAGCTTGGGGGCGACAGCGGCACGGCCACGCAACATGAGGCGCGTCCTTGTTCAAACGCTTATCCAGGTTATTCACCACTTTTTGGGGAAGAAAAAACAAGATGGAATCCTCCGATCACAAGCTCCCAAAGTGCGCGTGACGGGAAGAAGTTCTACACCTTGACCGTCCCATTCCTCATCTCTTGGAGGGCTGCAGTGCGATAATAAACACATCCGAGCAAGTGTCTTCTTGTCTTCGTGCCTCGTAGCTGGCGGAGTTGATGGCGCAGCACCGCCTGTCTGTCAGCTTGGCGCGTCTGCGGCTGCACTTTGGGGCACAGAGACGCTTTTTGCTGCTTGGTGGGTGGAAACATGTCAGCCGTTTGCACCTGATAGGGTAATCATAGGACCATCAGCAGGCAGAGGAGGGTTTCTCACCCCCACCCTCCCCCCTTCCCTCTCAGTGGGCAAAAAACACGATTGATTTAAATCTGCACAGTTTTGACTTTAATTGCAGCCCCCCCCCCCCAATTAAAAGTCATGCCTTTTGTGTATTTTAAGCGAGATTTGACCATGCATCTAAAACATGAACTTTTGGGGTCTGTTTTATTCCAAATATTTATATTTCATTTGATTCTACTCATTTGAATAATTATGAAGTTTTTACCATGCATCTAAAACCTATTTTTCTATGAATATTTATATAAATATCTATATTTTTATGTATTATAATACATTTCCTATACTATCATAAATGTTATTCCGTTTGGACTTTTAAAAATGATAATAATTAGAGTTCTTTCCATTTAAAAGTCATGCATTTTGTCTATTATTTTTTTATACTAATATAAATGTACATTGAAATGTAAATGTACAAACATTGAAGCATGTTTTAGGGTGCACCTAAAACATTAAAGTAATTTGGGGTATATTATATTTATATGAATATTTATATTTTATTTTATGATAACAGAAATGTTATTTGGAATTTTGAAATCATTATCATTGCTAGTTTATCATTAGTATTAATAGTATTTAAAATAATAATAAATATATACAACAAAATATTTATTTTTGTTCTTTTTTCTGTTTTTTTTCTTTCATGCAAATGATTCATTTTTGGAATATTTGAAATCATTTTTATCGCTAGTTTATTAGTAGTATTAATAGTATTTTAAATGATTAAAGTAATAATAATTGTATGAATAAAAATGAATGATAGAAATATTTGATTTTGTTATTTATTAATTTGATGCTTTATTTCATATAAAATATTTACTTTGGAATATTTGGATTTGTGTTTACGACTCATGGCATTTATTATTATTCATAGTATTTACAATAATGAAATGATATTTTTATTTTCTTCGTTATTAATGTTCTTATTTTCTTGTCATGTTTTAATGTTAAACAGTAAGACTATGAATGTTTTTAATGACGTATCTGAGCCCTGCCATGACGAAACATTGCCGCAGTGATTGTATTGTTCCCCTGCAAGAAACTGCCTCTCTGCTGTTATTTGTGCTTTTTAAAGCTTCACCGCTTTGTGGATTGGGCCTCACCTTTCCCCAGACAGCATTCAAATGCATCTTTCCTCCCCTTTCTTTCTTTTTTTTCAATAATGTGCTATAACTTATCCTGCATTTAAATGAAAGAGAGGTGTGAAAGTGTTTACAAGCGCTTCAGAGCTGGCTGGCAGGCAGGCAGGCAGAGGTAAAAATTTAAAAAAAAGTGAGTCCTTGCACACAGCACACATCCCTGCCGCCATTACAAAAAAACTTTATTGTCCCATTAAAACTGGATCCTCCACATTCCTGCCCCATTCATATTCAAAATGATCCTAAATGATTACACACATGACTTCCCATGCGGAGATTTCACAGGCGCTCAAAATGAAGCAGCCAAATAAGCAAAAATAGCCTTTTTACAAATAATAAAAGTAAGTAAATGTTGCATGCGGCCTGCATGAATGAAGAAGGAACAAGAACGCATCAGTCAGCGCCTCCTCAAAACATGTTTGGGACGACACGCTCAGACCGTGACTTCAAAATCCACAGCAGAAAGAGGAGATAAAAAGCATCTGTGTCCTCGCCGACGACCACGGAACAAGCCGACAGTCACGGGAGTCGTCTTTGACGCCGACGTATCGGTCTGTGAAACACGCTTGAACTTAAGCGACGTCAAAACGTCCGTCCGATTAGCAGCAGCATGATGAGGTGACCCCGAAATCGCACTAAATGGCTTTTACGCGCTGTTCACTGGACAAACTTTGTCGTTTTGGCCACCCATTTTAGTTAAATGCCACACTTGTATTTTACATTTTACATTGTTTAAAAAAACATTACAATTTTAAAATATTTTAATTTTAAAATATTTTATTTGAAATTTAGTTTTAAAATGTTTGAATTAAATAAACGTTTTAAGTGAATAAAACACCAAACTTGAGGAAAACATTTTTTTGTAATTTTTTTTCAAAACATTACAATTTTAAAATATTTAAATTTTAAAATATTTTTTTAGAAAATTATTTAAAAAGTTTTGATAAAATAAACGTTTTAAGTGAGTAAAATGCCACACTTGTGGAAAACCTTTTTTTAACATAAAAAAAAAATTTATATTAACATTTTAAACATTTTAATTTTAAAATATTTTTTGAAATTTTAATTTGGAAAATATTTATATTAAATAAACTTTTTAAGTGAGTAAAATGGCACACGTGTGGGAAACAATTTTTAAACATGTTTTAATTTTTAAAATATAAAAATATATTTTAAAATGTTTTATTAAATAAACATTTTATGTGAGGAAAATGCTACACTTGCACAAAACATATTTTTAAACATGTTTAACTTAAAAAAATTACATTTGAATGAATTTTTTTTTTTAACATTTCAAATGTTTATGAAGTTTCTATCATGGAAGACATTTTCAAGCGCCAGCACGTTGCATCTATTCATGAACGAATGGACTACAGTCACAACCTGGGCTTGGGTACGCCTCAGTTTTCGTATAATTCGGTTTTGGTGGAAAGTGTTTTGTTTTTTGTGCAATATTACGTGCAACATACGTGTACGCTCTGTCAAAATGCGTGTCCTTCAAGGATGCCGCTTACAAGCACTGATAACGTATTGCGTCAAAGTCGTCAGTGCGAAGGCCGCGCTGGCTGAAAGACGTGTACGAGGCGTTAGCTCGGCGGGCAGCGCGCTTGCAGACTGCAAACACGACGTTTTACAAATTGCCAGCTGACAGCGCTTTGAGTACGAGCTGATAAAACGCCTGACATGCGGGCAGCCGCCGGTCGAGTGTAACAAGAGGATGTTTTATGAATGAGGAGAAATGGAAGGGGGGTGAGGGGGCTGCGGCGAGGGGGGGTTAGCTACTCAAGGTTTTAGGTTACCTGGTAGAGATTAGCTGACAAGAGTGAAGGAGCGAGGAAAAACAATCAAGTTGAAGGTTTTGGTTTACCTGGCGGGACAAGGAAAGTGCTTAGAGGACTACGCAATGTCCACTCTACTGGGGGGGGGGGGGGGGACTGCTTTGAGGACTACAAAAATACCACTCACCTCGGGCAACAAGGAAAGTCCCGACATCAACTTGGGGGCACAACTGCTTTGAGGACTACAAAATGTCCACTCAAATTGGAGGGACAACTGCTTTGGGGACTAAAATAATGTCCACTCATCTTGGGGGGGACAATGGCTTTGAGGACTACAAAAATATCCACTCAAGTCGGGATGGACAACTACATTCAGAACTGGACAACTTGGGGGTGGACAAGAAAAGTGCTCTGAGGACTACAAAAATGTCCACTCTACTCGGAGTGGACAACTACATTCAGAACTACAAAACGTCCACTTATCTTGGGGGGACAACTGCTTTGAGGACTACAAAAATGTCCACTCAAGTTGGGGGGACAACTGCTTTGAGGACTACAAAAATGTCCACTCAAGTTGGGGGGACAACTGCTTTGAGGACTACAAATATGTCCACTCAAGTTGGGTGACAACTGCTTTGATGACTACAAAAATGTCCACTCACCTTGGAGTGTCAAGGAAAGCACTTTGAGAACTACAAAATGTCCACTCACCATGGGAGGACAACTTGTTTGAGGACTACAAAAATGTCCTCCCACGTCGCTGGGACTTGCTTTGACCTTCCTGTCAACATCTGCATTATAAAATAAGAGAAATGCTCCAAAAAAATTGGGAAAGAAGGGATTTTACGGAAGAGTTAGTTAACTGGGTTCCTACATCCACTCCCAGACCTCCTTGCAGGCTTTTGAATTTCAACCCCGGTGCGTGGCGTGCAGCTATGCGTGTCTGTCCACAGCGACGGGACGGTGGGAATGCGGGTGAGGACATGTCACTGAAGGAGGCGGCATCGGCAGGCGGGCGAGCGCTGGGCGGGTTCAAAGGGTCCCTAGCAGGCATTTAAGGCCGCACAAAAGGAGTTGGCAGATCAGTAAGTGAAGCCCAATGTAGTACATTAGTGTCAGGACCCCCCCCCCACTTTGCACTTTCATCTCTGACACGGACATATTGACTGAAAGGGAGCGGGGGGCGGCCGATGCGGAGGGGTGACTCGGACAAGCCACCCAGAAAGTTTTCTTTCATTTTAAAGAGCACAGGCGTGTGAAGCCCCACACGGGAAGAAGGCCTTCTTCCTCTGATCTTGCTGGAATCACCCTCACCCCATTAGTGCAGGCCCCCCTCCCCACTTCCCTTTTCACACCGTCGCCCATGCGCCACTGTGGGCTACTGAGGGCTGGTGCGGGCGGGCGGCGGGGTCGCGACACCTTGACATTGCGGAGGGTGCCAGAGAGAGGAGCCAGCAGCTACCTTGTGACCTTTCAAGTATTACCTGAAGGACACGGAAGGGAAGGAAAAAAAGTGTTTGAGTAATTTGTCCCCCGTCACACCTTGTTCGCATGGAGTCATTAAAGACTCGAGAAGGGGAAGGGGTGTGTGGGGGGGAGTGAAAGGTGAAAATGAAAGCCTCACTCTTCAACAAATCATCCCCAGCAGCCCCGTGGAGTACGGTTCACATGTTACCCAAATCTCTACTTGGCAAACACTTCCGGGGTTTTTTCATCCAAAACTTAAGGCCCCGGCTTTTGTACACCGCCTTGGTTTTCGCACAATATCGCACACACAAACAAAGCAACCTACACGTTCCCGACTCACCATTCATGCTTTTTTTTTTTATTGAGTGCAACTGCTAAATAACCAGTCATGGGGCCAAAGAAACTTGCGAGTGCCAGCAAAGAAGGTGGGAAACACCAATGAATTCAATCTCGACAGGATGGATGGGAAGTCCGCATCAACTTTGAGTTCCATCAATTCCTCATTTGGAATTATTTCACATAGTTTTCCGCCTATATATAAACTATAATTACTTTCTACAAAATGTACTTTTGGGTGGTTTTCTCCTGGCACTCCCGTTTCCTCCCACATTCCAAAAACATGCATGTTAGGTTAATTGGCGACTCTAAATTGTCCATAGGTATGAATGTTAGTGTGAATGGTTGTTTGTCTATATGTGCCCTGCCATTGGCTGGCCACCAGTCCAGGGTGTACCCTGGTGGTCGCCCGAAGTCAGCTGCACAACAAAGACTCAAGTTTCACTGATTTTTTTGGATGCATGACAAAGACTCGAGTTTTACTGACCTCCGGGCACTTGACAAATGGGTGCTCAACAAAGACTCGAGTTACACTGAGTCAAAGGTGCTGACTGGTGCAAGACAAAGACTCGCTCTTTGCTGACTCACAAGTGCACAACAAAGACCTGAGTTGCACTTTCACTGACTCACGGGTACTGGACCAAGACTTCAGTTTCACTGACTTGGGTGCATGGCAAAGACTCAAGCTTCACTCCCTCATGGGTTTTCGACAAACCCACACGTGCACGACAAAGACTTGAGTTTCACTGACTCACGGGTACTTGACAAATGGGTGCTCAACAAAGAGTCGAAATTCACTGACTCAAAGGTGCACGATAAAGACTCAAGTCTCACTGACTCACGGATACTTGACAATTGGGTACACAACAAGGACTTGCATTTCACTGCATCACGGGTGCACGACAAAGACTCGAGTTTCACTGATTTTTGGATGCACAACAAAGACTCAAGTTTCACTGATTTTTTTTGGATACACAACAAAGACTCAAGTTTTACTGACCTCCGGGTACTTGACAAATGGGTGCTCGACGAAGACTCAAGTTTCACTGACTCACGGGTGCATGGCGATGACTGAAGTTTCACTGACTCATGGGTGCAAGGCAAAGAGTCAACTTTTACTGACTCACAGGTGCACAACAAAGTCTTGAGTTTCACTTTCACTGACTCACGGGTATTGGACTTGAGTTTCACTGACTTGGGTGCATGGCGAAGACTCAAGGTTCACTCACTCATGCGTTTTCGACAAATGGCTACTCGACCAAGACTCGAGTTTCACTGACTCACTGGTGCACAACAAGACTTGCGTTTTACTGACACACAGGTACTGGACGAAGACTCAAGTTTCACTGACTCATGGCTGCACGGCAAAAACTTGAGTTTCACTGATTCATGGGTATTTGACCATAATTCTAGTTTCACTGACTCACGGTACTTGGGTACTGACCCATGGGCACTTAATGAAAACTGGAGTTCCACTGACTGATGCTTACGCAATAAAGACTTGGGTTTCACTGACTCACGAGTACTCAAACAAGACTCGAGTTTCACTGACTCACTGGCGATCGCCGCCGAGCATCTACACCTCAACTGCTGAACATTTTGTGCGTGTACAAGTTTCTGCGCTCACATTTTCTGACAAGTGACTCGAGTGAAGCGAGTAATGGAGTTCTAGACTTACATATTCTCTGAGGGGGGCTGACTGTGCCACACTTTGAAAACTCCTCATAAGTGTTTTTTTGATTTGACTTTACGACGGGAAAAGAGTAAATGAAGCTGCTTGTTCAGTGCGTTTTAGCGGTAGAGGAAAGATACTTGCAGTTTTGGAAATGCTAAGTGGTAGCTTTCAAACATGGCTAAGTTTGTTACATTTGTGTTTTCTTTATGAAATTATTCATGATGTATGCTACCCATGATGTATGCAGTTTTTTTTTTTAAATATACGTACAGTCGTGTGAAAAAGAGTTTGCCCCCTTCCTGATTTATTTATTTTTTTGCACGTTTGTCACACTTAAATGTTTCAGATTATGAAACTAATTTAAATGTCAGTCAGTGAAAACACAACTGAACACAAAATGCAGCTTTTAAATTTTAAACTTTTTATTATTAAGGGAGAAAAAAAACATAACTGAGATTAATTGAGATCTATCAGTGTGGAAAAGGTTATAAAGCCATTTCTAAAGCTTTGGGATTCCAGTGAACCACAAATGGCAAAACCATGGAACAGTGGTGAACCTACCCAGAAGTGGCCGGCCAACCAAAATGACCACAAGATGTCACAAAAGACCCCACAACAACATCCAAAGAACTGCAGGCCTCACTTGCCTCAGTTAAGGTCAGTGTTCATGACTCCACCATAAGAAAGACACTGGGCAAAAACGGCCCGCATGCCAGAGTTCCAAGACCAAAACCACTGCTGAACAAAAAGAACATTAAGGCTCATCTCTATTTTGCCAGAAAACATCTTGATGATCCCCAAGACCTTTGGGAAAATACTCTGTGGTCTGATGAGACAAAAGTTGAACTTTTTGGAAGGTGTGTGTCCCATTACATTTGGCGTAAAAGTAACGCTGCATTTCAGAAAAAGAACATCATAGCAGCAGTAAAATATGGTGGTGGTAGTGTGATGGTCTGCGGCTGTTTTGCTACTTCAGGACCTGGAAGACTTGCTGTGATAAATGGAACCATGAATTCTGCTGTCTACCAAAAAATCCTGAAGGAGAATGTCCGGCCATCTGTTGGTGACCTCAAGCTGAAACCAACTTGGGTTGTGCAGCAGGACAATGATCCAAAACACACCAGCAAGTCCACCTCTGAATGGCTGAAGAAAAACAAAATGAAGACTTTGGAGTGGCCTAGTCCAAGTCCTGACCTGAATCCTATTGAGATGCTGTGGCATGACCTTAAAAAGGCGCTTCATGCTGGAAAAGCCTCCAATGTGGCTGAATGACAACAATTCTGCAAAGATGAGTGGGACAAAGTTCCTCCCCAGCGCTGTAAGAGACTCATTGCAAGTTATCACAAACGCTTGATTGCAGTTGTTGCTGCTAAGGGGGGCCCAACCACTTATTAGGTTTAGGGGGCAATCACTTTTTCACACAGGGCCATGTAGCTTTGGATTTTTTTTCTCTGTTAATAATAAAAAGTTTCATTTAAAAACTGTATTTTGTGTTTTGTTGGGTTGTCATTGACTAACATTTAAATTAGTTTGCAGAAAAACATGCAAAAAATAAGAAATCAGGAAGGGGGCAAACACTTTTTCACACCACTGTATACAGTATATCACTTCTTACAAAATATCAAAGTGGCCCTTACATCCTTTCATTTTTCACTATGTGGACCTCATCAGAAGACGTTTGGACTCCCCTGATTTAAGTGCTTGTAATTTGAATTATTTTCTATTTTTCTGAAACTTTCTGCCATTTACATGGCATGTGTATTGACACACACAGTTACCATAGCAACACCAACGTAACCACGCTGCCTCCTGTGCTGGTTTGAAAAGGTTAAATAAGAAAATTTCAACAAGCTGACCAGAAACCTTGCCGGGTTCCATCGCGACTCGTGTGATTATTTGACAAACACCCCGGGTGCACCCGCTGTATATTCCTCCTCAATCACTTGATGGATGGCGCTTTACAAGCCTCATTAACGGCACAAAGGCCCAGAGTAAATGAAAAAGACATCCTCTGGAAAACAGCTTTGAAAAGGTGATGCTTTAGAATCAAAAGGATGCGGAAGCCCACCAAGCGCGTGACCCTCACCGCCCCACCAACACACACGGCCTGGTAATTTGATGAGGACTTTGATTGCGAGTCGCCACCTTCCCGTTGCGGCGGGTGAGAAGTACTGAGTGAGTGTTCAAAGATGAAGGCTGTCTCGCTCGCGTTTATCTGATTATTGCGTGTCTGAGTGTCATCGGGTGCGTGCGGCCTGTTGTTCCCTTGTTGTCTTTACGGAGACGACGGCTTTCCGACCTGTGAAACCCACATTTGGCCTGGCTTTTATGGCGAGCGCAAGAAGGGAAAATTCAGGCACTCCCAACCTTGGGATTTCCCGTCATGTTGGGTGATTAGTGCAGGACTCTTGTAAGGATCGTGCCCCCCTAAAACCAGCTTTGTAGCTGGCGGAGGAGAAAGGAATGACCAAAGTGCGGAATAATGTTAATGGCTAGAAAAGCACTTGTGTTGCCATTGGACCTTTTTGCATTGCAGCTGGTCAAGAAACCTTCCACAGCAGTTTGTGTGGAGTGCCTCTCCTGGGGTAAGCTAGCCTGAACCTGCACTTCCACTCATCCTAATCGCTGAGCCCAATCCATTCCCCTGTCTAGCACCTCTTCAGAGGCCGCTCGCCCCCTTTGTTCTGACAATACACAAACGACCATTCAAATGGAGGGACTCTGTAATCAGTGAAATACTAGCCTCGGGGCTTTCTAGAATAGAAAAAAAGGGAGAGAAGGAAAGAGTGCAAGATAGAAATAGAGAGAGCGTGAGAGAGAGAGAGAGAGAGAGAGAGAGAGAAAATCCATCCATGACCAATAGACTCTAACTACCTGTCTGGCTTTTCAGCAGCAGATGTTATTTGGGAAAAAAGGAGGAAAATGTGCCACTCCAGATGTACAATGTGAACGTTGGATGGTATCGCTACCCACACAGGGAAAAAAAACGTTTTTGTTTTTTTTACCTTTCCCACAACATCGCTAAACTCCAAGATGAGAATATCTGCCTCATGGTGCTTCAAGGATCGAAAAGGATCATTTTGTTCATGCAAACTGGCTAGGCCAACGAAGGTGCTCAATATGACTCATCGTGTGTTTGTATCAGGGGTATCACGATACACTCATGTTCACGAGACGAGACGATACATGAGAGATTTTAACATTACTTTTAAGAAAAGTACAATGAAAAAAATATGACAGTACATTGCAATCTACTAATTTCATTTCTACTACGTTAATTCAATTCAATGTATTTACACAGCGCCAAATCACAACAGCAGTTATCTCATAAAGGAAAACAGAAAACCAACTGAAACCCCACACAAGCAAGCACTCTGTGACGGACGCAAGGAAAAACTCCCTTTCCGGAAGAAACCTCGAACAGAGCCCGGGCTCTGTGGGGCGGCCGTCTGTCTTGAGCGGTTGGATTAAAATATAAAAATAGAGTAGAGGGATAGATGGTAGATCAAGTCAAACGTCTTAGTCTTAGTCCAAGGAACATAGAGGAGTGTCTCTGCATATCAGCGTATCTAAATAAATAGAGAGTGGGGGTGTCTGCCCGCCGGATTGAGTTGGAGAGATGGTTCCACAACAGAGGAGCCTGATAACTAAATGCTCTACTTCGAGGCAAGTAATTGTAAATTCTGGGAGCTCTTAAAGATATACTGGTGCCTGACCGTGTAGTGCTTTATATGTAAGAAGGATCACTTTAAACTCAGTTCTAAATTGGACAGGTAACCACTGCGGTGAGGCTAATACGGGTGAGATATGGTCTCTTCTTCTGGTCCCGGTTAAGACTCGTGCGGCAGTATTTTGGACTAACTGAAGGGTCTTTAAAGATTTTTTAGGGCAACCTACAGTATATACAGAGAGTTACAATAAACCAACCTGGAGGTCAAGGCAACGACAAGCCGGCGTTTTTTGGATTTTCCCACTCTGGAAGCCGTTTTCAAAAAACAGCATTTCAGGTCACCCAGAACGTTCCCGTGTGGATGAGAGGCTGAAAAGACTAAATACTTTGCCGTTTTGAAAACGTTTCCGTGTGGATAGTGTGTAGCCATGGTATGCTCATGGTTTTGATCTGGGTCGGTTTTGTAAATAGGACAGTTTTTTTGGTGCCATCCAAGAACCAATCCATCAACTTGTTGCTCTGGTACAGATTAGGCTTGTTGGGCCTTGGCAGGGGTCTTCGCTCTCCTCAGTGCCACCATAGTTGTGTAAATCCTACATTACAAATCTAAACTGGAAGCCAAATGAAGCGTTGCTTTTAGTGGTAGAATGAACAGGCAATGTTAAAAGCGAAAAACAGGAGTAGCTGAGAAAAACAGTAAACCTGTAAATCAAGTAAAAGCTCGGTGGAGTGTTGTGGGTCAGGAAATGCATTATCAGGGTATAAAGAGTGGGCTTGTTTTGCATGGCTTTATAAGAAAAAAAACACTCCCTCCTCCAAGGACACTCCTGTTGGGTAACTATTTTTACATTTTAAATCAAGATACTGGGAGTATACATGGTCAGGGTTAAGTCTGTGTGTGGGTTTTTAAGTTCAGACAGGCACTACAAACTGTTCTCTGTGTCGTTTATTATAAGTGAACCTATACCTGACATATGCAGTACATTGATGAATATTGTCTACACTATCTGAATGACAAGCTGGCCAAATAGCAAATTGCGTGTGAACGTGAGCTTGAACCTTCA
Source organism: Dunckerocampus dactyliophorus (assembly GCF_027744805.1). Classification (NCBI taxonomy): domain Eukaryota; kingdom Metazoa; phylum Chordata; class Actinopteri; order Syngnathiformes; family Syngnathidae; genus Dunckerocampus; species Dunckerocampus dactyliophorus. Next base: position 3,230,880 of record NC_072829.1, on the reverse strand, counting down.
TCTTAACTCAAGAGCATGGCTCCAATAAAGGGAGACCACATGCAACGAGCATAACAGCTTTACAGAGCTCGGGGGCTCAAGTCATTACAGATTTTGGCTTTTTGAAGTTCAGGGACTGACAAATTACCTTGTAGCACCGGACTGCTCCGAGTGAGCTATGTCTTTCAAATATCTGGTGAAAAAAAAAAAAGTAGCGCTTGAGGCTGCCGCCGATCTCCTAAGAAGGATAAATACGCTCTCAATTAGGTGAACCTGATTTATTTACTGATTCATTTCTGAATAAATAAACATCACGTACCTGGTTAAAATCAAGGTTACCTCCCAAAAACCCCTCAATGGAGCATCCAAACCTGCTAAAATCAACACAAACTCAGTTCATGACTTTATTGTTCAAAGAAAAGAAAATTTGCAAATATTGTTAATTAAGACACACATCACCACAGTGGCTTCTAAAGCATCAACCTCAAGGACAAAATAACAACAAGGGAAAATAGTCCAAGTTACACAATATGCTTTACACAGAAAAGGCAGTATTTTAAATAAAAAATAGTGACTGTCGACCCCCACAAGTGTCTTTATAGGCGCTCAGGTGCACTCTGAGGGAGACTAAGAACAGAGCCCTGTGGTACCCCCAAGTAAAATGAACTTACCGTTCTAAGAAGCCAGTAAACTCGCAGAATCGTCTTGCAGAGTCCACAAATGGGTCGCGGGTCTTAATCTTGCGCTTTTATGTTATGTTTTATGTTGTTTTCATGTTCTTTTATGCAGCAGGGTGTCGTCTATTAATACTCCTACAGGGGGAGACAATGCTCTGTAGTTCTATGTGAAACCGGCTGCCATAGAAGAAGAGCAAGTGTTGTTAACAGTCTACTGGCATTAAGCTGTTGAATGTGTCATTTCCGTACGTTGTTGAGCCTTAGAAAGAGTTTGCCTGTAAGTATTTTCTGCATATTACATATCAGCTGTTTAGGCGGAATGGTGTGTCTTAGTTATCTAGATATTAATTGTCATATTTGGAGGTGTTCGGAATTGCCATGTAAAATCCCTAATGCTAAATGCTAGTGTGTTTATGGGATTTTCAATGCAAATTAGCATCGAGCTAGCGCATTTGTTTAAATGCATTTCGTTGTTGAATGTCACAGAGAAATTGCATCTTATGTAAGTTATAATTAGGGTGACCAAACGTCCTGTTTTCCCAGTACATGTTCTGTGCTGGCCTTTTTTTTCCAGAAAATGCTGAAAATGTCCTGGGTTTCATTGTTTTTCATTGTGCCACTAAAGTGATTGGCATTATGGCACTGTGTGTGTGGGTTTTTTTTTTTAGTGTTGCCAAAAAGCCACAACAAGCCAAAGAAAAAGCAAAAGATATGCACAGAGCTAATCCTTGGACGCTTGTTGAGTTGAAGTCATGTAAAAATTGGGGATGCCATGCACAATGCCCGTTCAAATTCCCAAGTTCTTGCGACTTGAGAGGGAACATTATTCCTGAAAATATTGGTTACGTTCGAAAACATAGCAAGCATTTGACCTCAGGTTCCTGTATTCTGTTTTTGAACGTTCTTCCTTTGAAATTTGTGTCTTTTGTTATTGTAATATAACAATTTTCAATCATTTCAGAGGAAGCATATTTTAAATGTACAGAAATTGTAAGGAATCTTTGAGTAAACTATGAGTATCATCTGAGTATCTCATTGCCAGGCCGTAGTTCTAATTGACATGCTTTACTTCTGTATGTTCAGCTTTACAGTGCTTCAAAGTAAAGGCTCTGAAATGAAACTCAACAGTTTTTATTGGGAACCTGTTAGCTGTCTGCTGAGCTAGCTAGCGCAGACCAAACGCCAGCGGGAGCCTTTACAATCATTTGGAGTTTGTGGATAAAACCGCATTGTTCCTGAAATGTTCATTAAACTCGTTTTGTGAAATTTCTGCAATTTGGGTCAAGGTTGGTCATTAAGGGGCGACGGAGAGTCCTGCCACCGAAGTTGAGAACCACGGATGTAGATGATGAAGCACGGAAAGGAGGTCTGCTGTCTCAAGCGGCTCTCCCCTTAACTCTACCTGTTGCTGGTTTGCGTGGATGCCCTCTTGCTATTTGTGCGTGATGTTTGTGCACGTGTGCGCCTGCGTACTAGTCCAGTTTGTGTTCGATAAGGGAGAGAATCCCCGCTCTCCGGCACAAATAAAGCCCAGCCGCAGAGCTGAGCAGAGTCGCCCTCCTTGACTCGAGAGGGGTTTAAAAAGCTGTGAGTATTCTTGTGGGTAGAGGAATGCAGCTCACATCTTTGCCATAGCAGCCGGCAAGGTAATGCGCTCGCATGTTGGCGCTTGTCGAGGTAAGCGCACCTCCCTCTCGTGTATTAATGAGCCCATGTCCTATCGCTGTACCCACTGGGCTGTGTTTTACTGCACGGGCCAGAGTTTTGCTTACGGGAAGACAGATGATGAAGCGACCCCCCCACAAACCCCCCTCTCCAGTCCCCCGCACACGAGTGTTTCACAAATCTTCAGCATTAACAACACAAACAACAAAGCAGAGCACATAGAGGGGATAAATAAGGTTTTGCTGAATATTCCCACATGCCAGAGCACACACATTGTGACAGGCTGAAAGAAAAATGTTGACATAAGCACATCATCATTGCCAATTGCCTTACACATAGAAGGGAATTATTCAGATACAGTCGTACTGTCAGAAAGAGAGAAAATGGCTGGTGATGACAATGACGGCTTCCTTTCGCTCTAATATAAACATACCAGCATGATCGCTTTTTCCCTCGGGGCGAAGCCATTGTTCCATTTAGAAAGCGCCGTGTGAATGCCTGAAATGTTCCCCTGATATTTTTTTTCTTTCTCTCTGCCTGCTCGTTTATTTGCTGGTATCCAGGTGATGCGCCAGCCTGTCACATCAAGCTCGCAAGGCCTTATTTCCTCCGAGCAAAGGTCAAAACAATCGACATGGGAGGGATGGGAGCCAGCGGTGAGGGAGGTGGTGGTGGTGGGGGGAAGCTGACAGACCACACTTGTTAGTTTGAAGTGTGACATGTCAAGCTGCAATCTACACCGCTGTAAATATGTCTGACAGCTTTTGTTTGACATGGCGGCATGAAGTTGCAATATATTCTGGAGGGAAATTCCTGATCCCTACACGGTGGGGCTGCAAAGCCGCCCCCCCCCCGAGCTTGTGTGAGTCATCAAATATTTTGAGGAAAAGTACGCTTTTAAAGTCAAAACGACCGTCAAGCCGGATTATCCAAAATAAACCCGACACATTTTTCTGTGTACAGAAATAAAAAACGAGGGCCGCACCATAAAGTGAGCCACCGTAAACCAGGGGTGCCCATTACGTCGGTCGATCGCATAAACGTCACTTTGTCATATGACATCAGTCAGCTGACATTAAGTTATTGGCAAAGATGAAGTGGTGAACAGACGTCGCAAGCTACAACAAGGAGATGCAACGTTCATTTTTATTATTTCAATTACGGATAAACTAACTCAGCGGTAAGATGCCAATATCTAAAACAAAAGTTATCCGTTCAATTGTAGCGGCTAGTTATGTAGACAAAAAAGTGAATCGTTTGATGGCTTTGCTGCGCGTCCTGAACTCCACTGTAGAAACGCGTGTTTTCAGCACTTCTGTTTCTTAAAGTATTATTTCATGATGAATTGGAAAATGTGCCCTTTGCTGAAACCTTTTAATATGTTGCCTTGACTTCGGCTGCATTGTTTTTTGCAGAATCATTTCCATTTCTTGTATTTTTGTAATTTTTGATCGCAAGTGCGAATACATGAACTGTGTGTCTAATGAACACTACGTAGCTATTTTGACAGACATACTGTAGTACCGGTACTCAGTTTATGTACACAACTATTGAGGAATTATGTGTAATTATCTTCATTGCCATATTGAATTGAATTGTGAATTACTAAATGATATCAACTACTTTGATTACCTGTAAACTGTGAATATGAAAAAGATAGATCACGTCGACTTGGAACTTGCTGAAAAAGTGCATGCACCTCTGATACCTTATACAGTACATGTACAACGAGCCAAATAAATTGCCCATTCATTTTCAATGACAAAATTGTCACAAAAAATGTGAAATTACAGCCTCCCAGCTCGCTATCATTTATTTCCTGCTGATAATGGTATCCACATCCACACAGCAACAAGCTTGCTAGTGCAGTATGTCCGCGGTGTAGAATTAGTTCCAAATTTAGCCTTTGGATTGTCAAGTTGCAATGAAAGCGCTGGTTATGCGAGGGGAGAGAAAGACACCCTCCTTTAATATTTCAGGTCTAACATGTTTACTTCTTGCGTGAAGCTTTGAATGAGCCCAGTTTATCATTTCACTGATGGTATTAGTCCAGAGGCTCATACTTAGCACTTTGTTCTTATGTTTGTTATGGTTTTATTTATTTGGAACATGCATAGTTACATTGGAATACATCACATAGTACAGTTGACAGTTCTACATGTCCAAAAAGGAGTAGGAAGAAGCAAAGCTTATTTAATCCTACCCCACATCCGTTTCACATCAATTGCAACAGATTTGTTCACTTCCTGTATTCCAAATGAACTCTTTGCTGGTTAAAATCCATAGAGAAATGATAAAGTCATATAACAATGTGGTAAAGTAGAAGTCAAGGTTCTATATAACTGTCATACCAATGGATGTACACGGTGGTTCAGGACTCTTCTTCCTTGTACTGTGCTTTGTAAACATCAACTGCTTGTACCGTTTCTTGAAATCGCTCATTTTAGTGCGTTGTTTTGAGTTCCTTGCTAAATCTGTTCCATAATTTGAATCAACATACTGAAATGCTGAAGGTTTTTAGCGTTGTTCTCGCGTATAAATGTTTTAAGTTGAATTTTTCCTGAGGTAGAAATGTGCAGCTTTCCAATTTGTATCGTTGCCAGCATTATTTAATTTGATTCTTTTTTGTGAATCTATGAAGACTAACCTGTCTTACTTGATTATAGTAGGTTATTTTAGTTGACCATTGGTCGGTTGATATCGCTATCGGTAATGAAGTGCTGGACCCTGCATATTGAATATCGATGAAAAAGCCAATATCAAGCATCTTTCTGTCTCCTATAGTCACCCGGGTGCGTGTTTATAATTTTTGAACCTTTACATATTTACAGCGATTGACTTCTTTTTACACTTGTATGACAGTTAAAAACACTGCCCATGTGATTAAATGTCTTGTAATGGTGACTAGTCCATCTGACCCTAGAAGAGATATTTCAGTTATATCCTTTTAAAATCCACTCAAACCGAAGCTCCACGGTATCACCTCATGACTGTGATGCGGACAAACAACCATTCACACTCACATTCATACCTATGGACAATTTAGAGTAGCCAATTAACCTAACATGCATGTTTTTGGAATGTGGGAGGAAACCGGAGAACCCGGAGGAAACCCACGCACGCACGGGGAGAACATGCAAATTCCACACAGAAATGCCCAACCGAGATTCAAACCCAGGTCTTCTCGATTTCCAGACTGTGACTGTGTGGCCGACATGCTGACCACGTACCACGTGCGGCTAGTCCAGAGTAAATCCACACAAACCAAAGCGCCACAGTATCACACCATGACTCCGATACGGACAAATCAAGGTCAGACGCCACTGCCACTGGGGGCCGCCAAAGTGTCAACTTGGCAGCATTTGTGTGTTTTTTTTTTAAAAGAATGCTCCGTTTTTTTTCCAACACACCTGTGAGTCCTAGTTTGAAGGGTATCGTCATAACAACACTTAGTAGTTACAGTACTGACCACATGTCCAGGCCCACAGAATTATTATATACTGCTAACACATGTTGACAACATCTGTTGTTGTGCAGCACTGAACTACATGCACAGATGTGTGCCAAAAAATTGCACATCCCTTTAGGTCATGAGCGGGGGGATAAAAGCAAGAAATGTCCCTGCCTGCAGAGATATTTACATTTACAAGACTTTACATTTCTCTCCAGCAGGGAGCAAAAATATAGCCTAAAGGTTACATTCATTAAAAAAAAAAAAAAAAAACTATATTGGGGAATAACACCAGACTACAAGAAGCAGTGTCTGCTTTTAGGTATCAAAAGTGGAATTATAAAAATGCAGGCTGAGGCATTCTCACAGCACTCCTCACATTCCCAAAAGGCATTGGAAAGACCAGAGCGGGACAAGGTTGCATAATCCACGCAGTGGATTCAAAGAAAAGAACGCCTGGTTCCAGAGAGCGATATACCCTAACGTGTCCAGGACGTTGGCGTAACGCTCCAGGCGGCAGCAAGTTGTAGCTTAATTGCTACTAGTTGATACAAGCTGTACCAAGAATGGCTCAAATCCATTTGTGTTGGAACGCTACACTTTTTTTAAGGTCATGAGGTTCAGTCAAGTGGGGTCGTCAGACAAAGCTGACCCTTGCTCACCTGAATTCTTGTGATATTTTTACTATAGTCCACTAAAATAAAGTGGAGAACTATTTGCAAACATCTCCCAAGGTGAGTCTACAGTCTCAGTATTTCCCCTGCAAGAGTCGTAAGCAGGGAAATTTAGGACGTAAAGGTGCTTCTATTCACTTAATTTGACACGACGTGACAGGTGGCAGAAAATAACAAATACCAGTAGAGCGTTAGGTTGAAAATAATGTGTTTTCTGTTTGCTTGCAACATCTGAACTGATTGGAAAGTATTTTTTCCATCATTTTTGCAAAAGCGGCAAAAACCGTCAATTTTCATCATGTAGCTGGTGGGAAAATAAACATAAGTAGAGTAGAAGCACCAAAGCTGAACATTTTACTTTTCATATCCTTTCAACATTTAATTTTTGGGGGATTTTCTAACATTTTTCCTATAGAAAATAATACAAACATAAATAACCTGTTCCAGGGTAAAACTGTCACCAACATAATCTGTTGGTGACAGTTTTACCGTCAACGTCAACGTCAACGTCTGATCGGTTTGGCGTTCGAAACATTTCTCCCATAAGAAATAATATCAATCATCTGCTACAGCGTCAAGCTGTGGTCACCAAAACCTACATGGGGTGCCCCCAAGGAGGCGCATTCTCAGCGAACATGCAAAGGAAGATGCATCGCTGCCGTGAGGTATGGAGCACCAAGCCAGTGGAACCACTAAGGTCTTTGCTTTCAATCTCCAATTTGTTTGGATTTTGAAACATTTCCTATAGGAAATAATGGAATCATCTGTTCCAAGTTCAAACAGTGTTCACCAAAATCCTACATGCAGAACATGCTCTGTGTGTACGGCTCCACAATCTACAGAATGAGGGTCCGATTTTGCGCAAGGGGGCGCATTCTCGGCAAACGGGCAAAGGACGCACATCGCTGCTGTGAGGCATAGAGCACCAAGTTGTTATGCAGCGAGGAGATAAAATATGAATTCTGCCTGAGGCTCCAATTTGGACAGGGGTGCCCGACTGTACAGGTAATGTTTTTAAGTAAGTCGTTTTTAATCTCGTACGCTTTCAACATCCAATTTGTTTGGGTTTTGAAACATTTCTCACATAGGAAATAATGGATTTGTCTGTTCCTGGGTGGAACTATGACTGACAAAACCTTTAATAACTGCCCAGGCAATGTTTTAAGGTAGCGTTTTCATTTTCATATTAAGTGTAAAAAGAAGTTAACCAATGTATAATGATACAAAAATAGAATAAAGTAGGACTAAGTACACACCAGCTGCTCTAAGAGGCTGCCTTTTTAAATCGACGTTTATCGTAATTAATATTAAGTCAGCATATTATATCGTTATTGTTGCTATTGTCATAGCAATACAAATGGCTTAATTGCGGTGCACGCTCGTGAACCCGTGCATGCAACACTACAAAGCCGGCGTTCATGTGTCAGCACCTCCAGGCGACTGGAATTCCGAGTCGACCACAAAAAGGGAGGGGGTGTGAGCTGGGCACGCGGGTTGATTTCCACGTGCCTCGCAACGGTCTTGTTCGGAGGGCGACGCCGTGCGTCATCCCGTGGCTGCATCCGCCAAAGCCAGCCTCACTTCCACATGGCTGGGGGGCAAAGAAGAGGTTCAGCTGGGAGTGAAGTAATGCCTGACTCACACTTCAGGTAAAGACTTCATCATTGCTTTCTTGCACTAAAAAGGCTTGGCTGAGGCCCGGTAGCCCTCGGCGCCACCCAGTGGTGATGGTGGAGCTTTGAAGGTCGTTACGCTAATGAGGAACGAGGAGAAACAGTGTCGCAAATGATGAGAAAAAGAACCAAAATGAAGTAAAACTACACACCGTTTGAAGACACGTAAAGGGGAAGGAACAGGAAGGTGTGATACTGCCATCTAGAGGTGTTTTATAGGTATTAATGTATTTCATTGTACTGCGCAGACAGATTTCTGGTTCTATGGCTATCATCATACTCGTTTTTGTCATCACCTGTACCCTCCTGAGGTAAAGCAAAAGCAAAAGAAAAACACATTTTTCCGATACATTTTCATTGAACTCCAAATGTAATACTTTTGGGGCATTTGAAGACTCTTTAAGAGACCATGTCAAGACTTGTCTTTATTTAGGCAAATTGTACAGGCTGGTTAAAGATGAATGAACCATGTTCCAATTGTAAGACACAAGTTGAGTCACCTTAGCAATTCACATTTGGTATTGCACCTGCATATGCACTGATATGAAGTCATACTTACTCTACAAACTACAGTTTTTACAGATTAAGGGAGTTGTTCTAACAGTATAGTAGTCCAAACTTTATCATTTTAACCTAATTATACCTCATCAACACAATGCAATCACGTACAGTCTTCAAAACACAAACAATGTCTCATTAGGGAAACTAAAGGAAAAGAACAATGTGAGTTTTAAATAAAACATAAAAGACAATCACAAAAAAGGGCGGATTACGCATTGCTATCTTTACACACTAAAATATTGTTGTTCAGCTGCCGTATGCACAATACTTACACTCACCTCAAATATAAACGCACAACTTTAGTTTTTGCTGCCATCCCAAGACGCACAACTTTTTCTATGAACACAAAAAGGCGTATTTCTCTCAGATATTGTTCACAAATCTACACTTCTGCTTGTCTAGAAAATCCCTCCAACTCACGTGTGGCAAATCGAGATGCTGATAAGACAGCATGATTATCGAGTACCTTAGGCTGGCCACAACAAAAGGCCACTCAAAAATGTGCGGTTTTATCACACAGCACAATGCCATGGGTGTCGCCAAGTGTTGAGGGAATGTGTACAGCCACTTTGCGCTTCAAATTTGGCAGCTTCACTCTGTCAGTTTTTTTTTTTTTTAAAACATATAGTATTAATACATCATTGCTGTTTTGTGGTTGAACACGGCCTATTAGTCAAAAATATGCATATTTAGGGAAATGTTTTGCCTAAATGAAGCATTTCCAGCATAAAAATGGCTAAATGAACAAAAATGCAAATATAAGGCACTCAGAAGATGCATTCAAAGATGATATCGTGATGATATGTAGTATTCTACACTGGCCTCTAGGTGTCAATAATGTTACACCGGTGAGACAATAGCCACCACAGGAAGTACAGTGGCACCTTGGGTAATGTCCGCCCCGGTTTTGGTTGCCTTGGCTTGCGTTCACCCGCTTGTTTAGCGTCCGGTTTGTTTACGCCGTCATCTTGGCTCACGCGCAAAGACAAATCTGGCGATACTTGCACGTGATCGCACAATGCACTGTGGGCTGCGGGCGCCATTTTAGAGCAACAGCATTTGTTGACTTGTTGCAGGAGAGAGATACGCGACGTAACAAACAGACGGGCTGCACAAAACAGAAACAGAAAAAACGTCCCGCGTAACAGTCTTATCAATGTGGCGGCGCATCGAGGGTGACACCCGGTGTCTCTGCTGGTTTCATTTTACATCCATTTCATTTCAAACATAAACATTCCAACTTATTGTAGCATGTTCGGGTCAAACATAGCACACGTCACCAGACGTAAGGCATCCTCGCCAGCGCACTTCCGCAACGTCACTTCCGCTGGCGTTTTTAAAAATATTTTCTATATTAAATGGCAAGGATCAAGTTAACTGGTTCTAGAAAGTTTGTTTAGTTTGATATATTTTTTTACACTTTTGCAAATTGCGGTTGCAGCAGAATGTGTTTATTATGTTAACTGATGGTTTTGTCGTTATTTTTTTCCAACAAAACTAGATAAAAGTTATGTTACATGTTCAGTTGTCCATTCATTTGTCATTTGCAATTCTTTTTGCATCAAGTAAAACTATAATTATTGTCTATAAAATGTGTTTTGTGTTAACATTTTTGGGTGTCTGGAACTGATTAATTGGATTTACATTGTTTTCTATGGGAAAATTTGCTTTGGTTAGAGTGCGTTTTGTTTTGAGTCAGACCTTCTGGAACGGATTAATGACGTTAATCAAGGCACCGCTGTACTGTAAAGAACAGGAAGTAAAAAAAAGAACAAGAAGAAACTTTCCCAATGCTAACGTGCGAGTCTATATTAGGTCTTATTTTCTCTTATCATATCTACTATATTGTGTAATATGATCGTAAAGGCGGCTATAGGGGTGTTATTACATGAACAGAGTGCTCTAATAATGTTAAAAAGCGTCGTAAACAAGTTTTCTATGTTCTAACTACCAAAATATTCCATTTATAAATAAGAAATCCTACTTTGCGGAAATTCAATTATTACAGTTAACCGCAATTAATTGCAATCAACGAGGGATTACTGTACATCCAAACGGCCTCACAACCACTGACCACGTGTAACGACACCAGCCCAGGATCTCCGAAGCCGGCACCTTTACCTCCAAGATGGTTTGAGACCAGCCACTGACAAACAGCTGCTGCAACAATGGTGTTGCATTATTACAAACTGTCTGAAACCCCAATACAGTGAAACTGTACATTTGTGGTGGCCTTTTAGTGTGACCAGGCTAAGGCTGTGCAAAGGAAAAGTGCTCACTAACACAAATTCAGACAGATCTGTGAACGATATTTGAAAGATACAGGCCTTTGGCATACATGAGTTCAGCTCATGAAAGATGGGAGCAAACACAAAAGTATATATTGTATATAGTGTTGCTATTTTTTTGAGTGTCTTTGTAGAAAAAAAACACATTCAATTCAGCGGAGGGACCCTAAGACAAAACAAAAATGAGATTTTGCGACATGATCGATGTAGCAAATGAAGAGTCGGTAGATGAGATGAACACGGTTACAAGGTTTTATTCCAAGTAATCATTAGCGACAAAGCTGACGCGAGCCATTTGTATCGTTAAAAGACGGCATCCCGGTGCCAACATTTGCCCCGTAAAACGGCATCATAAACACATAATAAGCGTGGATTGAGCGCACGCTTTTAGCCGTCAGACATCCGCGAGTGCAAACAATTAAGGAGGGCTTGTGTACTTTATGTGGTTTCTGTCAAGGTGACATCATTCTATGCTCATGTCATTCTCTGATAGATACCTTATGATTATGTTGCAATAAACACCATGCTCTTGCTGAATCACAGGATTGTCCTACGTTCAAATGCACTGCAGGCCACTTGGACATGCGCCGATGCAACTCGTGATGGTTCCCTGTGCTTTTAATTTCTTCTTAATGCGCCGCTTTGAGGAGTCAAACAGAAAAACACATCTGTCGGGTTTTATAGAACACACTGATTTTCTACATCGAAGCTATTCGTTACGTCTGCGGCCGGTTTCTATATTTCGACATGACTCCGGGAATAAAACCTTACATTTGCATCAAATGTGTTAAAAGAGAAAAGCAGAAAGGGAAAGAATGACACCCGTCTGATCCAGAAGCGCCAGGTGTGTTCCTGGAAGAACATCAAGCGAGAAAATTCGTTTGAGTTGGAAAGATATGCAACAGTTACTGCAGCATGTACTGCAACTAGATGAGTGTTTTTATTTCTATAGAGTTGGCTTCTGAATCGCTGTGGGGACTGCTGGATAACCAAACCGTGGCTTTGGTGTTGACGGTGCTTACTTAAACACAAAAACTGTACAAAGCATGTATAACAAAGTCATATAAAGCAAACAAACATAACATGGCTGTCATTCACATAAGAACTGGGACGTATCTCATTGTACAGTAGAGACATTTAAAGGCACATTCTGCAATATTTCCGATTTCATGACTGACTCTTTTGGACGCACAGGTTAACAGAACGCAGAGCTCCCACGGTCGGTGTCGGCCGCAATGGTAGATGTTTTTTGTTTTGTTTTTTTTTTTTTAATGGAACATGCAAGCAAAGTAAGATGCAGACACGCCAATCCCAGCATGCACACAATTACACATCTTGCACCACCTGAATGTAATAAAATGTGACATCTGCAGGTGCTTCATGTTTTATAGCTACTGTTGTAGGATTTACACCCGCGTGTGTGTGTGTGTGTGTGTGTGTGTGTGTGTGTGTGTGTGTGTGTGAAGGACTTAAAACTCACCGTTTGAAGAGGAAGATAGAGTCACATGCAATTGGGCTTGTTGTACAGAAGTCATTGACTGATGCTCATATCCCGAGAAGTCATGACTGGAGATCTTGCATCAGATCAGGCATTAATTTGCCTGTGCCTTTTATGAGGAACCCAGCCTTCTTTATTCAATTCTTCAAATGCCTTGATATTGTCATGTATGTATGAACGTAAAAGCAGCAGGTGGCACTCAGCAGCAGGTCTGAACTGGCCATGTGTCGCCTCGCTCTCCTACAGGTGGTGCGGATTGACATGTGACAAGATGGGCGGCTTGTGCTAAATGTGTCATAGGGTGAAATACTAGTGGCTCCACGTCGTGCGTCTAAAAAGGGGTCCCTTGCGAGCCATACAAAGATGTTGACACGATAAAAGGCTAAGTAGGAAATGTCGCCGACTGTGCCTTTAAATCACCTGACGGGACGCAACAACATCATTTCAGAAGAAGGCGAGGACGTCTACTTCCTCTCCATCTTCACCGTATTTACAAATCTCCACAGGTCCTTGACCACCTGAGAAAGAGAGAAGGGTAGACAGACAAAAGTCGAGCATGAGAGACGTGACTCACTTTTACTACATGTTTTTGTGCGTCTCGCCTAGATGGGGCTGCCGGGTAGCGACGAGGGCTTGGGTGGGGGCAGTAGTACATACCAGAGTATATGAGTAGGTGCTTCAGGTCTGACAAAGCTCAGCCTTGGCGGACGAAACCAAAAGCATTTCCACAGATGTTTCTACACAGCGAGATCAACAAGCTCTCTCCAGGCCCGTCATGAGCGCCGCTTCGACTTGTCAGAGCTTTCACTCGCATTTTACACCTCCTTTACACTGCATGGCCGACATGCAACTACACTGCAATTCTAAATGCAGGGTTTCCCGTACATTAGTTTATCTGTGGTGGGTCGCCACAAATAAAAGCGGGCCGCCACAGAAACTTTCCGCTAGCTTTTTTGTTTTAAAGTTTTGCAGCTCTCTGCTCACCTTTGCTGACCTTTTACATTATAATGATGTGTCTGAACTGAGTGTTGTCACAACTCCGTCCAGCAGATGGCATTGTAACACAACTAGTGCAAAAGGACACAGTCGTCAAACAGAAGGACAGTCTTACAAACAGAACAACAAGTAGCAGGGCAAGTTAACACACAACAACAATTAGGGGTGCATGACAAATATCGGACCGATATGAGGAATTATGACGTCATACCAATAAATTCACTAATATTAAAAAATAGCTGCGATAACCCATAATTGAGTTAGCGTGAGTTAGCATGTGCAAATCATCGAATCCTTTTCTCCTACATGTGACGTGCCGTAAACTCGTGTTGTAAACAAGCATAGCGTCAATTGTATAGGATCCAACACCCTCCACCCCAGCACCACAATTACAGCACACCTGTGGGAAACACTGCAATACATGTCCATAACACAGTACTACTACCTGACACTGTGCTTAAACCTCTTTGGATGACTAATTCTGCACCACAAAATAAAACGCAAGGGCTGTTATATTGCCACTAAAATGACAAGAAAGCATTGGCAAAGATTTAGTTAGTCCAATAAGATAACAACAAGGTTCTCCTGGGCTGGTCAAAGGCCTTGAATGTGAATGTGAGACTGGTACCATCCGCATACCACCAGTCTCTTCATTAAGGCTACAAAAGACACACACACACTCCAGTAAATCACTGGAAAAGAGTTGGTCTTGGCAGGTGTACTCCCCTTCTGCCTCAAAACAGGCCCACCGACACAAAATGGACATAATTCAAAGAGAACGCGCCGTCCCAGAGGAGATCTGTGAGATCTACTGGATAGTGTAATGTTTGTCAACCGTGTGAAGAACAATGGTGCATTCCTGCATATCCATCATGGCAAACAGCTCTTCAGGCTTTCAATGAAAGGAAAATGCCTCCTGACCCGACGACTGCCAAGAGCCCGGGCAAAAGCGGCAGCTACCGACGTTGATATAGCGGAACCTCTGAGGTCAAATGCAACCTAAAGTCGTATGATTCCGAATTTCGTCAACATTTTCTGGGAAAATACACTTCTCTCAACTTTATAGACACGTTGCTACAGCATCTGAAGGATCAACTCCAAAGGTTGATAAGAGCGTTAAAAAGCACACTTTTACACTAGACGTCTGTCACGCAACATCAAAGAATGATTAGGTTGATTTTTCTTATATTATGCAGAGCTTAACTTATTTTTCCGCGTGCTTTTCGCTGGGGTTCCGTTCTGGGGGACAACTGCCAAAAAATGCGAGTTTCACATGGCTCAGACATAGCACACAACTATGGTGTGTTCAAGCACCGCCAAAATCTCAACGCTTGACGAAAAAACATTATCAGTGAAGCATAAAGACAAACGTGTACAAACTCTAGGCTTTTTTTTTTTTAACATTGTGTACCTTTTATCTGTATTATCACATAGTTAGAAATTATTAATGACTTATGGTGAATGAGATGCGTTTTCTGTGACTGATTTTTTTGGACCAAAACCCTGCCAATGTGCTGTAAAACACTGACACTGGCGTCTTATTCTACTATGACTTGATTATAACGCCACCTCTGTCATAGTACAGCTATGGATAGCAATTTAAAAACAGCCAAATATGAACCACGCAATAATAAACCTGGCATATTTCTTTCAAGTCGAAAATAAACAACTCTCGTGACTACACACAAATCACAAGAACAAAAAAACTAGCAATCTAGCAATACATAACTCATGCTTTGACAGCTAAATGTGCATCTTACAGAAAAGGGCTCAGTTAGCTGTGGGTTGTGAAACCATGTGCTGTCAATAAATGCACAAAAAAAATACATCCAATTACTTACGCTTTTGTCAGAAATATTAAGGGAGTTCCTCACAAAATTCTCAAACTTCTGCTCCGTCTTGGGCAGCAGTCCCCCCTGATTCAAGAGGACAGTAAATCATCCAAGTCAGTCATGCGGCAGACACTCAATTAACAAAAGCAATTTGCAAAAAAATAAAAATAAAGCCATGATATTGGCCATACCTCTTTGGCTGCCGCTGACAACTTGCTCTTTATCTCGGCCAAAGACTGAGATTTAGACGGCCCGGTCTGGGGTTTGTCTTTTCCTGGAACAGGTGTCTGCAAAAAAATATATATTGGCCAGATAAGACAGACTGATTGGGACGTCAAATTGAGAGCTGTAGATTTGAAAGAGTGCATATTTTTATAATATTTCTTCTTTAATTCAGCTTCCATTTTTTTTTCCACAGCCATATCTGTCCTGATTATGGTGAATAAAAAAATAGATCATCTCCACGGTAAATTCATCAACCATGATGGATCCTCAGGGCATTGAAATGGTCGCAACTGGACAATTCAGATTGTCCACGCCTCTCATGAGTTCATGCTCATAGCTTCAGTCTGAGGGGATGGAGTACCCAAGTATTTATCCTCTAAAGTAGAGGAACGCCCCAACTAAAAATGGTTTAACGCTTTGGGACGCAAAACAACAGTCGTTAAGATACAATAGAGTTGTCTTAGAAGGCTCTCCACCTCTCATGAGCTCATGCTCAAGACTAGGTTGGACACTTCTAGTCTGATGGGATGGTGTCGGACCCAAGTATTCATCCTCAAAAGGTCGAGGCACGCTCCAACAAAAATGGTTTCACTCTTTTGGGGCACAAAACAACAGTCGTTGAGATACAGCGGAATTGTCTTAGAAGCGGTTCCACCTGTCATGAGTTTATCCTCAGGACTAGGTAGGACAGCTCTAGTCTGAGGGGATGGTGTCGGACCCAAACATTTACCTTCTAAGGTAGAGGCACGCCCCAACCAAGAATGGTTTCACTCTTTTGAGACAGAAAACGACAGTGGAGTTGTCCTAGAAGACGTTCCGCCTCTCATCCGAGCAGGCTTCATCAGCTTATGCTCAAGACTCTCCTCAGACTGGAGCTGTCATGCCACTTGTTATGATGGATCAATATTACGACCCCATGGAACAGACTGGGCTTCAGCTCCATCGTGACCTATTTAGTCTGCTCCGCATGTTAACAGCCTTGGCACAAGGAAGCAGCTGGACGGAGATAAGAGAATAAGAAGGGACGACAAAATGTAACCTAATTACAACATCTTTTTTTCACTTTTTACACATCCGATGCAAAATAATGACTTTATTGCTTGCAAGCCAGAGTGGGCGAGCCCCTGACGCTCCAGCGTGCAAGAGACATTGTTAAAATGGATTTTTCCATCAATGGCAAATGAAAGACATGTGCAACACAAGTGTTTAAGCTTGTCATTGTCAAAAATGACTTGATGTTTCTAATGAACTATTATGAGTCAGAAATTACATTCCGTGAATCCTGGGATGACATCACAGGCTGCTAATTCAAATCGTGACTGAGTGAAGGGAGGCAGTGTTGGAGGTGTGTCTGGGCAACGAGGCCCCAAGAGGTCTTCAATTAGGAAGTGTCTGAATGTGACATCCACACACACACATACATACACACACACACGCGCGCACACACACACACACACACACACACACACACACACACACACACACATCCATACTGGATGTTACACAAGCCAAAAGAGCTTGCCCCTACACGCAAAGCCAGCGTGGAATCCAAAGAAATTGCAGGGTTTCATCGATAGTCAGGAACATGCATGAAAGAAGCAAGAAGCGACTCATTGCACACAACATGAATGGTCCAGTTGTCGATTGGGCTCCTGCTGATGGCCGCTGGAAGTTATCTTTCCTCCAGAAATATGGTGTTAAATCATGAATAACTCTTTGCTTAAGTTGTGTGTATAATGTTCCCAAGAGTGAACTTTTCCTTGAGAAGAAAAATCTCCCCGATTGGCCACATCATGCCGCCCGACTCAGTCCAAGACATTTTTTCTCTCACCCGAAGAGCCAGAGAGCTGTGTGCAAACACCTGATTTTCTTCTCAGCGCAGTTGACAGCACATGGCTGGTGTGGAGAAATATGCTGAATTTGATAAAAGTAACACCGAATAATCATAAGAATATGAACATGCAGTCATGTGTCCCCGTCCCGGAGAGACCTGTGTTTTACAACGGACATCAAAAGGTCGAAATAAAAGGAGAAAAACTTGGCGCTACAGACACAGAGCGCATATGCTGCTGGCTCCCGGCCAGACAAATCCACTACATTTATTATTTACAGGCAACTCTCTGCATAAGCCAGCTCCAAAAGGCCAGCTGTGGACCCGAAACAGCTGATAAACACAACGGCAAGCTTTTTCATCTGGCCCAGACGCTGATTACAGATGCCACAAGACATGGAACTTAATCACAAGCACGCTCTCATTCGACGCAATCTGTCGTCTTCAATCCAAAGCAAACACGTGTTTTGCAACACCTTTGCTCATCAAGTTTGCCCAGGGGGGGCTGCGAGTTCCACAAAGCCACAATGAGAGATGTGGCTGACATGACCAAGCGGCCTCAATCACCGATAAGCGCTACGTTAAGTCAACCCCGGTTCTCCTAATCTAGCACCGTGCATGCTCTCATAAACGAGGCGCCGCAGGCTTGAATCAACAAGAACAAGCCATAATCCTCCACAAATACGGGGCTAAATCAAGTTTAGATGCTGGGAGGCAAAAGCGTTACCAGCTATTCAAGAACTGTGAATACATAATCAATTAGATTTAAATATACCCATGTTTGCTAATACCAAACAGAGTAGAGTAATATTTAGTAGATCATATTTTATATTCATACAATTATTTATTATCTTAATATTTTAGGGGAAAAATAAAAAAATATATATATTTTTGGACCAAATATCGCAAATTTGTGTGGTCGCCAATGCTGAATCGAGGATGTGGGGGGATTCATTGCACAGTAATCCCTCACCACTTCGCGCTTTGAATTTTGCTGCTTCACATCAAGGTTTTCAAAAACATACTACCGTATATTCAGTACTAAAAGCCGCTGCTTTTTTCACACGCTTTGAACCCTGACACGTAAACAATAATGTGGCTAAAAAGAAATAGAGTTCCCATGATGCTTAGAGTGCAGATTAAGGAAGTACCGTGTTTTTATCCGACAAATCTTAAGTAAGTTTGACCAAGCGTAGGATTACGACAGTTTCTGCTTGCACTAGTGATGTGCAAATTGATACTGAAATATTGATACTTCCGACACCAGCTCTTCATGCTCTGAAATCTATTCTCAAATCAAAACATCAACACTTTAGTCATTTGAGGTAATGTTTGTCTGAGACATTTGTTGAACCGTTGACCGATTGTAAAAGAAGCTATGCGTGAACTGTGAAGTTTTCATTTTTAAAGTAGTTCTTAACAATTAATCATTTATTTTAATAGTTTTATTATTTTACAGTTTTTATTGTTTAAAATACCATTTTTACATACAGTATTTTATATGATTTTATATATATACTTCAGAGTTTAAAATAATTAAATAAATCACAAGTTATTAATTTGTGTAAATTAAAAATTTATTTAATAAATTAATTCAATGTCTCATATTCTTTTGCTATGCTATAAAGAATACAATTATATGATACTATGATATGAAATACACTACGTACTTTTGAAAATTTACCAGACACATTAGTCGAATTTGCAAAGTATCTATATCGGATCGGTATCGCTGATGCCAGCCTGAATTTTACTCAGTATCAGATCGGAAACGACATTAGTGGTGGACTGCTGTTGAACTCTGATGAAAACTCGTCAGAGCTAACGAGTGACGCTGGAAACACCATGTGCTGGTAAGATTGCAAGGTTAATAGCGTGTCTTTTTGTGTAAATACCCCATGCTACAACATGGACACATGCGGCGTATATACAAGTGTTGCCTTTATGTGTACAAAAAAAGGATTTACAGTGATTAATAAATCATCAATGCCCCCAAAATTTGCATATTAAAGCATTTTTTTATTTTTTGAAGCATTTTTAAAGCATAAAAATGTCTAAATGAACTAAAATCCAAATACAAGGCATTCAGAAGACGCATTAAAAGACATGTTGTGATGATATGTAGTATTTTATACAACAACCACTGCAGGAGGTTCTGTCTAGAACATGGATGTAAAAAAAGAACAAGAAACTCTCCCAATGCTAATGTGTGTGAGTCAATATTATGTCTTATATGTCTTATTTTCTCTTATTATATGTCTACTATATTGGATAATAGGAATGTAAAGATGACTATAGGGGTGTAAGTTCAGGTCTAGAAGGCTCTAATAATGTTAAAAAAATATATATCTGGAGGATCGTAAACAGGTTTTCTATGCTCTAACTACAAAAATGCTTGATTTATAAATAAGCAATCCTACTTATTGTCTTATCACAGTCGGGTTTGGAACCAATTAACCGCGATAAATGAGGGATTACTGTATTCATCTTGGAAGAAAAAGAAGAAAAAGCCAAGCAGGCGCAGAGTTGCCTCTTTCATGCTGAGTGGTTAAGCGGTAGTACACTGAAGTCTTGCACGCTATGCTGCCATCTTGCGTGGCGTCATGCAAATTTATCTAAAAAAAAAAAAAAAACTTCTGTCTTTGAGTCCTTAATGATGTCATGTCATTTTTCTGGATATTAAGTCAGGTCATGTATTGTCACCAGAGGGGTTTGTCTTTTTGAAGGTTCTCATGCGCATTAGTTCCAATCTGAGGAGTCATACCCACATAAAAAAATATCTTTATAGTTAATGCTATCCAGATAGGCACCTGTTTTAACACATGTCAATCAGCTGCTTCAAAACAATGACTCATCCTCTGGGATAAGTCTGAGCAAAGTGGTTAACAACTTTACAACTCTGACGTCTGCTCTCAGGCATAACTTCTCCTAACTCATCAATGTAAGGAAAACCAGCTGGGAGATGAATGCGCTCGAGCGCGACGTCGCCGACTCTCATGACAGGCCTCGTTACGCAAGGAGGTGCGGCGACACGCTGGGCCGGCGAGAGGCGAGAACTGCAGTGCTGGCAGCAGATCTGACGAGGCAATCTAATGGCCAGTCACCTGCATTTAGGGGAGAAAAAACAGACATCCACGCCCTCTTTCTTGCTCCTCGGGGGCATCTGGAAGCGCAAGCTGCACCAGACATCAAACGCTGGTAATGAGAGCAATTGGGAAAAGGTGTGTCCAGGAAGTAAGGGGTGTGAAGAGGTTGTCAAGAGGGAACAGTTGTTGGGTACAAGAGAGGGGATGGAAACAGGCAAAGCTCCAAATCCAAACCGATCGTTAGGATGGTTTCGGCCCATCTTGCTCATCCCCGGAGCATTCTCAAACAACAGGATCAACAGAGGCAGACCGTCCGGCTGTTCTCGAGGAATCTATTCCTCGCCATGGGAGTCTAGTCGTTAGTGTTGTTAGCATTAAACACACCAATCCCAACCTTAGCAGAGGTCAAATAAGCAGCACTTGGCGCGGGTGTACTGTCTTTGTGGTGAAATTGTCTTATCTTTGCCCCTGTCACAGCCATTTGATCAAATGCTTAGCCAAATGTGCAGAGTAGCCAGGACAATGTGTATTCCCTGGTGTGTATGTTGCTGTGGAAGGCATCAAAGGTGGCTGCAACCCAAGACGCCGGGGTCGCGACAAGGGGGTCACGGGTTTAAACCTTGCCCCAGGAAACCATTTTAGAGGTCAGGTGTGTTTGCTTAAAGAGAGGCAGAGTGGAGGATTTGGGCTTTGAAAGAAATGTACTATCAGGCTGAGCTAATTGCAATGTGCTTATCACATTCCTGAGCAAGACAGATTCCCGTTGACGATATTTGGGTGTAAAATCAATGAAAGCGACAATGTGGCTCCACAATAGTTGGACACAGATTACGATGTTTGTCAGTCCGTGATCGTACTGTGGCGCTCTTTGTCTGCAGAGCGCTTTGCTTTGTTTGCAACAGCATATGTCACACTTCCATTTCGTTAAGTAAATCTTCAAAACGCACGCTAAAAACTAGGGGTGCCAATCCGATATTAATACTGAATTGTGGTCCCTCGTTTATCATGGTTCATTAGTTCCAGACCTGACTGTGATAAGTGAATTTCCACAAAGTAGAGTCCTTACTTACAAATGGAATATTTTCATAGTTACAGCATAGAAAACCTGTTTACGACCTTCTAAATACGGTTTTAAACCTTATTAGAGCCTTCCAGGCATGAAACAACACCCCTATAGCCACCTTTCACTCATATTACCCAATATAGTAGACATAATAAGAGCAAATATGCCATTTAAGACACAAATAAAACTCATACTCATTTTAGCGTAGTTTTACTTTGGCACAGCAGCCTGTAATAGGGATTATTGTGCCTATTATTGTGCCTAGAGATTATTGAAACCTGTTGTTCTGGCGATCAAGTCTGGTGCTGGTGTGTGTCACCGAACATTACAGTAAAATCACTGACACCTAGTAGAATAGTACATATCATCACAACGTCTTTGAATGCGTCTTCTGAATGCCTTCTATTTGTTTTACTTCATTTGGACATTTTTATGCTTGAAAATGCTTAATTTAGGGGGGAAAAAGTGTCAAATTTGCTTAAATGTGCATATTTTTAAACTAATAATATGTAGTATTCAACCATTAAATAGCATGATTTATCAATTAACATTGAAAAACCGTGATAGAGTGAAGCCGCAAAATTCGAAGCGCAACGTGCGGATGGATCTCATTATATCGTCCTGCATCTAAACTCTCCGATGTTAAGCACTGTAATGCAAGCAGCCCATCCGGCACTTTTATCCAGCAGTGCCCGGACAGATCCCACGTGATTGCAAAAACAGCTCGTGCTAAGGTGAAAATCCGCAAAAACTTCGCCATGCACAAGTCCCCTGCGGTGGCACAGAAAACAAAACAACAACATGAAATGTCCGCAAAGCTTTAGAAATTGAGTTTTTGTCGGCTGACTGTTGTTCTCTGTTTGAGTAATATCACTTGATCAAGCCTTTTCTAACATTCCAAACTCCAAAATAAGTAATAAAAGCATGCATGATTCACCCTGATATTGGATCGGCTTGATATCGGCATGGGCCGATACTCAAGGCTGCAATGACGGTATTGTATCAGAAGTGAAAAAGTTGTATAGTTCTAAGAGTTTTCCTACCTTAACCTGTGCTTGGAGCCCTGATCCTAACGGTTTTGCTGCGGGGCCGTTATGTTTCATCATTCTCTTGTTGGCCTTCTTTGACTTTTCTGGGCTCTGGAAGAAAGAAGATACATTACACATACATAAAGCTAACAATAAATAGATGTGTCTAAAATGAGTCATTCCTTTATGACTCTAAACAAAGGACGGACAACACAAATTAGTGTAATTTCCTACTAATAACTCCCCCAGTAAACCATCATCATTGTTCCCCTGCACACCGCAGGCCTTCCAATTAGGTTTCTATTGGTAGAATTCACCTGTGTGATTATCCAGTCATGGCAGAGAGAACCTACAGTTCCTGAACACCAACCCCTTTCCTCGCCTCAGAGCGGCTTACGAGCGTAATTGCCTGTGTTGACATAACGACTACAAGACCATTACGCGTGTCGTTTCCTCCAGCGATACCTCTAGCCAGACAAAGTGACAGCGTTTACAACAGGTTTCGCGCAAGACGAGACGAGAGTGGTGGAAGAAGGCTCTTCAATCATGACGACAGCCTTGCCATGTTCCGGTACTGAGGACAGAACGACGATGCTTTCTGTGGTCAACAGGGTACAGCGTTACCATAAATGCAGAACCCAAGGATCCCAGAGCATACTTGAAGAACAAAGTTATCTGTGGCGTGCTACTACATGGTTTCTTACTGACAATTAGAAGTCCCTGAAGCATTGTTCTTATTACCTTAGCACCCACATCCAATTTGAATAGCTTACCTACAAACTCACATCTGTGTTTTACCTGGACTAGCTCAACAGGCAATGTTTGAAGCTGCATTTTTAGGCTCATACAAGTGTCAAAATAAGTTACAGCTACAGATGAATTCTGTCACTTCTTTTTGTCGTCTTTTTTTTTGTTAAAGGTCAGAAACCAGACAGAGAAGATTTCATACTTTGTTCCGTGGTCCTTGAACGCACCACAGTTATGTGCTATGAGACAAAAAACTGACACCTCTTGACTACTTTCTCCAGCTTCATAAATCCAAAGAGAAGACAAACTGCCGTGTCTTTGAACTTGAACACGATATATATGTGTATATATGTGTGTGTGTGTGTGTGTACACATACTGTACATATTTATTTTTTTATTTTTACTTTATACTTTGTACTTATATTTTTGATTATAGTTAACATTACTTAAAAAATATTTTTTCTCTATATATATTTTTGTTTCAAATATTTTTATATTATATTAAGCTCAAAAAATATTTTTAAAGCTACAATTTTTTTTTTATCAAAAAGATCATTCATCTTTCTTTGCTAAACGTATTTGTTCTGTCAGTTTTGACAGACAATGTCTCATTTTTGTTGTTGTCAAATCCGATTTAAAATACATGAAAATTAAAGTTTGCTCTTGGCACCTTGACTTCTTTCAATGATTGATAGACAGACAGACAGTCAGACAGACAGGTAGATAGATACAAAGTGAAAATGCCAATAATCAAATGTGTCATAACATCATGAGGCGAACAGACATTAATATGGTTTCACAATTACAGGTGGTCCTCTGAGGGTAGCCATAACTGCGATGTGGCCAACAGTGGAGCGGAGTAAGGTAAGTCCTATTATAATGTGTTTAAAGTCACGTTTTTGTGCTCATACAAGTGTAAAAATAAGTTAAGCACTGCTATTCTTAAGACATAGGAACAATAAAACACAAATCTCACTTTTTTTTTTAAACATTCTTCATTGTCTTACATGTGTAGTCAGAAGTTAACCACTAGGAAAACATACATATTGTCCAACATTGTTGTGCTAACCAAATAAGCTGTCCACATTGAGACTAAATGAAGAAATACTAAACAAGTCCCTCCAGCCCTTCTAGCTACAGCTACCACCACTATTTAAAAATGGGACCCGGCGGAAGACTAGAAGTGTGAAGACATGGATTGGGGTCACGGAGGGGAGGGCGACGGTGTGTGTGTGTGTGTGTTGGAGGGGGGGGGGGGAGGTTTTGGAGGAGAAGACAACAGAATAAATCAACAGGTGACAGACACGCTCAGCTGTCATCTGACCCCGAGGCGAGGACCGGCGCTCATGTCGCAGGTATGCGCATCTGCCCCGCTTTGATCTCTCGCCTTGGCGTGGTTTCTTTCTTTTGTGAAAGCAAAGAAAGACAATTAAATAGGGCTGATGCACACGTGCACTTGTGATGGCAAAGACACGCAAAATACAAAGTGTTCAAAGGTTCGGGCCAGGTGCGCGGCTGAAATGACACGAGGCTATAAGAATTTAAAATTGTGTGAAGTCAGCGTATGTGTTTACACAATCTTGTTGATAGAGATGCATGTGCGTTCTCTGCAAATATGCAGCAACACACACACACACGCACGCATACATGTGTGCAAATGTGTGCTAGCATGAAATAGTGCCGTCTCTCTGAGACAGTGAGAACCCACGTAGATTACAGAGGAGAAATCCAATCATTACACCACGCACACCCTGTGTTTTACGCGTTGAAAACAGGTGGGTGCAAGAGCGAACAGGATGAAAACGTTTTGCCTCATACACACACACACACACACACACACACACACACACACACACACACACACACAAAACAGTGGACGGTCAGCGGGTGCAGGAATGGCAATGGGGCGGGAGGGCTGGGAGGGCCTGATCAAAATGAAATGTTGCCACAGGATATGTTCGTCTGGGGGAGTTTAAATGATGTGGTTGAAACAAAAAAAGGAGAGCAGGCGGGTAAAACGCTCAAGAGAAACGTCTGACTCGCCTGACACCTAGTGGACAATACTGGACTACCAACAGACCAAAGAAACACTATCCTGTCTTCCTAGCTGCAGGCGCTAGAACATACTAAAAAGACAACACATTGTAGTAACAATACAAAATGCAATGTGACCAAGCAACCTCCTTCTTATAATAATATAAATAATACACAGCAACTCATGAATAAACCATTAACTCATTCAATACCAATGATGTATTTATACGATTTTAAACCTGAACGCCCGATCCAAAAGACGTCTTTTACATTTTTTTGCACGAGAGGCAAAAAGAGGTGATGACGCAACTGCACTGTAAAAGAAGCCACTTTTAAAGCAGTTTCAAGACATAAAAACGACCACAAGGTGGCAGAAGTGCATATGATAAGAGCTCGGCATGGATCTTTTGCATGTAAAAACACACTCGACAGCAAGGAAGACGTGACAGCGTGGAGGAGTGTAGTGTGCAGAAGGTTACACATCGTAGGAAAATTTTAATACATGCACATGCACACAACTGCACGCACGCGCATGCACACACAGTGTAGTTCCAAATGTGATATTGTAAATAGTTCATGGTGTTATATTTGTAAATAAATTGTTATTTTGATGTAAAACGGTATGGTATAGTTATATAGATAGAGATAGATATTTGAGCTGTCACAAAAGCAAAAACTGTGGGTCTAAGTGAAAGTTAAGCTTGAAATGTGTCTTTTCACAAAAAGCTGTTTTTCTCCCTTCTCTTGTCAGGAACTGATATTTTCCTGAAACTCACCTACAGTGTGTTCTACTGCTGATTACTAAAGAACGGAAAAAGGTACAAACAAACTTTTTTTTCTGATGAAAGACGAGAGTCTAATCTTTCTTTTGGTAGGTTCAATGTTCATATAGCCATAGAACACAATATTCTGTGTGCCTTGACAGATCAGTCAAAATCATCTAAAATGGGCAGTAGTGAAGGGGTTGAATTTTGAAAAATGGCTGGGATTGAATGAGTTACACATACGGTGCAGCTAATAATGAATAATTATCCATTTAAAAAAATCTACAGACACGCCAGGCTTACCTTCTTGGCACTCTTCTGGGGCGTCACTGCATTTTCATCACTGTCGTCCTCTTCATCACTAAGACATGAAGGTGACAATCAAATACCCTTTGCCTGACGAGTGAGATGATCGCACAAAAAGAAACGTACTCGTCGTCGTCGTCATCATCCTCCTCGTCGCTGTCCTCATCCGTCTCCATCTTCAGCTTTTTCTGCAAAAAAATAAAAGAAATAAATTGAATGAGAGCTCACCGGGGGTGTCACAAGATCTCGCGAGATTAAAACGTGACAAGACTTCTCGTCTCGCTAGCACTTGGCTTGGGACAATAATAAATCAATTCATCAATCACAGAATAAACCAAAATCAAACAAATCCCGGAGGTCATTTGAAGCCCATGGCTGTTTTTTTACTGGCCCGCGGCACATTCTACAGATATAATAGTAAAACTAAAAAAACAAACAGCAAAAATGGAAAAATCCAACAAGAAAGTCGCAATTTTAGGAGAATAACGTTGGAATATTATGCGAAAAAAAAATTATTTTAGTAGCATTAAGTTGAAGTATTACAGAATTTTTTTTAAAATTTTATTATGGAAAAACAAACAAATCAATGAATAAAGTTTGATTACTTGGAAAAATTGTGTTGCGGAAAGAAATTATAATCCTATAAGAATAAAGTAAAAATATAGGATTAAAATCATACTGATGAGAAGGAACTTTACAAGAAGAAAGTTGAAATAGTTGGAGAAAAATGCTTATTCTAATGACAAATAAAGTCGCAATTTAAAAATAAACTCGTAATATTATGAACAAAAATTTTGTCATTTTAGTAGCATAGAGTTTAAATATTTTAAAAAAAAATTAAGTTGTAATATGATGAGCAACAAACTAAACAAAATAAAGTTGTATTTTTTGGAAAATTAGGTTGGTGTAAAAGTTATAATCATGGAATAAAGTCATAATAGATGAAAACAAAATTTTAGAAGATTATTTATGAAGAAAGTTCAAATATTTGAAAAAAACAACAGCACAAAAAAGAGCAAAGGGTAACAATCATACTAATAATAGGCTTTTCCACCAAAACCACAAAGCTAAGATGCAGTTTTTAGCGTCTTTACAAAATATCGAAGTGGCCCTTGCATCCTTATATTTTTTAGTATGTGACCCTTGCTGGAAAAAGTCTGGACACCCCTGGTCTAGAACTACAAGTGAACTTTCTTCTGTTGCTTCTTTTTGTCAGTCAGATGGAGGACGGGTCCACAGTAGCACCTGCTGCTCATCGAAAAGAGCGATAGGTGCTTTCGTGTCATGGGCGTCGGCTTGAATGGCCACATCTTTTATAATGTTTAATAGGGACGTCCGATATTGGCTTTTTTGCCGATAAACGATATGCCGATATTGTCCAACTCTCAATTTCCGATTACGATATCAACTGATACCAATATGCATAACATCACATATCTCGTGTCATGGAATTATTATATTCTGGGGCCCCTCAATATTTTTTAGACATTTAAACATTTCTCTTGGAGATTAATAAAGTATCTATCTATCTATCTTGAATTGTTGCTTGTTGTCGGATTGAGTGGATTGGTGCCACCTACCTCAACTCCTGTGTCGTTGTGAATCGCATCTCCGCATTTGGTGACCCTCGACGTGGGTAAAAATGTCGACTGACAACAGTTTTTTTTTTATTTTGGGCTTTCATTATAGGGAAAAACACAATACCGATATCAACATTAAATTTTTATGCCAATTTTGGGCCAATGGACAACCCTAATGTTTGCTTATGTCTTTGCTCCAGTGATTGTGCTTTTCGTCAAAAATGTATATTTCACACTTTGTTCGACCATCCTTGAACACACCGTGGTTACGTGCTCTGACGCGCAAAAGTGAATCCTCTACATAATTTTCTCCGACGCTGCCACATCTTAATAATTCCACCAATTCCAAGACAAACTGTCATGTTCTTTAACTTGAACACACACATTTTTTGCGAAAAATAGCGCCAATGTGGCTAAGTTGGAAATCCCTCCTGCAAAATCTTCTTATTCTTTGGCAGACCAGGTGCATATGAGATGTGTCACCAAGCGAAGTTACACAGAAAGTCCCATTATAATGTTTTTATGAGCGAGGGAGAATGACCGTATTGGAAACATACAGCTATTGCAAATTTGACTGCAGCAACCAAAGTGCCACCAAACATTTACGCTTAACGCAGAACTGATTTCACGAGTGAACAAGAAACTGAAACAGCTACCAGCGCAGCCTTTTTCCCTTTCATCAAGCTCGCGGGCCGCTTCACCGGCGACGTGTTGTGTTCTTCTTCATCGTCTGACTCTTTCACACCTGAAAAGCAACCACAAGCGTTTTAGCACCGCGGCGACTCCGGCTTCATTCACAACTGCATGACTGCCCTCAAAAACAGTCAAGATATTTTAATATAAACTTTAAACACATGACGCATACTGTTTGTGTGCGGCGTCATGTTGTCTTCAATACTCACTGACAAAATGTTGCCCGCTGATGTGCACCGGCCCGGAACCTGACAGGAGACGTAAGGTAACTGGTGGCGTGATCTCAAATCCACCTAAACTCATCTGGGAAAGGAAAAGACAACACAATTGATGTAAAAGCAACAAAGAAGTGATATTTTGCTGGCTTGCACGCCATCGGGCGTCACTTAAAATAAAACTTGATGTGTTTTTGACTCACAGAGGGCAGGACGGATGGCTTCAGTACGACCAGTGGCACTTTGGTGGCCTTCCCATCATATGTGAGGGCCTCCACTTCCACCATGTGGAACTTGTCCTCAGCCTCGGCTCCCAAGCACGCCTGAAAGAGCAGCAGCAGAGCATATATGTATCACAAATTTCAGCATATATCAAACTAGGCATATGCTAATAGCTTTGTGGCTATCTTCTGTTTTGAGACCACAACTTATACAAAGCTTTGGATAATTGCAATTTTCATTTTAAGCTGAGTTGACTGGCAGTAGTCCACAGTTATTTAAGGAAATAAAACGCTTTTAATCCACACAGGTAATCGACAGGTGAGCGGTGATCACGTGACAGCCCTTAAAAAAACATGGCGGACTAGCACCAGAGGAGAGACTTTGGCGCCTTTTCAAATAGCGTCGCCACGCAACTCAGCTCTATAAAACATGAACAAACGCTACCACAACATCCCGAAGCTAACAGTTTTCTTCAACAAACACTTAATGCTACGGTACGGGGGCATTATGCTTTTAAATGGCTGCCTTACTGCTTTAATTGACAACTGTTGCTCCGTTTCATCGTCGTCGACGTCAACTTTGTACTCCCTTTTGTCCGATTTGAGGGTACAACCTGGAGAGAGAAGCACGTAGGGAACCTGTAACGAATGGTACGTGTTTCCACAATAAGACGACAGAGACATGGAGTAATGAGATGGATGTATGTGTGTATGTATGGGTGTGTGTTGTTGTGTCGTTTGTCCCCCTGCTAGCTAACAAAAGAGCACAATTGGCGCGGTTAGGGGGGCAGCCAGATTAACCACATGCACTGCTAGCGTCCTCTGATTTAACGTATCGTGTGTGTTGGACTAAAACGCTATACAACTGATTGTGCGAAGGAGTAAATATAGGTTTGTCGAATGTTTGAGCTCACCAAATAAGTACATTTGAGGTCTGTTCATATCTGAAATTTCGCCCTCCATCTTTGTTGTGTACGTGGGTTTACTTCCGCAGGTTACTCTGACGGACGTGCGACAGAGCCACTGGAGGACGGAAATGTTCGGTGACGCTGCAAAGGGTTGAACCAATAGGAATGGACGAGAGGGCGGGACAAACGACTGAGACTTCTTCTGTGAATGAACACTAGAGGGAGCTATAGTGATGTGGATTGAGGTAAGACTGCTTTCACGCAAAACTGAAAGCATATTTTAAGATTTAATGAGACGTTATGGAAAAAAACACATTTCAACAGACTGGCAATTCAGCAGTATATTAGTATAGATTAAAAAAACCCAAGTACTTCACTTCCAAATAACTATCAATTTGCTTATTTTTTTCGTTTTTTTTAATTACCAGCAGTGTAGTGCTAAAATACAAATCTCAGTTTTTATTTTAAGAATGGTCCCTCTCACCAGGTGGGTTGTTTGGACTAAATAAAAGAGGCATTTGGTCAGCGATATTAAAAGTCCTACCCAGGGGGCACTCGTAGCCTTTTAGAGGAGTCTTCTGTGGTTGTTAAAAATTACTGATAATAAAATGGGGATGTTAAAGCCATGGCATTTTAGAATATTACAGGATAAATTAGCCTAGTAGGGAAAAAAGCATGCTTTAATACTCGTATGATGGGATGGGCTCTGATGGGATTTAGGGCAGGTGGTAAATAAAACGTAATGTATAATAAAATATACATGCTGATGCCTCTTATGTCGGGTATGTTTTATTCATGAAAATGCGACCTTGCCAGTGACTTTGAAGCAAGCGTGTGAAGCTCGTCTTGACCGCTCCTGTGTTTTAATTGCTGCCGTACCGTGAAGCTCTGAGGCGGGATTGTGAAACACCAGCTGAATTTGTCCGACGTCTTTCTAAACCAGCGTCACGGCGTTGCACGGCAGGTGTTGAGTCACACGGGCCAAAAAGCGTGTGAGCCAACAGCAATGACTTGTCTTCATGCATGGCCGACAGCTGGAGGAGGCACATCTGCACTCGACACGTAGCCTTGTCCATGAAAGCATACACCGTTTCATGTGGACAGTGCAGGTTTGCTTCATTATGCTTGCGTATACAGGTATTCTTACAAGGGTTCCTAGCGATCACACCACACCTGGCATCAAAACACCACTTTTAAAGCACCACTTTTAAA
Source organism: Dunckerocampus dactyliophorus (assembly GCF_027744805.1). Lineage (NCBI taxonomy): Eukaryota > Metazoa > Chordata > Actinopteri > Syngnathiformes > Syngnathidae > Dunckerocampus > Dunckerocampus dactyliophorus. The sequence continues at coordinate 3,199,673 of NC_072829.1, read as the reverse complement.
GCGCTTGTGTGTGTAAGGCTCATCCTGCACTTGTACTGTGCAAGAAACCCTGCTAGTGCTAATCAATTTGAGTATTTGTTTTCAGTGAAGAATGTTTTTATTTTTTTATTTTATAAAAAAAATAAAATACATTTAAAATAAATTTTTAATAAATAAATTCCAATAAATGTGATTTGATTTAAATATAAAATAATCAATTAAATTAAAATAAAAGTAATGTTTTATTACAGATGACTGTCCAATATTATTAGAGATCACTGTAAATACTCTTTATGATAAACCTTTTTTTACACCAGTTTCAAACTGCTATAATATACTAAGCTTATATAATATTTGTTTTCAATAAAAATGGGTTTTTTAATTTTTAAAATTTTATTTCTTTATATTTATACACTAGGTCCCCAACTTACGAACACCCGACTAGCAAACATTCGCGGATACGAACACAAGCCGACTGGTCTATGTTTTATTTTATTTTGCCTTGTAGTCGCTCAATCAGTATTTATACTGCTACTGTACATGCTTGACCAGTAGAGGGCACTGTGACACTGCTAATGGGACCAACAGAGGCAGCGTTAGAGCTAATGGGACCAACACAGGAAGAGTTAGACACTGGGGAGATAAAGCTAAATGGAAAGCTAAATTATACAACCCGGACAGAGCGTGTGATTAAAGTTTATGAAGCATTAATAGGCCTGTTTAATTCTACACCACCCACAGAACACTACCTCTTTTAGAAGAGTCTAACGACGACTACGATTTGTCCTTTTTTTCAATATCTCCTCCTCCAACTCCACCACAACGACATATGCTCGACCACTCCTCTTCAAAGGTAAATAACATTTATCATTATGTATTATTATATCACTTTTGTTGTTGTTTTTTTCATTGATTATCCTATTTTAATATTACTACTGCATATACATACTGTATATGTATACACGTACATGTAGTACCTATATCATTGGTAATATTTCCTTTTCCCCTACTTAAGAACAATTCGACATAAGAACGGTCGTCTGGAACCAATTGTGTTCGTAAGTTGGGGACCTAGTGTATATTTTTATGTATTTTTTTAATTGTGTTTATTTTGTTTCCCAAGTAATAAAGAAATAAATTTTTTTACGCAACCATAAAACCCATCACCAAAAGTCTCATGTCATTCCTAATGAGCTATTTCCGGCGTCTGTTGACGTAACGTGACGAGGTGGTACATTAACGTAACATTAACAGTAATTCAGATAACTATATCCTAAACAACATAACTAGTTTACTTGCAGCTTGTAATCTGCAGAATATGATTTTCTTTTTGGGGGCATTTGTGTTCCATCTTTCTCAGTTGTCTTTATAAGTTGATGTTTATATTGTCAATTTTCAGCGGTACAGGAGTGATAGAAGTAGCAGACTGGACGAGACTGGAGCGCCCTCTCGTGGCTGTCGGTGTGAAATAAAACGTATATAAGTCGCTCCGGAGTATAAGTCGCAGGACCAGCCAAACCATGAAATAAAAGTGTGTCTTATAGTCTGGAAAATACGGTATTTTTCTTGAAATGGAGTTGAATTTCACACAAACGAGGCACTAATGGTGCAAAAGAAATACACAGTTGGGTGTTGATAGATTTATTTCATATTAATAATAAAGCAATAAACGTGAACAAAAATCTCAAATTATGGGTTTGTTTTAAATATTCCACTACAAGGTTTATGCACGTAGCTAAGGACGCAAATACTTTGGTGAAATAGTCCAGTTTGACTGGAATTTAGTGCGTAACTTTGCATAATATTTCCCTCCAATTGGCTCTGAGAACATTTTAGTGTGATTTTAAAAAGAAATTGCCCCAAAGAGCGCCTTTTGAACACCTCCAAATATGCAATTAAATGGATAACGAAGATTCACATTCCACTTAAACAGCAAGATTGGACACAAGATCGGCACATTCAACATCTTAATGGCAGTAGAATACCAACAAATATTGTTGGTCTTCTTCTGACATGACCCGCCATCCGCGCGACTTAAACTGGTGCTTTTATTCTGAAGGAGATATATTTTTTTAAAGCAGCATGGTGTCGTCTATTAATACTCCTACAGGTGGCGACAGCGCTCTGCAGTACTGTTGGAAAGACCAACAAGAAGACCAGTGCCATTAAGAAGTTGAATGTGTCGCAACTGTCTCTTGTTGAGCCTTGGACCCACCAGTTGAGAATCGCTATTTTTGAGTCTCAACTGCTTCATTTATGTGTATTATTGTTATTATTATTATTTTTGCCTAGAGTGAATGTTTTTGCTCCAGAACTTTCACAAGTGAGCGCAAGCTTGTCAGGTGATTGTCAGGAAAATGTTTTCTTCTATTAGATGACGTCTGATTTAAATGTTTAGCAAGTGAATTCACTCTGAAATTGACCATTGGTTCGTAAAAAAAAAAAAAAAACGGGCGCGGCGCCGCTGGCGTGTAACAACTTGCACATTAAACCAAATTCATCCTAACTTTTAATACGCGAGCAAACGGGCGACAGCTGGGAATGGTGTTGGCGTGACGGTGGAGTGGGTGTCAGGCCGCTGGTTAAATAAACATGTTAGATAAACCAGCGTCTTTATTTAGACAGTCTGTGAAACAGTCGGCATTGTAGAACGTATTTTATAGCAGGATTAGTGAGGGATAAACAGTTTGTCCGAGTTTATTTCTTGTTTGGGTTTCTTCTCTAAATCAAGAAAACAATGTCAAGTGTCCAACAGCTGATTTGTTGTTATTTGGATTGAATGAATATCGGATTGCATGATTGAGCGTAATAAAGCTGCAGGGAAGTGACAGTGAAGCTCTTTGGAGAAGTCTTTGGACATTTTACTGGACATAAAAGACTCCAAGTATTAGACGTTTCAGTTGTAATGTTGATTAGTGTGTTTATTGGATTGGGAGAGTCAAAGTAGGTTACGCTTATAGTCTTGATCTATGTAACTAAGTACTGTACATCAAATAAAAATATATGTTTTAATAATTATTTTAATATTTTTCATATTTTTATTAGAATTGATTTGAAACAATTCCCTTAAAGTAAAAAAAAGTTGTTTTTAAAAATGTATTTTTGAAAAATTATGTACTGTATGTATATACAGTATATTATGTGTGTGTATGTATATAAAGTGGTGTGAAAAAGTCTTTGCCCCCCCCTTCCTGATTTCTTCTTTTTTGCATGTTTGTCACACTTAAATGTTTCAGATCATCAAACAAATGTAAATATTAGTCAATGACAACACAACTGGACAGAAAATGCAGTTTTTAAATGATTTTTATTTTTAAGGAAGAAAAAAAATGCTACATGTCCCTGTGTGACAATGTGATGGGCCCCTAAACCTAATAAGTGGTTGGGCCCCCCTTAGCAGCAACAACTGCAATCAAGCGTTTGTGATAACTTGCAATGAGTCTCTTACAGCGCTGGGGAGGAACTTTGTCCCACTCATCTTTGCAGAATTGTTGTCATTCAGCCACATTGGAGGCTTTTCCAGCATGAAGCGCCTTTTTAAGGTCATGCCACAGCATCTCAATAGGATTCAGGTCAGGACTTGGACTAGGCCACTCCAAAGTCTTCATTTTGTTTTTCTTCAGCCATTCAGAGGTGGGCTTGCTGGTGTGTTTGGGATCATTGTCCTGCTGCAGAACCCAAGTTGGTTTCAGCTTGAGGTCACCAACAGATGGCCGGAAATTCTCCTTCAGCAGAATTCATGGTTCCATTTATCACAGCAAGTCTTCCAGGTCCTGAAGCAGCAAAACTGCCCCAGACAATCACACTACCGCCACCATATTTTACTGTTGGCATGATGTTGTTTTTCTGAAATGCACACTAACATTGACTTTAACTGAGGCAAGTGAGGTCTGCACTTCTTTGGATGTTGTTGTGGGGTCTTTTGTGACCTCTTGGATGAGTTATTGCTGCGCTCTTGGGGTTATTTTGGTTGGCCGGCCACTCCTGGGAAGGTTCACCACCGTTCCATGTTTTCATCATTTGTGGATAATGGCTCTCACTGTGGTTCGCTGGAGTCCCAAAGCTTTAGAAATGGCTTTATAACCTTTTCCACACAGATAGATCTCAATTAATCTCAGTTAAGTTATGTTTTAACAGGGGGCAGTCACGCAGGGCCATGTAGGTTTAGATTTTTTTCCTCTCTTCATAATAAAAAGTTTCATTTAAAAACTGCATTTTGTATTCAGTTGTGTTGTCATTGACTAATTTTTCCTTTTTTGTGATCTGAAATGATTGTGACGAACATGCAAAGAAAATAAGAAATCCCAAAGGGGCAAACACTTTTTTTCACACCACTCTGTTTTTAAGAGATGTTTAGTTATTTCCTTTGAATGTGTATATTTAATTTTTACAATTATTTTGAGATGTGCTAAACAAACAAAAATAAAATGCGTTGCAATGTAACTATGTTTAAATATAGATACTCAAGTCAAAGATTACAAAGCACATAAAGGTCTATGGAGTATAACTATGTTCATGAAATGTCTGAGGCTTCAATAAATACTTGAATATCTAAGTGGAGTATGTATTGCCTCCAAGCAGCTTGCATCAGTGTTTATAGTCGGGATGTCTGCAGCCTCTCTGTGCTGCTCTAAGTGAACCGTGGACGCTTCAATGGCCGCCTGATTCTAAGTTAAACGTTTCCAAAGAATGGAGACAAGTGACGGGCACAGACCAAGCGTGACGCAGAGCAAACACAAACACACACACACACACACACACACACTGTGCGCCAAATAGTTGTCTGCTTTCCCTGCCCGATAGGAAGTCCGATACGAGGTCTACTGTTTGTCCATGAAGACATAAGCTTAGGGTGTAGAGCACCACGAGCAGGGAGAAGGATAAAAAATAAAAAAAAATCTTTAAGCACCTGCAGTAAAACACAATGCGCGCTTATGAAAACAGCCAAGGGAGGAATTTTTCCAAAATGAGCCAAGTCACGTCTTCAAGGCCCTGCGAGACAGGGAGATGAAAGCAGCGGCGAGTGAAGGAAATGTGGGTTGGGGCGGTGGCGGCGTCACCTGGAGAGGAGGCCGCCACTGACAGGATCCCGACCAAGCAAGACGCCCCGAAGATACGACGGGATGACGACTGGACGCGGCCCGAGCGTCTCGCGGGGTTGTCGGGGGTGAATGCGTGTGCGGACAGCTGTTAGCAGGCGTGACGGCAACCTTCAGCGGGACGCGAGCTGACAGACACTCTTGACGTTTTTACAAAATCTAGGAATTTTTGGACGTACAGCAACTTTCTTGTCATCACAATAATCCCTGATAACATAAACCTGGAAAATCCGCCGCAAATGTTGTAATGTGCACGCCAGGCCAGTAGTTGGCGATGTCACTAATTCATACGCGCATACGGTACAGTCATACATATCGGCATTCACACATACTGATGGTGATGATATCAAAGTACGCCAATGATGCGGTCATCGTTATTTTCAGTACACAACATTAGAGGGAATGAAAACTTGTACAGTCTTCCTGTACATGAAGCATCCGTGACATTTCAATATTTAAGATCAGTGGATACTGTAGTCCACTTTTCCAAGTATATTTGTACAAATAACTGCAACAAAATGGATTGAAATGAAGTGTTTTGTAAGAAGCATGGTTTCCACTAGGATTTTTTAAAGCTATGGTAGTGGGCTGCCGCTGTGTCGTGCTGCTGCTGACTCTACCATTTTTTTTTCTCCTTTTTTAGGAAAAATTGCAATTTTTTTATGACGTATTTATTTATTAACTAATTAATTTAACTTTTTTATGTAACAACTAGCAGATCATGATCATGGCAAAACTGTTGATTTCATGGCAAAGTTGCTGAGAGCACTGCCAACATTTAAACTGCACTTTATTTACAAAGCACATCTCCACTCAATGTGCTCATTTGTCATTAAATACTGGTGTCATGCTGGAATAGAACACTTATGAAAATACTAAGAGGTGAAGCAAATGTTATTTGGTGAACTACTCAACATCAGCTGGCGAGCTACCTGTTGGAGACCCCTGTGATAGCGTCACTGTCTAAAGCTGGACACGCTACGTGTTTCTGTTGCACAACTTCAACACACAGCTAGTGTTTTGAAGACACGCCGTAAGTATTATAATGATAACAACAGAGCAAGATTGTTAAGTAACACTTTAAAAAAGTAAGTTGTGATGATGCTCGTAGCTCGCCTGTGGGACAAAAATGAGCTAGCTCGATGCCGCCAGCCAGGCATGTAAACGAAAATGGCAGAAAGTGGAATGAGATTGAAATGTGAGCGATCACACACGCTGGCATAGATAGGCTTAGCATGTGTCAATTGACTACACATTTTACGGGCTATTGTTCATTTTCCCCAAGTCAACACAAGACGTGTCCCGTATCGGGTCACACATGCGCAAGTGCCAGCAAGGCAGACAGGCGATTCCGGTGCATGCTTAACAGAATAAAGCGCAGTGAAACATTTTTATGATATTTGATCGTTTTCAACCTAATTGTGGTCAATATTTGCGTAAATAAGTTACATATGTATCCTTATAACAGATACAGTATATCCATTCATACAATATATTACTTTTTTTTTTTTCAAACCCTCATTTTTAAAGTGTAGCGGCTTTTATTTTGTAGTGGTGCACCGCCCCAATCAATTACATGTAGTGGAAACCCTGAGAAGGCAAACCATATACCGATACTGTTTTGCCCCCACTGCGGAAATAAGGCGTTTTTGCTGCAGAAAACGCATCTCGTTCACCTTAAGTTGGTAACAATCTATAAATACGTGATGATATGGGTAAAATATACAACATACATGAGCCACTGTTTAAAAAAAAAAAAAAAAGCACACAATTTTTACATGTTTATGTCTTTACGCTTCCCTGATAATGTTTTCTCGTCAATTGTTGTCAAAAAAGAAACTTATACAATCCATTCCAGAAGGTCCAACTCAAACCGAAATGTGTAATCCAACATTGTGTCTGAAATTTGACCAGCGAGGGCCACATAGTGAAAAATGAAAGGATGCAACTTTGCCACTTTGATATTTAGTAAAGCAACTCATGTAGATATGCTAACAGGTTACAGTATATACTGTATACAGTATTTCAAGAAACAAACCACATCTCAGCTTTGTCATATAGGTGAAAAAGCCTATTATTAGTATCAACTTCACTCTTTGCTCTTTTTTCCCCCATTTTTGCTGTTGTTTGCTTTATTTTCCAAATATTTCTTCATGACCATAGTTCATGACCATAGGTGAGGGTAGGAACGTAGATCGGCCGGTAAATTGAGAGCTTTGCCTTTTGGCTTAGCTCTCTCTTCACCACAACAGACCGATGTAGAGTCCGCATCACTGCAGACGCCGCACCAATTCGCTTGTCGATCTCGCGTTCCATCCTTCCTTCACTCGTGAACAAGACCCCAAGGTACCTAAACTCCTCCACTTGGGGCAGGATCTCATCCCCGACCCGGAGATGGCATTCAACCCTTTTCCGGCCTATGGTCATGAGCTTTGGGTAATGACCGAAAGGACAAGATCGTGGGTACAAGCGGCCGAAATGAGTTTTCTCCGTAGAGTGGCTGGGCTCTCCCTCATAGATAAGGTGAGAAGCACTCGGAGAGACTCGGAGTAGAACCGCTACTCCTCCACATTGAGAGGAGCCAGATGAGGTGGCTTGGGCATCTGGTCAGGATGCCTCCCGGACGCCTCCCTGGGGAGGTGTTCAGGGCAGGTCCGACCGGTAGAAGGCCTCGGGAAAGACCCAGGACACGTTGGAGAGACTCTGTTTCCCAACTGGCCTGGGAACGCCTCGGGATCCGCCGGGAGGAGCAGGACGAAGTGGCCGGGGAGAGGAAAATCTGGGCCTCCCTGCTTAGGCTGTTACCCCCGCGACCAGATCTCGAATAAGCGGTAGAAGATGGATGGATGGATGGATGGATATTTCTTCATAAATAATCTTTGTGTAAAAATGTTTTTGTAATATTTTGACTTTATTCCCATAATATAACTTTTTCCCCCAACCTAATTTTCCAATAGTTGGATATTTTGTTTTGTTTTTGTTTTTCATATTATGACTTTAAATTTAGTTGTATTTTTAAAAAATATTTCAACTCTGTGCTACTAAAATTACATTTTTTTGCCTTATGGTATTACTAGTTAATTCTCATAATATTGCGACTGTATTCTAGTAAATTGTTTCCATTTTTGCTGTTGTCTTTTTTTACATTTTCCAGCTATTTCAACTTTCTTCTTGGAAATTTTCTTCCCGTAATTATGACTTTATTCTCATAGTTTGACTTTTTTGTCATAACTTTTTCTGCAACTTAATTTTCCAAAAAATTACAGCTTTGTTTTTTTTCCTCATTATTATAGAACTATAATATTTAAATATAAATATTTCAACTTTATGCTATTAAAATAACATTTCTTGTCAATATTATGTTGTTCTTGTAAAATTACGACTTTTTCTCGTTGGATTACAACACTTTTCTCAACATTTGACTTTATTCATGTAAACTTGCTGCTGATTTTTCCATTTTTGCTGTTGCTGGTTTTTTTATTTTTCTTGTTAATTATATTTCTGGAATGTGCCGCAGGCCGCAAATGGCCCCCAGGCCACGCTTTGGATACCCCTGCTCTAACCTAATCACATTTTCCCATAAGGAATAATGTAAATCCAATTAATCTGTTCCACAAAGCCAAAGGTTTTTATAGTTTTACATATAGAAAACACTTTAAATGCGTATAAATGACAAAGGGATCAATAAATAATGTGGCAGCAAGATTAACAAGGACCCCACCTTCCTGTTTTCTATGAGTTATTTCTTGAATTCATTAGTGCGTCTCACCTTACCATTTTGGCTTATTTTGCGAGAGAAAAGCAGAGACTTGTGGTGTAAATGTGTTAGCCAGCAAAGAACTACAGAGTCGACCGCTGATGCCATCATAGACGGGTGACAGAGCTTCTTATTTCCGTAGGCTGCTAACAAGGATGTTTTTGTGGTGAAAAAATACATTGAGAACACAGCTGGGCTGACGCAGTGTATTAATAATAAGACAAGACGCGCGCAGTAGTGTACATTAACCGGAAAACATGCAGAGGCAAAATTTTGGCGTTAACCAAAAAACATGCTAACCGGGGCGTATGCTACGTTTTCACAGTTGACTGTTTTCAGTGTTTACTGTAGTCGAAAAGGCTCTTAGACGAACGGAAGATAAACAACAGGCCTCAGCTCAAGTGATTCCGCCGGCGAGGCCGAGGAGGGGGGCGTGGCCTGTTTGGCGTGACGTCACTGTGCTGAAGGCTCATTTACGAGCAAGGAACCTGAATGAGGTGTTTACTGCACCTTCCAGATGGCTAATCTTTGTTATGACTCGGCTGAAAAAACATTTCAAACAGATAGGGCGGACGCGGCGATAACGGATGTTTACGGCTGGCCGCTGTCTTGTTTTTTTTGGTCGTCACCTTGACAACGATGACAACGGGGTGCTAAATATGACAAACACTCGTCAAGGTAGTTTCAAGGCTAAAGTCTGCTAAAAGAATACGTTCTTGGTTGGTTTGCAGAAGAAGCAGTTTACTTGCCATGATTGGTCGCCACGGAAACACAGCAGCGGACAACCTTGCTGCACGTCTGTCATTGCCCATCAGTGATTCTCTTGGATGCTTCAAGCCTGCTTGTTAATGTCAACACGTCGTAAAACCATCATGGTGTCAAGTTGAGGGAAGTACTTGAGAGATTATGTGAAAGCACCAGGAAGTGGAAAAACACAGGAAATGGTGACCAAACAAGAGCATCGACTAAACCATATTACAGCTGTTTAGTTATCAGTGAGACAAATTGTCCTGACCGCATCCCGCTGAGAAAAATAGACCATAAGAACTAAAGGACTTGAGTGACTCTGGCAAGAAGATGACTACCATGTAAGGCTTGCATAAAAAATCCTAAACTGTGTCCCAGCAGTCAACTGGGGCAGCGGCCTCATGGGAATCCCAGACATCCTGGTCTCCGGCCATCTCTTCCTGTTCCACCAAGGGGACACCGAGGGGTTCCCAGGCCACCTGTGAGACATAATCCCTCCATCGTGTCCTAGGTCTACCCTGGGGCCTCCTCTCGGTTAGACGCCTCCCTGGGAGACATCCAGGAGGCATCAGAACCAGATGCTCGAGCCACCCCATCCTGATCCTCTCCAGGCCAACCAAGCTCCTTACCCAATTTCTTAGGCTGAGTCCAGCCACCCTACGGAGGAAACAAATTTTGGTCGCTCATATCCGTGATCTTGCTCTTTAGACCCAAGCCTGTGACCATAACTGAGGGTAGGAATGTAGATGGATTGGTAAATCGAAAGCTTTGTCTTCCCGCTACGTTCTCCGGTACAGCAACCGCATTACTGCAGACGCAGCGCGATACGTCTGCTGATCTCACGCTCCAGCCTTCCCTCACTCGTGAACAAGATCCCGAGACACTCCTCCACCGGGGGCAAGAACTCACTCCCAACCCAAAGGGCGCAATCCGTCCATTTCCGGCTGAATTTGGAGATTCGGAGGTGCTGAGTCTCATCCCAGAAGCCTCACACTCAGCTGCGAACCGTCCCGGTAAACGCTGAAGGTCACAGCTTGCAGTAACAAATCTGCCCCAAAATGTAAAACTCTACTCTAGCTGTAAGCTGGCACATATAGAAGAATATAAAAAGAACCAACATATTCAACCCAGAAGCCATTTTGGTTAGGAATGTTGGAGTTGTGTCAGGTCATATGCCACAAAGGCTCTTAACTCATTCAATACCAAAGACGTATTTATACATTTTTATAAACCTGAACGCCCGACCCCAAAGATGTATTTATACATCTTTTACGTTTTTTTACGCAAGTGAACACTAATAGATGTCACTGGTAGAGCAATTTTAAACCATGAAATCTTCCAACAGGTGGCAGAAGTGCATTTGATAGGAGCTCGGCATGGATCTTTTACATGTAAAAACATGCTCAAACAACCCTTTTTTGTGTTGCTTATGTTGTGAGATAGTTGTTTTCATATTTGAGTTGTCACAAAAGCAAAACATTTGCTGTTTTTCTTCCTTTTTTTGTTGGGAACTGATATTTTCCTGAAACTTACCAATGTTCTACTGCTGATGACTAAAGAACGGGAAAAGGTAGAAACAAACTGATGATTTCTGATGAAAGACGAGAGACTAATCTTTCTTTTCGTAGGTTCCATGTTTATATAGCCAGAGAACACAACAGTCTGTGCGCCTTGTCAAAATCGGCGAAAACGGTCGGTGCTGAAGGGGTTGTCTTTTGAAAATGTCTGGGATTTTTGAAAATGTCTGGGATTGAATGAATTAAAGTATATTTTACAGGTTTTTGGCTAAATGTAAGATGCTGAATACGTCAGAATGTGTACACAACCAATGCATTCACCCCAGATTCATTTTGGTTTGGTATGTTTGAGTTACACCCTATATTATGCCAAGGAAGCTCTTTAAAAGTGTATTTTAGAAGCTTTTGGCGAAACGTAAGCTGGTAAAAAATAGCAGAATATAAAAATAATCGACATATTCAACCCAGAAGATGTCATTTTTTGTTAAGAACGTTTGAGTTACATCAGTTTGCATGCCACAAAAGCTCTGTGTAGTGTTTTACTTTTGGTGAAATGTAAGTTTGTAAATACAGCAGAGTATAAAAAGAATCAACGTAATCAACCCGGAAGCAGCAATTTGGTTTGGAATATTTGAGTTACGTCACATGAAACGTCACAACAACTCTTTTAAAAGAATATTTTAGAAGCTTTCGGTGAAATGTAAGCTGGTAAATATAGCAGACTTTAAAAAGAATCAATGTAATCAACCCAGAAGACAGCGATTTGGTTTGGAATGTTTGAGTTACGTCATATGATACATCACAACACCTCTTTAAAAGTACATTTAAGAAGCTTTTGGTGAAATGTAATTTGGTTTGGAATGGTTGGGTTACGACACGTAGTATGCCACAAAACGTCTTTTTGAAAATATATTTTACAAGCTTTTGGTGAAATGTAAGATGGTAAATATAGTAGAATATAAAAACAACAAACATATTCAATCCAGAAGACGCCATTTTGGTTTGGAATGTTTGAGTTACATCCTGGAGTATATCACGAAACCTCTTTAAAGTATATTTTACAAGCTTTTGGTGAAATGTAACATGGTAAATATAGCAGAATATAGAAAGAACTCATGTATTCAACCCAGCAGATGGCATTTTGGTTTGGAATGTTGGTTATGTCACGTAGTATTCCGCAAAAGCTCCTTTAAAAGTATCATTTAGAAGCTTTTGGTGAAATCTATGATGGCAAATATATCACAATATCAAAAGAACTGACGTATTCAACACAGAAGACAGGATTTTGAATGTTTGAGTTATGTTTCGCAATATGTCACAAAAGCTGTCCAGCCAAGTCCTGGCTTTATGTTCTTTGCCTTTGGTCACATGACAAAAATAGCAGCGTGAGCCGGACCTGTGCACTGAATCACAAGTGTGAAGGCAAGCCTTGATGACAAAGTTGTGCTACATGCAGGAGGCGGTTATCTGTGAAGGATGATGCAAATAAGGAGTGTTTGGCCTTGGCGGAGGTCTTCACTCCACCGAGGGCTGTTTCAAGGTTGTGTAAGAAGCAAATAAAACACAAGGAGGCAAGAAAAAGCCTTTGGAAAAAAAGTCACAATATGATTTAATATAAAACACTTTAAATGGACCATCATGAGGAGTCCGTGATGAGGAGTACCACCCGTCCACCGTGGCAGCGTGGCGCCTTGACAGCAGCATACAGAAAAGGACTTAAACATGCATTTACTACATTGTACAAAGTCAAAAGGGAGAAACCAGGCCTTTTTTTTTTTTTTTTTTTTTTTAATATAATTTTTTGCAGATATGGGCAGAAAGTCTCTGCGTCCTCTTTGAAGGTCCCAGGAGTAAAAAGGGAAGAGGGAGGGTTTCAGTCTTGATAGGTGGGCATGTACACAGGTGTCCATTAGTTAGGTGTGCGGCACTTAGGGATAAAGCGCCCGTCCTCCCTTTTTTAGACCGTCAGCTGAAGGGAAAGCGGAAACGTTGTGTAAGGCAGGAAATTGACTCAACACATATTTACAGTCACAGTTACGTATCTTCAATGTCAGTGCGGCTCCTTGGCGGTGGACCCCCACCAGCATCAAACACAATCCTACATTCCAGCCCTATACTCTCTACGTCCTGCCCACAATCACACTCACATTCACACAACAGATGCCACGGAGGTGACGGAGGTCACCTTATTGTCTTCGGCCCAGGGCTGCAGGTTCTGCAGGGCGTACAGGGAGGAGTTGTGCAGGCAGAGCGGGTCCGGCTGCAGAGGCTGGCTCAGCGTCTTTTGGAAGGCTTCCTGCTGGAGCTGCAGCATGAGCCGGTTGGCCTGCTGCCTCTCCGCCTCCCTCTCCTCCGCTGTCTGTCGCCTAGCCCGGTAGGAGAGACCGCAGGAAGCGTTAGGAGCGCTTTTTTCATGGATTGTTAGTAAATATGATCATGTTTTGCAACACTTTTATCTGGCCAGCAATCTCATTTGCTCAACTATATCCATCAATCTATGAATAATCACATCCAATACCGACATTCACAATTCAGCATTCGCAGCCCTGCAAATTTGTGGATTTTTGGTCAAATTTTGAGACTTTTTTTCCCCCCAAAATAGGCTGTTTTTTCATAGTAAACCCAACTCATTCACCCTAAGTCAGTCATAATATATAAATATGTGATAATACAAGTAAAGCAAACAGCATACGTGTAAAAAAAAAAAAAAAAAAAAAATTTTGCATGGTTTTTCTCAAACGTCGCGATTTTTCGGTCCTTGAACGCACCATAGTTGTGTGCTGCGACTTGCTACACGGCGACGCCATCTGTTCATGGATCATCTTGCATTATCATTCAAGAGTAGTGAGTAGCTATACATCTTTATACTTTCAATGCGTTTATTAAGTTACGAGGCATATTTAGCGATTACACATGTATTGTGTTAGGAGTGAACAATGGCAATTGAAGAGAGAAGAGGAGGGTTCTATAATAACTTAATTTTTAATCATATAAAAATGGGAACAGACACTTTTGTTGCAAATGTTGATGCAAAATCTGAGAAGCTTGCAGGTGGATTTTGAGGGGGAGGTGTGGACAATTTTATGAGCATTGCAATTATTTGCAGTTTTTTTGCTAGCCATTGGCTGGTGGTCCCAGATAGTAACCGCCCCCCAAAAAAAGAAATTAATATTGTAAATGCTTAATGCTTTTCTAGGGTTGTGTCAAGGGGAAATCCGATGAGAGGTTCATAAGGTTAATAAAACTTGCATGGAAGAAGACAAATCAATACTATCCATGCAGAAATATTATTAGTTAGTATAGGAAACAACACATGCGAGGGGAGGGGTGGTAGTCTTTTCTGTTGTGAGGAACAGAGACGATGAAGGTCTCACATGCATAGACACCCAAGGCTATTTGAATCAGGGGTTAAGCATTTGGAGGACTTGTTTTGGAGACAAGAGGTCTCTGGCCTAGTGGAATAACAAAGCACATTTTCTTGGTGGGCTCAAATTCTTGAAATTATTATTTTTTAATTTTATTTCAGTGAAATACCAAATACATTTCGTTTTTTATGTTAATTGAATAGGGATTTTTTTTTATATAATTCTTTTGATCATGTGGTATTTGATCAAGCTTGCGTTCATGTCAGCAAAGTTGCTGGAAATATTTGAAGGGACACACTTAAATAATAGTAGGAGCGATTAAATGATTTAAAAGGTGGTATGAATTTTCTGTGGGTTGCATGGTATGGAAAAGGTTTGTAAACAGCATCTTAAAGCAATGGCGGCTTAATCAGTGACACTACGGGGCAGCAACCAGCAGGAGGTGCCAGGTTACGAGACGAGTTTTACTATTGCTGCCTAACTGGGCAACAGGAAAAATCAATTTACATATTTATATTTCATTGTTATTATTATGTAAGGATTATTGCGTTTGTATTTTTTGTATATTGCTCTTGTATTAGATGTCATTTTTGTTTGTTTTTATTTATGTATATATTTTCATTTGACATTTTTAATTGTTTTATTTTTTCTTTTATGTTTCTTATGTTGTAAAAGTGGCCTGTGTCTGTATTTAAAACTCATAATAGGGGAATAAAGAAACCACAGGAGCCATGTTGTTTGGAGAGAAAGCGGTATATATTTGCATTTACACATCTTCGCCACCTGCGCCGCCATGTTGGGCTCGGGGCGAGATGACAGCTGATGGCGCTGAGTGACAGGTGTTGGCGAGGGAATGTGACTCAGAGGGCAGGTGGGAGGATCGACCTTACACATGTTAACACAGACGCGCATCCTGTACGTCGTGTCGGGAGGCGCTAAAATGACAAACATCTGCATTTGTTCAGATTCTGCGTTTTATTTTATGAACAAAGCACACAGGTTTGACCTGCAGCTCACTTCAGCCTGCATTACAGCATAACTGCGTGTACGTTTAGCTTTTTTCTGAGACTTTAGCATTACTGTGTATCTCACTATATTGTAGCGTAGAGAGGCGTTGCTGCTGGACTGCCCAGCATGCGCTGAGGGCAACTTGTAAATAAAAGTTAATGTTACGTGTTTGTTAGCGTTTAGTCGTCGTATACAGTGGTGGTATAAAGTGTTTGCCCCTTCCTGATTTCCTTTTTTTTACATGTTTGTCACACTTAAATGTTTCAGATCATCAAACAAATTTAAATATTCGTCAATGACAACACAACTGAACACAAAATGCAGTTTTTAAATGAAACCTTTTATTATTAAGGGGGGAAAAAAAAAACAAATCTACATGGCCCTGTGTGTAAAAAGTGATTGCCCCTCCACCCGTTAAAACATTAGATTAATCAAGATCTATCAATGTGGAAAAGGTTATAAAGCCATTTCTAATGCTTTGGGACTCTAGCGAAACATGGTGAGAGCCATTAGCCACAGATGGTGAAAACGTGGAACAGTGGTGAACCTTCCCAGGAGTGGCCAACCAACCAAACTGACCCCAGGAGCGCAGCGACGACTCATCCAAGATGTCAAAAAAGACCCCACAACAACATCCAAAGAACTGAAGGCCTCACTTGCCTCAGTTAAGGTCAGTGTTCATGACTCCACCATAAGAAAGACACTGGGCAAAAACGGCCTGCATGGCAGAGTTCCAAGACCAAAACCACTGCTGAACAAAAACAACATTAAGGCTTTGGGAAAATACTCTGTGGTCTGAAGAGACGAAATCTGAACTTTTTGGAAAGTGTGTGACCCATTACATCTGGCATAAAAGTAATGCCGCATTTCAGAAAAAGAACATCACAGCAACAGTAAAATATGGTGGTGGTAGTGTGATGGTCTGAGGCTGTTTTGCTGCTTCAGAACCTGGAAGACTTGTTGTGATGAATGGAACCATGAATTCTGCTGTTTACCAAAAAATCCTGAAGGAGAATGTCCGGCCATCTGTGGGGTGACTTCAAGCTGAAACCAACTTGGGTTCTGCAGCAGGACAATGATCCAAAACACACCAGCAGGTTCACCTCTGAATGGCTGAATGACAATCACTTTCACACAGGGCCATGTAGCTTTGGATTTTTTCTCCCTTAATAATACAAAGTTTCATTTTAAAACTGCATTTTGTGTTCAGTCGTTGACTAATATTTAAATTTGTTTGATAATCTGAAACATTTAAGTGTGACATGTATGTATAGATAAATGAACGCATGGGAAACGCTTGTGTTATGTAGTGTGCAGTGTATATTATAGTGTTTATAGTGCATATTCCACACATTTTCAACCAGCCTAAAATAGCAGACATGCATTGTGTGGGTCTTCTTTAGGCAGCAAACTAGTTAAGACCGAATCAACAGTGCCTCTGCTGGTTGAAGCCAAGTGTTCCACTCATTCTGGCTTAATTGTTTCAAGTTGCGTTAACAGTGGAAATGAAGTCCATCTGAAAGTTAGATTCCATTTCATATGTAGGAGTTTCTATTGGTTTTCAGTTTCAGTGTCTTCAATTTCCAGCGTTCTTTAACCAGTGAATGTCTCAGTAATCAAAGCTTTACAATCCGGCTCGTGTGAAACGCGCTAATGGCAAGAAGAGAAAAATCATTACGGCAGGTACAGGGGCTCACGCAGGCGTGCTCGCCAACCTGCGTCCATTAGCCACACGTTATTGCTAACGGCATTATGTTAATCCAATTGGCTGCCTGCTGATTCGATCACCGTCTTGTTAGGTAGCGTGCTGGTCATGCAAAGACATCCCTCATGTTCGGCCTGCCAGGTGCAACGATCCGGCGACGGCATAAATCTTAGAAAGTACCAAGGCCGGTTATTTGTCGTGACACGCCATTTCGTCTCTTTATTTTAGGCGAGCTGCCGTTAGTTTGTATTGGAGGAGATTCTTGCATTTAAATATCATCTGTAGAGTATTCCTTTCAGTCAGACAAATTGGCCCAAAGGTAGTGTGTGCGCCTGTGTTTTAAAAAATGCTTATTTTTCACACACTAGCGAGGAGTCATGCCATCTTTAAGCTCACATCAAACCACGGTTGTAGCCAACTGGAAACAGGTGCAAAATGGGACAATTGTTTCTGAATATTGAACAAAGTGAATCTGGTCCTGTTTCATGTAAATGACTGGTTTATTAAGAATTTAGTCCATCATGTAACATTTCATGGACTAAAATGTCCCAAAATAGGCATCATCTACTTAATTATTTGACAGCAACCAGCAGAGGGCGTCATACACTCAGGTCAAGTATATTTGCTTGCACAGACCTAAAATACAGATTGTACACAGTCGACCCCTGCTGTTTGTGGGGATTACTGTCCGAGACCACCTGTGAAACGAAAACTTGAGACTGGGTAACTTGCTGTTACGGAAGCGTACGCCGAGGCTTCCTAGCATGCCTTGCCGGGTTATGAACGCTAGTACTGTTTTGCATGTACAGTCATCCCTTGTTTATTTAAATCATATTAATAAGCGTTTTCAGACATAAGTGAATTTCTGCAAATTAGGCTTCCTTATTTATAACTGAAATATTTTCATACAGCATAGAAAACCTGTTTAGGACCCTCTAAATACAGTTTTTAACATTATTAAAGCCCTGTAGACATTAAGTAACACCCCTATAGTCACATTTTCACTCCTAATACCCAACATAGTAAACATAAGAGTCTCATCAATGTAACGTTACTGACACCAAGTGACCAGTGTAGAATCCTACATATCCTCACAAAATCTTTGACTAATAATAGGCCTTAGTCAACCACGAAACAGTAATGATATACAGTATTAATGAATATGTATTATTTTAAAAAATGTGACATAGTGAAGCTGCAAAATTCAAAGCAAAGCAGCAAGAGATTACTGGACATTCAAAGTTTGGTTTTTCACCAATGTCCAAATTTGATGGGTTTTAAGATTTGCATTGCTTCTTGTATGTGGGGATCCACTTGTTGGGACTGGCCCTTTTACAGGGCGAAAGTCCCTCCCCAGATTATTTTATTGCAACAGCTGAGAAATGAGTCTACGAGTTTCAAGAACAGTTTACAATTGAATTCAAACAGGAATAGATGCAAGCAGTTGTAATGCCAGCGCTGGAGAGAGTGATTAGCTGCCAACAAAGGTCTCACTAAGTCCCCGACGAGGAGCCCTTTTTTAGTTGTTTGGGATATTAGTTTGAACTGGCTCCAGTCAGTCTCAGTTTGGTCAGCTAATTGCTCCTCAGATAGACATAAAAAAGTGGCATATCTAGGAGCTGTCTGTGTGCAGATGAGGGTGCATCGTTTTCCTCTGTGGTAGATAAGCACGTTGCCGTACTTTGTCTAAAACAGCGTGGAAAATATTTCATTCCTAACAGTCCCCCTATTAACGTGATCTTTAGTCATCCGAACGCACTGTAGGACGATATTATTAAAAGCCAGTGGTGTCCAAAATGTGTCCTGGACACATAGTAGAAATAAAATTAACCCCCCCAAAAAACCCCAGCAAAAATGGGGGAAAAATGTAGCAAAATGTAAAGAGAAAAAGTTGAAACGTTGATACCAATAAGTAGGGGTGTCATAAGACACTCGGTTCACGAGACGAGACGATACACGAGGTTGTCCCTACAAGATGAGACCAGATTTTAACATTACTTTTCAGAAAAGTCACTCATATTGGTACATGTTTGTATATTTATCAGGTATACGTTTTGAGTGTTAAGTTGCTGTGTGATGAGTTTAGCGTTCTTTGTAAGATGAAACCGTGAGTCAGAGTCAGTTATATTGAGTAATGACCTCTGGCAATTTCCAATGGGTTGACAAGCTCTTTGTGAGTTTTTTCATAGCTCGTGATTGGCTCCTGTCAAAGAGCTGCCTGGTCCTCGAGGACTCATGCGCGCCACAATATGCCATTTTATGGCGTGGACATGTGAGGCTTGTAGTTCGGTGCGGCTTATATATGTACATACAGTATATGTGTACACACATATATACAGTATATATATACAGTATATGTGTGTGTATGTACATATATACACTGCTCAAAAAAAAGGGAACACTCAATTCACACTCAGTCAAAAGTGCTGCGCCATTATTCAAACTGTCCACTTACAAAGCAACACAAATTGACAATTTCACAATCTGTTGAGCAAATGGAATAGACAACAGGTGGTGTGTTTTTCCACTTTAATTTTGAGTGTGACTCCAAATCCAGACCTCCATGGGTTAACAAATTTGATTTCCATAGATCATTTATGTGT
Organism: Dunckerocampus dactyliophorus; assembly: GCF_027744805.1. NCBI lineage: Eukaryota > Metazoa > Chordata > Actinopteri > Syngnathiformes > Syngnathidae > Dunckerocampus > Dunckerocampus dactyliophorus. The sequence goes on along the minus strand of NC_072829.1, from coordinate 3,179,893 downwards.
GATTTTTGTTGCCAGCACATTCAACTTTGTAAAGACAAAAGTATTTGTTAAGAATATTTCATTAATGCAAATCTAGGATGTGTTATAGATGTGTTCCCTGTATTTTTTTGAGCAGTATATATTTGTGGACCAGTGCGGCTTGTACACTGGAATAACTAATGATAACATAAAGCTTTGTCTTTAAGCATATATAAAGTATTTTTAGCCTTTTTACTGAATTTAAAAAATATGTAAAAATATCAAAGTCGGCTCCCACATCCTTTGATTTTCAGTATTCTGCACTCTCTGGAAGAAGTTTGGACACCCCTGCCTTTAGCATTTAATGTGCGCAGTAGAACACTAAACTACAGATCAAAATGAAAAATGCCAGTTTTTGAGTGGCTATGTCATAAAAATGGCTTTTAAAAGGTGCAGTGGCTTTATGGGCGGGACACCGTCATTGGATTTATCCCTCGTTCGCCTCCGAATCATTGCCAGCGGCGTCTGAGAGTGCGGGAATGCGCAGCCAGTGAGAGTGTCTGAGTATTGCTGTGGACAGCAGCTTCCTAAAAGGCCTTTTAGGAGGCTCCAGTAATTGTGCTTGGTCAAGTGAACTGGCCTCCGCCGCCCGCCCAGCTAAGCAAAAAAGGTGTTGTGTTGCACGGCGTCCTTCAAAACGTTTCAACCGCACGGGCCCATTTTGTGCAAAGTGAAACATCAGACGCTACTTTGGACTCAAACAAGACACGTGCTGAGTGTCCATTTAGGCTTAAATCAAAATGAGCACACTGCTTTTGATGGTCACAGTATGAAGGCGGGAGATCTTACCGCCATTTTGTCCGCCTGTTCTGGAACCACGTCTTGACCTGCGCGTCCGTCATCTTGAGGGCCTTGGCCAAGGTGGCACGCTCGGCCGACGCCAGGTACTTTTGGCGGTGGAAGCGCTTCTCCAGCTCGCAGATCTGCACCCGACTGAAGGAAGTGCGAGGCTTTTTCCTCTTGGGGGGCGTCCGGTTCTGGTACGGGTGGCCGATGCGGCGTGTCACCGAGAAGGGCGACAGGGCAGCTGGAACGGGGCACGGAAATGATGATTTAAAAAAAAAAAATTTAGTGAACAGAAACAGATAAAGCTGGGTCAAAACATTAATTGGACTTCCAGAAGTGGCTTCCATAAAACCCAGACAAATCCTGACTTTAGAGGAAGATAGAAATAATTTCCCTCGAGATGACTTTGTTGACTCAACACAGCTTGACTGGATGAAATTATTGCCAATTTTCTCCTAACTCAGTCAATTTGGGGCATCTGAGCAAAGTGCTAAATGTAGACTATAACTTTCAACTCAAGTCAACGTTTCTGTCATTTCAACAATTTATTCCCGATTCCCCGGAGGAAATTCTGGACACAATAAAGGAAGGACGATACTGGAAGTCTTTTGTTGGAAGCGAAAAGGTAGTAGGTAGGTTTTTTCGAACGCCCCTGTATGATTTGGTTTCGGCAAACATTTAAAAATGTAGCCTGCGTTCTCGATTTTTGTACAATATTGCACATAACAAGCTAGTCGGTTTGCCCCGTACTGTATCGTTCCACGGATTGGAGCGCCCAAAGCACCCTACGCATTGCTGACTCGCAGTTAGACTGCAGTCTTCACCAACAAGAGTCTTCAGTAAAAGTCAATGAAGAGATTCCTTTGATGTCCTATGGGAAAAATTGCTGTGGTGTTTGTACGATTATGGGGGTTTTTTTGAACAAATTAATAACAAAAACCGATGTTTCACTGTTGGTACTAAACGTGTTCCGGGTCGTAGGAAAATAACATTTTCATGGGCTCAAATTTCCTTATTTTTCATTGGTTGTGAATCTAAGGTCCTGTCCACAGGGTAACACTCCTGAGATTTGTTTTTTGGCGGGTTGAAAAAAAATGTGTGTCCACACTGTGCCGGATTAGTAAATAGTTGCATCCAGATGGGAACTGATCACTGAGTGAAAACGATGTAATACAGGGGTGGGCAAACTACGGCCCGGGGGCCACGTCCGGCCCGCCAAGCGTTTGAATCCGGCCCGCTAGTTGTTTCCAAAGTATTTAATATAAACTTTAACATACGAGCTGGCAACATGACCTGCAAGTAGTCAATCTGAGACCACCTTTTGATGGTTGAAGTAGCTTTTCACATGCAGCCATCCAGAAAACTACCTCACCCGTGGTGCCAAACACACACAAGTTAACCCGAACACGAACACTAACCCTAACCCAGCCCTCCTAACCCTAACCTTAACCACATATAGCGGATTGTATGACACTTTTACAGATAAAATAAGACAAATAATTCCAGGTGGACTGTTAGAATTATAAGCTTAAACTAGCGTGTGTGTATCAAATATGTAGTCTGGCCCCCCGGCCAACTTTGTTAACTCAATGCAGCCCGCAAGTCAAAAGGTTTGCCCACCCCTGATGTAATACATTAGACACACCTACGTGTGGCGCTGTGAACAGACTCGCAGACGGAACCATGTGACACGGCAAACCATAGAAGAAGAAGAAAGAACGCATGCGCATAAGTCCGTCGTTTTGGAGGCAAAGAAGGCAAAATATCAGGAGAATGTCGACTGGGGTGAGTCATGTCCGTTGAAATATGCAGATATTATTTTGGCTTGTCGTCAAAGCTCACTTCTGGTCACGTGATGGCAATGGGTTGGTGACATCATCGTTTTCCTGTTTGCTGTCTACACGAAAACGTTTGCGTGTGGATAGCCCCGAAAATGAGCACTTTTCTTGTGTTTTTCAAGATATAATAGTAGTTCGACTCAGTTGCCTTTTTTTATTGGCTTGTGGCATACAGAAACCCCTCGTTTTATTGCGATTCATTGGTTCCAGGCCCGACTGTGATAAGTGAATTTGCGCAAAGAAGGATTCCTTATTTATAAAAGGAATATTTTCATACTTGGAGCACAGAAAACCTGTTTACAAACTTCTAAATACACTTTTTGACATTAGGTGTCACTTTTACACCCCTTTATATCCCTAATGCGGTTACTTTCCGAGACAAAAAAACAAGAAATAGAGACTCTAACTTCCTGTTGTGGAGGTGTGAGCACGGGCTTCCCAGCATGCCTTGCGGGTTATGAATGCTAGCATTGTTTTGCATATGCAGTCATTCCTTGTTTACTTAAATTATGTTTATAATCTCTTCCAGACATGATACGTGACTTTCCGCAAAGTAGGATTTCTTATTTATAATTATAGCATATTCTGGTAGTTAGAGCATAGAAAATCTGTTTACGACCTTTTTAAATACGGTTTTTAACATGATTACTGTAGAGACCTCTAGACGATAAATAACACCCCTAAAGTCACTTTTCACCCCCGTTACCCAATACAGTAGACATAACAAGAGAAAATAAGACATAGTGTAGACTCTCACCTGCTAGCATCGGGAGAGTTCCTTTTTTTTACTTCTGGTTTCTGTACGGTACTTCCTGCGGTGGCTATTGTCTCACCAGTCTAATATTACTGACACCTAGTGACCAGTGTAGAATACTACATATCATATAGGTTAAGGAACATCACGTGACACAATTTCACATTCGAAAAGGAGACAGTAGAAGCAGAGCTTATCTGATCGGAGGCTATCATAACACAAAGCTAAGATGTCACCTTTTGACCTGCATTAAGCGGATTTTTGTGCCTTACAGTAAATAATGAACAAAATAGCAAATAATGTATGTCGGACATCTTTGTGGCAGGATTCGTCAAAATGAACGGAATGTGTTCCTTAGGTCAGAACTTTGTTGAGGATTTTTGCGACTTGGTTGTGAGGGTGTTTGGGTGAGGTGGTGGGAGGGACGGGTGACTCACCTGGGCAAGCCCCCTTTGGGAAAGAATAGTCTGCAAGAAGGCCATTGCCGTCTCGCAGGTGAGCGAGCTCGGGGTAATAGCATTTAGTTAAAGTCTCCACCGTGCTCCAGACGGGGACCCTGCCGATGTCTCCCTTGGGGAGAGGGCAGAGGGGCCCGGCCGCCCCCGCCCCCCCTGCGGCCTCTCGTGCTCGGCTCTCCTCTGCCTGCTCCCCTAAAGGAAAGGGAGACACAGTGAGCTCCCCGCATCTGGAGCACAGCAGCACCGACCCGTATAATCACATGACCGAGACGCCTGAATGATGAACACAAGCTGCTTCAATCACATTTTCTCTTTCGGCTGGCGTTTGCACGGGGACATGTCTGCCATTTAGGAGCCTAAATGACAGGTAGCATTGTTGCAAATATGATCATGATGAAGCGCACCAGATTCTGGAGCTCATTTATCTACAAATATAAACATTCCATGCTGTAAAACATCAGTGGATAACGGACAGTGACAAACAGTACAAGTGTCATTTTAAAAGTCTATCACTTTAAAACGCTCATAAATCATAAAAACATTCATCCGGTTACCGCAGACGCTCCAGTTAACGCTCTATTCAAGTATACTGTTCTATACTCGCCGGGTGCGTGGCCCTAGTTTTTCTTCTCCACAAGTTGACAGGCGCTGCATTTGAGGTATAAACAGCAGCTTTATCTAGCTCTGCATGCACTTGAAAATGTTGCTACCCATCTGTCTCTTGCTGCTGTGTTGTGCAATGTACATGTTAGCAGATGAACCTGAGATATATTTTCCTTTCCCACTTTCTCATGCACTCCAAATCATTATTATTATTATTATTTGCCTTTTAGTTCATGCATGCTATGATAGGTCGTAAAAACCCTCAAAACCATTATTATTATTGTTATTATTATTATTATTGTTATTATTGTTGTTGTTGTTATTTTTGTTATTATTAATACAATATTTAATTTATTTAGCATAATCATTATTATGTTATTAATATATTATTTATTCTTATATTTACTATAGTAAAACAAATGTATTTGTTGTATTTAAATGCTTTTACTAATGAATAATAATTAAATACATACAGAAAATAATCATCATTTGTTCATTTATTTAAAAAAAAAAGCATAAAATTTCAGTGCATTCTGTATGAACGCAGTTTTTTTATGCAAATTTGATGGATATTTTTCTTTAAAATGTCTTGAATTGTGAACAAAGCATGAATATAATATATATATGTATTAATATATACATATATATGAATATGTACTGTATGTAGTACCAATACAGTAATCCCTCACCACCACCGCTGAATATGGCTTATTTTTACTCCAAAAAATATGCACATTTAAGCACATTAGACCTATTTTCTGCCTAAATTAAGCATTTTTCAAACACAAAAGTGGCCAAATGAAGTGAAATACAAATACAAGGCATTCAGAAGATGCATTCGAAGACGTTGTGATATGTAGTATTCTACACTGGTCACTAGGTGCCAGTAATGTTACATTGATGATATTGACTTTTTTTCAAGTAATCCCTATACTGTATGTTTATTAAAAACGTCCTACAAAAAATTCTTAATATGTGCCGTAATTCACAGTCTATTTTTCTTTCTTTCAAGCTAGCGGTGGAGCTAATTTATGACCGTGTCTAATCTCGTGATATCTTCTATGCTTCAGAACTACTACTAATCATTGAAATACTGTGCCGCTCGCATGTCAGTAGCTCATTCTTTAGCAGGAGCCAATCACGAGTCATAAGGGGGCTCTTGCGGAGCAGGAGGTCATCGCTCGATGTAACAGTCTGACTCACGGTGTCATCCTACGAAGAAGGCTAAAATCATCACACGGCACACTCAAAAGGTAGCTCGTAAATATACAAGGCAAGTACAAAATACGAGTTTAAAATAACAAACAACACTTCCCGTAATGCATTTCGTCCCAGCAAAGCAGCTCATTGGCCAATGACAGCCATGAGTGCCCAGCGGCCATGCCTGGCGGGCCACCAGAGGGAGCTCTGACATCACCATATTGAACTTTGTAGTAGCTTTTACTTATATTCTCAAAATGTGCTGATTACTAAAGTATCATTATTCAAATGTACAATACAAAAACAATATTCAACATTGACCACCTAATACTAAGTAAACACATTCATATCACCAAGATTTTTTAAAATAAATACATTGGCTACGGTTTTCTCACATGGTTAACATGTATGACTCAAGTATCATTTACTGTGACAAAAAATCGTTTTTTCCAGTGTACAAAAGGAACAACAACAAGGATGCTCTTTATTATGTCTTGGGTGTGCCTTATTTTCTCTTCTGTCTACCACTTTGGGTAATAGGAGTGTAAAGGTAACTATAGGGGTGTTATTTCATGTCTAGAGGGCTCTAATAATGCTACAAAACGTATTTAGAAGGTCGTAAACAGGTTTTCTATGCTCTGTCTATGAAAATATTCCATTTATGAATAATGAATCCTAATTCGCGAAAACTCACTTATGACAGTTGGGTCTAGAGCTGATAAACGGGGGCTTACTGTATATATAAATGGTTAATACCCTCCTGAAAAGGTTACCTTTGCAGTCTAGACTACAGTGCAGTATTTTATGAATATGTAATGTGATATGCGCAACTTTATAATAAACAATTTGCTGTCTTTTCCCCTTCGCTTAATACTGACAAACATGGAGGAGCTTGTTGTCATTTAGTCTTCCTGCCTGCTTGGTTGCCTTTCCCGTCTCAGCGTGTCCTGGTATTAATAACCACTTATCTCCTGCATCATAAAATATCTATGAATCCTGTCTATTTTGTCAGCTGTGGGTAAACAGAAGATCAATACATGTAAGGGGATCGTTTTGGGCCATATAGATCCACTCCCCGGCCACACTCCCCACGATGCCTATAAAGCAGAGCAACAGAAGATGAAACGGCTGCTTTCTTTCTTTCATGTCCTTCTTCTGGTGCCATCCACAAAAAAAAAGAAAAAAAAAAAGGCCCAACTGACGGCGTGAACATCTGCACGGCTGTCGAAGAGGCTATTTGGCGTCCCCGCAGGAGAAGCGGAGACATTCCCGAGCAAATTTGTGATTTCAAGATGAATTGCTGCAATTTGTGCGCGGCGTCAAATGAAGGCAGCGTAAATGACAAGCCGCATATTGCACGCATGTAATTACTATTCCTAATCTCCTGCAGTAACTCCCTTTTTTTAATAAGAACATCATCAGGTTTCACTGCGCATAATTGTGGAAATTGTAATCGTATCCTGCTAGGATTTCGTTGGGGACTTGGGTGGGATTTTCATCATTAGTTTTAGTCCCCTTGATGCCAGAATCTGAATTTGGCTATTTCCACTGTGTTTCACGCGGGGAGGAAGGCATGCAGGGGTTAAAACGGGCATTGGAGGTCAGCGTCTCACTTTGAAGGTCGCACGCTAGCGGCGAGAAGGCCTGTGGGGGCTTACAGCAGCACGGTGAGCCACGTAATGCGGCATTAAACGCGATTTGGGGGCCATCTGTGCACGCAGTGATGGAGCAGACACATGGAAACCGGCAAGAGGCCTTGTAGTGCCAAAAGACTGACCCCTAAAGTATTTTTAGCACTTTGTAGTTCCATTGCCATTATACTTCCCTGTTTGTAGCATCAAAGCTCTTTAAAAGTCAGGACTGGCATCCTTTTCCTTCATTTTTATGTGCCACACCCCAAAGAAACCATGCACAGCCAAAAATATCTCAACGTTATGAATTTTCAACAGCAAAAATTAACCTCTGAAAATTCCCAAATCCACATTTTCTCACCCTCAGATTTATGCAAAAAAAAATTAAAAAATGCTAAGCCCTGAAATCTAATTTGCAGCCCACGCAACATGACTCTAATGCAAACTCAATGAGGCTCTTTTAAATGTTGAAAATAATCGCCAGAATTCCAATTACATGAAGAATGTTGTGCTAAACTACTGCAAGTGGCCTGTAGAGCATTAAATGTGAATGCATTTTCTTCTGTACAGCCTTAAAAAAACCACACACACACACACACACACACACACACAAAGCACAGAATATGTTTCCATCTGAAAGAGAAATAAAAGTGTGCAGGCCGGCTAACACAATTTAGCATATCACCAAAAGGAAATGCCACCGCAGAGAATATGTTAGGCTGTAATAAAACCACTTATACTTAATAACACTTCTCAGTGACAGGGCCGCTCTCCCCCACTGCGGATATTACCTTTTGCAGGCAATCTAATAAATATATCCGTGAAGGATTCTAAAGGGGGATATTGAAATAGAACATGAACATACATTGCTATTTATTACACCCGGCCTTGCAAAAGGCAGCAGGCTGTCTTTTCCGCACGTTGAGAGCATTTAAACTGTTTTTCTTTTGTAATGTATGGCAGAGGAAATGGATGTGATGGGTGTTCTGTTTATTGTCACTGGGCTCCTTTGCGCTATTGTCTTATTATTTCAACATTTTACTGCATTAGACGCTCGGTATTGTGCTGAGTGATGATTGTGTAATCGGATAATGTTTATAATATTAAAAAAAAGGTGGAAAATGTGAAATAAATAACTACTTTTAAGCAGAGCGCTTTTTTTTAATGATTGAATTGATTGAATCATGGCTTTCAGAGTAAAATTCCTCTTTTAAAAATGTATTTATTTACTTCTGCATATGTGACTTTTAATTATTTTTCTTTAAATATGTACCTCCATAAACCAAAGCAAATAAAAATGCTTAATTGACTAGTTAATGGGTTTTAAAGTAAAAATGTTTTAAAATATATTTTATTCACGTAGTATTGTTGCCTCTCTCCCTAAGTCAGCTGGGATAGGCTCCAGCATAGCCCCGCAAACCCAGTGAAGACAAGCGTCATATACTGCAGAAGATGGATGTTGTCTGCATGTCACATTTTATTTGTTTTTATTTCTATTTTTCAAATTATTTTTATTTATTTCAGATAAACTCAATCAAATCACCTCCTTTAAAAAAATATACTGTAATATTTTATGAATATATGACGCTTTTTTAAAATATAGATATATATTTAGATTTTCTTTTTCAAATTATTTAATTGATTTTTAGAGTAAGACTACATCAAGTCACCTCTTTAAAAAAATGACGGTAGTGTTTTATGCATTTTTAAAATATAGGCTCTATATTTAGAAAATATTTTTGAAATGATTTTAGAGTGAAAATTAAATCAAGTCACTTTTAATTACTGTATTTTATGCATATGTGATGTTTGTTATATTTTCTACATTAAAGAAAAAAATGGTTTTAATATTGTATTGATGTCATGCAATTCATAGCAAAACTAAATCAAGCACCTCTTTTTAATAATGTCTTTTTTACTGTAATATTTTATGCATGTGCAATAAAGCACCTCAAGCAACCTCTTTTTTTTATGTAACAACACGAACGCTGCATGATTTCATGTTGTTCGCTTGTGATCAATACGTCGTGTGACAAGCAAGGAAATAAAAAGCGTGTGAGTGCAGGAACTTAAAGGTGTGACGATGAGGAAACTGACAAAGCTTTTTACACTTTTTCACTTGACTCATCGCCCCCACCTTGCCACTTCATTATTCATCACATATAGAAGAGATGGTCAATATTTCATGAGGGGGGGGGGGCTGCATGTCTATGATGCTCTGATGAGTTTCATCTTCAGAAATGTGACGTCATGTGACACACACACATAACACTAATTAATAGCACAAATGTCATTTTTTTCCCCCCGAACAAATAATAAAAACCTTCTGGGTAGTAGAATGCTTTATCCGTACAGTAAAGTAAATATCTAAATAATGTATGCAAACTGTAACCAAAGTTAACATTGCAATGTAAACAAAATGCAAGGCAATGCATTTTTACCGTAATTAAATTCAAATTCAAAAGCATAAAATTACAATAATAATTAATAATAAATAATAACAGCAAATGTCTTAACTGTTTCCTTGTCAATGAAATACTCCTGCGGTGATCAATTGTGCACGTCGGTATTTTACAGTAAATTAAAAAGCAAACAAAATCTAAATGGGATTTAAGAACCAAAATACGGAACTGTAGAGCCGTTTCCTCCCCTCGTCTCGTGCATTTGACGTCATTGCAGCCATCTGCACACTTTTAAGGTTTTGCAGGATATGTGCATTTTAATGCAGGTAAATGCTGTTTTTTTAAGGGTTTGAAGGATTATATGTGCATAGCAATGCAGGTGAACGCTGTTTTTTTCAGGTTTACAGGTTTGTATCCGCTTTGCAACGCAGGTAATTGCTGTTTTTTAAGTGTTTGAAGGTTTATATGCTGCATGACAAGGCAGGTCGTTGCTGTTTTTACCTGAATAAAATGGTATTTACCTGTTAATCTGTCCTTTGCAAACCTCCTGCTGCTCTCCATCCACGGGAAGGTGAAATTGGCATTACCCATCGGCCCCATGCCGGGAACCGGAGGTATACCCGCAGGCCCGATGCCGGCCTGGTGCGCCGAGGGCGGCTGATGGGGGGCGGCGGCGGCGGCGGCGGCCGTGGGAGCCGTTGGGGGCGGCATGGGCCTGTGAGCCGGAACCCGGATCACCCCGCCGGCGCCGGCCGAGTTGACGTTGACGTTCATGTTCATGCTGACGTTCATGTTCATGTTGACGTTGTAGGAGCCGGCCAGGCCCATGGAGCAGGCCGGGTTGTAGACGCCGTTGTAGCCGTTGCTGTAGACGTTGGAGGCGGCCAGCGAGTAGTCCGTCTCGCCGGTCCTGTTCGGGAGCATGCAGCCGCTGGACTGGTCCGAACTGTTGAGGATCTGGTCGATCCCGAAGCTGATGGGCTCGTGCTGCTGCTGGTGGGTTTGGTTCACCTCCTCGATGCCGGTGTGCTCCATACTTTATTTTATGCAATTACAATAAATGATGTTCTTAAAAAACAACAACAGCAGCAAATAAATCAAAGCTCAGTGTTCTCTTCAAAGCAATCTCAAGCATCCACACCCGCCTCAGTGGTCCACAGGAACATGTCCGGCGCGTCAGAGGTCCAACATGTTGCCATCATTGGCGTCCAGCAGCGTGTTGGACTTTAGGAGACAGCATATTCCATCTTCAAGACGAGCCACAAACACTTACTGACAAAAATCCTCGCTCTGGGGTGAGCAGGTCCCCCTGAGAGCCAGCATGGGCCCTGAATGGTGGTGATGATGATGATGATGATCCAGATCCACAACCAGAAGCAAAGCAGCCCCTAAAAGCGAAACCATGACCCGATTGACGTGAATTTTAATTTTGCAGGCTAGCGCTGTAAGCAAGGTAACTTGTGTTGCGTTCAAGTGCAGGTGAGAAGAACATCTGCGGGGGAAAGCTGCCATTCGGCCGAACCCTCCTCCTCTTCATCCTGCTCCTCCTCGTCTTCATCATCCTGCTGCCGGCGAAAGTGGACGTGCTCTCATCTCTTAAAGGTACAGCATCTTTTCTTGCTCCTCTGCAGACATGGCGGAACCAAGTGCGGTGTTTGTGTCCTTTAATGATGCTGGAGGCCAGCATTCAACCAACCATCTCATTATTATTACATTACATTCTAATTGTATTATCATTATTATTAGCAGTATTCGTTTTATTTGGACACATGACGCCCCATTTACAAACAAGCAGGTAGAAAAAATAAATACATTAAAAAAAAGTTTCCTATTTTTGCTTCCTGTCACAATGTTGCAGATATAGTTTAATATTATTTATTTATTTGTTATTGCAGTAATGCTCACTAAGATTTATTTTAAGAAAAGACATCACGCATTATCTTATGATTATTATTCATTATAAATTATTTACATTAAATACAATTATTAAAAAAATATATGTAAAAAATATGATAAAAAAATTAAATTATATTTGACAGCATCTTCCTAATTTTGGCCAGGTTGACTGCACAAAAAATATTTTAAAATAATAAATTTTAATTTTTTTTTAAGTGACAAATTTTTAATGGTGAAAATAAAACAAACCGTAAGTGATACTTACATATACTGTATGTACCATAATGTATGTACATATGTGCAGAGGCATTAGCTCTCATCGTGACGTCATGATAAAAATATATTTAATTAAAAAAAATGTATCTTGTTACTGTTTATTTTCAATGTGACGGTCTAAATGTGTTAGATTTTGCACCAAAAAATCATATTTAAAGATCAAAACAGAACATCTATTTATTGCGCATTGGATTAATTGCGGCGCGTCGTGACGTCATCAATTGAACAGGAACCGACCGGAAGTGGTGGATCGCCGTAAATTAGGCCCGTATAGATATATAATAGATAGATTGGCACAAATGATTTAACCTTCCCACTGCACGTGCAGCGCGACGTGGCCTCAATTCAATAAAGATGAAAAATGAGTGATAATAAAAGCACGACACGCGGCGAGGGAGGGAGGGGTGGAGGGGGGCGTGGGGGTGAGAGGAAGGAGGGGGAGGGTGTAAAAAAACAAATTTAATATATCACCGTTTTATTACGCACTTATTTCACTTTGGGCGCGAATGGAGATATGTCTCGGCTGCACGAGGTGGCTGCAGGGAAGCATAAAAATCAATTGTGTGCACGCGCGGCCCATATCAATAACGGCTGGCTGCTATACCACTACCACTCTTACTACTACTATTATTATTATTATTATTATTATTATCCTTACAGTTATGGGCTTTTTACATGCTGTGCGCCTTAAAAATAGCAGAGGCTGCACGCGCTGTGCGTCACTATTACGTTGTAAACAATTACGATGTGCAATCTTTTCATGTTTTTTTGCAACATTTTTTAGCTTTCCTGCATTTCCCCATCAGTGCTGTGCAATGTTAGCGTCTTCATTTACGTTACGTTGCATTGGAAAGTCATTACAAATTTATTCATTTAAACTCCTAATCATGTTCTTTTTCCCTTAAGTAGCTACTTTAGTCAATAGGCTACGTTGTACATTCGATAGCTAAGCCTCTCATAATGATGTCCTGCTCGTGAGTCTTTTTTTTTTTAGCACAAAAGCAAAATCTAATGCGATCCAATACAACAACAAGACTTGCGCCAAAAATACTGCTAATCATAATAAAGATGATAATCGCGGTTGAGTTTTGCTCGAATCCTTTGATCATCATCATCATCATCATTTTGCAACTGAAGCAGGAATTGTTGTTGCTTTAATGCGAGCTCACGTGCAGATGGGAGTCGTCATGCTTAACCTTTTCACCTCATTTTGTCTCTCCATACTGTACCTGTGTGTGTTTTAATTAAATGTATATACTGTCATATTTAAAACGTGTGTATATTTCAAAGGAAGTCGTCATGTTTTAATCACTATTCAGATTTTTTGGGGGGTATAATGTATTTAATATGTTAAATATTGCTGGGTTTTTCCCATTGCACGTGGAGCCTGTTGTTATTATTATTCATGAAAGTGATTTAAATTAGTCTTGTTTTTTAAATATGCTTCACGCTCCAGAAGTAAGCTATACATATATGCATTGTATATTTAGAAGAAATTCAACATATTTTAATTAATATTCTGACTTTATTTCATAATATTATATTTCATGTTAAACTTTTTTCACATTGGATGTGTATTATTATTATTATTATTGTTGTTGTTATTATTAGTATTAGTATTGTTATTATTATTATTCACGAGTGATTTAAATTAGTCATGTTTTTTAATATGTTACAAGGTCCAGCAGACATGTGCTATAATTTTTAATGGATGTATATTTAAAAGAAAGTCAACATATTTCAACATTCTACATACATTACGGCTGTCAAGTGATGACAAATTTGAATCAAATTAATCAGTTCTTCACGTCATTAATCATGATTAATCACCATTTGCAGCTGTGTGTGACGCATGCCCATTCTTGTTGTATTTTATGAACAAAAAGATAGATAAATGACAGGACTCCATTCCATCTACATTTGTACGTATTAACAGCTCCAAACTCAAGCTTAAAGATAGCACACGTGTCTGAGAATCTATTTGTCTAACAGGAGTCTCTTTAATAGCAGCACAACACTTTAACTGTGTCATTATGAGCCACTAAGAGTTGCGTTCAAAGACACCAAGTAATTTAAGATGAATTGACGTTTTGAGTCTAGATGTATTTTCTGGGATTTCCGAGCATACTTGCAGTAAATGCAGCAAGTTGTATTTCCGCAGTAAGAGTTATATCAGTGAGTGATCAGAATATCCACTTATTGTTTTTCTTTGTTTCTGTTTATTTAGACCACGCATACGGGCATAATTAAAAGGACTATTGTGATTTTCGGAGTGCCAATGAATGCATCTCGCGGCCGTCTCGTGACAATGAGGAAGTGTCTTTCCTAGTAGGGCTAGAGACGTGTCTTGCTAGTTGGAGATAAATGTATATGGTTGGAATTGCACTGCTGTTGATGTGTTCAGGTCAGAATGAAGTTATAAACGAGCGTTAGACTTTGTGTGACCATGTGGGGACACTACACTATGCTCCCGTCTACGGTCATAACGTAGGTATGGCTGTGATGCGTTAATTGCGCTAAACATTTTAACTTACTGAAATGAATTAGTTACCGTTAACACGCTATTTTTGACAGCCCCATTGTATATTTATATATACAATATATACATATGTAATATGTTATATTATTATTTGTAATATATTGTTACCTCTGCCAAGGAGGTTATGTTTTTGCCGGCGTTTATCATTTTGGTTGTTTGTGTTCAAAATAACTTGAAAATTTCTGAATGGATTTGGATGAAATTTTCAGGAATTGTCGGAAACTGGATATGGAAGAACTGATTACATTTTGGTGGTGATCCAGATCACCGTCTGGATCCAGGATTTTTTTTTTTAAGGATTCTTGAACATTGTGACATTTGTGCATATAACCAATCAAAGATGAATCCAGATATTGGAATCATTCCAGATACTGTGATCCAGAATATGACACTGTGGAATCTGGAGTGTGCCAGCAAATTGAGCTGCATCTAGAAGAAAACCGCCATTACAGAAAATGCGTTTTTTGTGACGGACTACTGAACTAATATTGATATCATTATGAATCCAGTTGCTAATGCTATGTTTTCATGGTCAAGGAATCTAAATATGTGGGAAAAAAATAAATGCAGGACTAATATTTACAGTGTAAATCGCAATATGTGGTGAACTATGGCGCTTGGCGGAGGTCTGCACTCTGAGTACTTCTCTAGTTATATTTGATATGTTAAATATTTGTTGTTTTTTTTTACATGGCATGCATAGTATGATGACACAAATTAGTCGATTATTTTTTTAATAGGTCCAGAAGTAGCCTATATATTTGGACAATTGCTGTTTTTTAAAAATATACATATAATAATTTCCATTTTGCTTCACCACAATTAACTTAAATAAAAATAAAACATACCAATATGTCACTGAGGTGTAGACTTTCTGCTTCCATTTAAAACTTTTCACCAAAATATGCATTTTATTTTTTTTTCCATGTATAGTTTAGTTTATTTGGAGCATCCTTTTTAATAAAAGTACAACACGTGTTCACATGTTTTGCACAAAACGCTCATTTCATGCAAATCCACTGCTACATGCAGAGGGCTGTTGCTAATATTTTGACCATCCCATATAGCTAAATGCATGATGGCAGTGCACGTGTGCACACCAACAGGCAAACGGAGCAGAATTGCTACGCTGACGTCATTCTATAGTTTGTGCTGCAGGTGTACCTAATGTTGTGGGTCTATATCATCTCAGGGCATATGTGCAGGATTGCAATCAACGATTTTTCTAATGCAATTTTAAAAAAGGCAATTGCCAATTAACACACACACACACACACACATCGGTATAGTGTGTGTGTGCGTGTGTGTGACTTTGCCCAAAGGCTTTGCCTGTGGTGGGTTGGGCTGCGCGTGTGTGTGATGAATGTTTGTCTGCAGGCGATGCTGCATCCCCTCGTCTGGATAATAAAGTAGCAACAAAGCAAAAAGGACAAAAGGAATTTGTCACAGTTGCCCCGCTGATGTATTAGTGACCTGCTGCATGGTGTTTCACGGTCCTCCGTGTCGCCACCGCCAATTAAAATGAAGAAAAGAGCGCAGGTGGAAAGGCAGGAGGGTCACGTGTGTGAAATGGAGACGAATGGACGAATGTCAGCGGCGTTGATGCTGGAGTTGAGCAATTCATTGCCTGTGAAAGTGCAGGAAAGGACACGCACTGTGTATGGGGCAATATGGACGGTGTGCACACTGCTATATTAATAATACTGAAACATTTTATTGCTCAATGTAGTTTGTGTTTAAAGAAAAATATGCCATATTTCATTTACAAGCCATACGGATTTGAAAAAAACCATTTACATTTTATTTGAGCACTAAAAAGGAAATACAATACGTTGACTAATTTATTTGAATTCATTTATTTAACATAAAGTAAATGTATTTTTTGTTTATTGACGACGCTGCACATTTTTGGTAATTTTAGGAGAACGTAGCTATTCATTGAAATCATTTTATTACAGTCAATCCGAGGAGGACACTTTCAAATTGTATGTTGATATTTTATGCATTTAATTACTTTAATGTGCCTTCTGGTACACGACATTATTTATTGTTGCAATTTCTGTTTTTTTGTTAATTTGATTTTGTGGCTGTTAGAATAATCACATAAATTCATAAAAGAAATCATAGAAAATTAAAATTGGAGATGTACTTGCTTTACTTGAGATGAATATTGTTTATATGTCATTATGAGCATTACGGTAGTTGTTTTATACATTTTCCATTGCCATTATGTGGAAAAACGTGATAGTCCATGCATCAGAAAAAGAGCCCAGCGCGCGTGAAATGCAGGAAGGTCTTCTGGAGCGTGTTTAGCCAAGCACCGAGCTGTCAGTCAGATAAGAGCGAGCATTTAAATTGACAGCTGCAATGATCCCAGATAGACAAAAAGCCTTCGCAAGTGAAAGCTGTCGGGAGTTTAGCCTGATTACGTCTGTCATCTCCGAAGTGCACGAATGTCTTGCAAAAGGCAGCTTTGCATATTAGCCTGCCTCGCCAGGCTGTGTTATTTGTTCACTTTTCTGTTTGTTTGTCAAGCAGAACACGAGCACAAGGAAAACACACATTACACGTCCGCCCAGATGAACGGATGGATGTATGGATAGATGGAGATGGATGGATGCATCCAGGAGGCCGAGCCTGCACTTTTTACCCCCCCCCCCCCCAACCCCAACCCCAACCCCACCGGAGAGCTGTTTTTATCCAGAGAGTTGGATTACATTATCGTGCATTTGCGGGGTGCAGTCGTTGACTCCTCGCCGCCCTCAGGGGGAAACCTGGCGCCTTGCTGCCCGGAGCAGACGACGACAAACTGGACAGAGTGAAGAGGATGAGAGGGGGAGTGAAAACAATGTGCGGGGGGGGAAGAAAAAAAAAACTTAAATGCAGGCTTGGGACGAAGAGGATTGATGGATGACATATTGCTGCACTGATACGCTCAAGCAGGTACCTTTTATCCATGTTATCATTATTATTGTTTATTTTATTCCACCTTCTTTTTCATGCAAACATTCATTATTATTATTATTATTTTTATCATCAATGACAATAATATTACTCTTTCGTCCTTCTGGCTGTTTTCCCGGGATGAAGCTACCTATTGATTGGCCATCAGCTCTCTTCCCGCGCTTTATTGAGTAAGTTGGCGGAGTTGAAAGTGAATTACGGGGACTGCTAACCCCCCCTGCGGTGAGGCGTTTGGGTGAACGTGATTTGGTGGGATAAAAGAGCATCTGTTTCATTTAACCTGATCGCCGTTTTCATCTCGTCTTGAACAGGTGAGGAAGGGGGGCACTCGTGTCTCAGAATGATGCAGGATGTGTTGTTATTTT
The DNA here is from genome assembly GCF_027744805.1 of Dunckerocampus dactyliophorus. NCBI lineage: Eukaryota > Metazoa > Chordata > Actinopteri > Syngnathiformes > Syngnathidae > Dunckerocampus > Dunckerocampus dactyliophorus. Next base: position 3,162,163 of record NC_072829.1, on the reverse strand, counting down.
TATGGCACCTAAATTGTAATTATTCTATTTTTGTGTGTCTTCAGGTGGACATTCCTGCCGTCACTGCAAACCTTTCACGTGCACGCAAGATTCAAAAATACACCCAACTGCTGCTCATGCAATATGTTCCACGCATGCGCACACCACGCAAGCCTAACTGAAATAGTACACAAAATACTCAGCACATTTCGTGGTTTGTGTTTGACGTGAACTCACCATTCGCGGATGTGCTTTGGCTGTTTTGTGTTCATTTTATTTAGTAATTTTTCTTTATTCATTTTTCTTGCATTTAGCTTGCCATTTCTTTGATCCAATTGCATTTATTTTTCATATACTTGCACTCACGTGCAGTTCAAAATCATTTAAATTATTTTTGAGAGAATAGACACATACTAAAAAAACCAACATATATATGCCATTTTGGTAAAGAAAAAAGAAGAGGTATACATTTTAATAATTAGAAAAAAAAAACTTTTACAACATTTAGTTATCCTGACATGCAACACGGAAATAGCATTTAAAAAATAATATACTGAATAACAGAAATACAAATAGGACTAACAATAGTAAGGGCCAACACTATTTTTATTCAATTGACAACCAATTGAAAATAATGAAACATATATGATTAGAATTGCTATAACATTATATATCATTCTAAAATAATTATATAGAATTATAAAAACTAATTATACAATTACATATCATATTTATTATAATAATACTGTATAGTATATCATTATAGTAAAATAAAACTCCGAGTGGAAGCGCTGCTCTTCCGCATTGAGAGGAGCCGGGTGAGGTGGCTCGGGCATCTGGTCAGGACGCCTCCTTGGGGAAGTGTTCCGGGCACATCCACCGGTAGGAGGCCTCAGGGAAGACCCGGAACACGTTGGAGAGACATTGTCTCTCAACTGGCCTGGGAAGGAGGTGGACGAATTGGCTGGGGAGAGGGAAGTCTGGGCTTCCCTGCTTAGGCTGCTGCCACCGCGACCCGACCTCGGATAAGCGGGACAAGACGGATGGATGGATAATTAAAACTATGAACATTATTTTTTTTAAATAAATTTTATGTAATTATGATTACAATAACTACATATAATGATACTAAAATGATTTGGTTGTGCGAAGTCATGAAAGCAAACAACAAACAGTTCACTGCCGCTAAAAAGTGTATTTTATTTTATTTCTAATAACCCCGCGCGTTTAGTGCACACTAATGGCGAAACCCCCCCAGCAAAAACATGAATGAAAATCATTTTAAAACGTCATAGTATACACGGGCAGGAATGGAGCTGATTGGCTGACACGAGAAGATGAAAGGCAGGAGGGAAGCTGATTGGCTGACCTACAAGACAAGGGGTGGGCTCTCGGTCCAAGGGAAATGAGACAAGATGAAGACATGGGAGTATAAAATGGATGGAAATAAAAGCATCTACTCGAAGATCAGTACTAAAGATAATCATACAGTTGTGAAGTTCCTCTTCAAAATGACACCAAAATATGCCTGGAAGAGAAGCGAAGAACACGTTAGGCCTGAGGGTACATCATTATTAGAGCCCCCCATCCCCCCCACGCAGACCCTGTGTTCATCCAATCAGAGGGAGGGGTGGAAGGACAAATGGCGGCGCGGCAGCGGCAGCAGCAGCTTCCTAATGAGGCGGTGATGCAATGCAATATTCCCTCCAAAAGCCCATTAAAGCTGCAGCGGGTGGGATCATTGACATGGCCGTGTCCCAGCACAAGCACACAACACAACACGGTGGTGTTGCTTTAAAATGCGCCAACAAAGCCGACCCCCCCCTTACCCCCGCAGGTGTAGCAGCGACCCCGCTAGGCGCTAACTCAACATAATGCGTGACAAATGAAAGTATTGCCGGGGCGAGCGCCGCCGGCGTCAGATAAATGTGCTCGATTAGGAGGCCCCAAGCTGGGCGCAAAAAACAATTGATTGCTTGTTTGTGTTTTCATACGCCGGCCGCCGACGTGCACCGAGATGGATGAGACGCCGTCTCGGGTTGCTCGCCGTCCGGCGAGGCCGCAGACGGGATTCAATTCACGTTTCTACTCGTGAATGGAAAGGATATTAATGGCGCCCCTTGTGGGTTGTGTTGAAAATGCACACGGAATACACAACATTTTAGCATTATTGCACAAATGATCAGTGACTTATGGCCATGTGAACACGTTTTTCTTGATGGCGGCAACGTTTTTCAACCAATCTTGCTCACATTTGGCACACTTGTGCTCGTCAGTCCCCTAAAGGTGCGTGTCGAGTTTAGCGTTGATTCGGCTAAACACCGTGACGTTACAGTGGGTGTTTTGTGGAGGTCCGTGACAAATTTCAAGTGAATCCAACTCATGGTGTCAAACAACAGCGCCACCATTTGGTATATTTGTCAGAAAAGTAGTAGCACAGGCAAGAAAGTAGAGGTGGATATTTGGACAAATTTTCAGCCTTGCATGTGCAACACAGGAATAGAAGAGTTCCGTCATGACTGTGCTGGGCAAGTGGAGTATACGTAGATGCTTTCAAAAAAATCGCAATTTTCGTCTTTCAATCTTCCTGTCGCTTGTTTCCTTTCTCACAACGTAAGGTTTCGTATGGTTTTGGTTGCAGATTTCATCCATCAGGCCACCCCAGGAGCTTCTTCTGATTCAGTTATTAGCTTGCACGCTTTTCATACCAAAGTCATCCTTTTCCCTAAAAACGTGTCAGGCTATGATCGCTACGACGGAGTTTTAGGGCCACATTGAAAAGAAATAATCATCTGAAAATTCGAGAATAAAGTCGTAAATTTACGAGAAATAAAGTGGTAATATTACGTGTCAGAGTGGAAAATAGAGCATAGCTCTTCAGGAAGGAAACTTTTCTCTTGCTTCAGGCAGGCTTTTATTTATAACGTGGCAGCAAAACAGAGCACTTGTTACAGGCAATGCCCGTCACGTAAAGTTACGAGTTTTACAACTTTATTCTCGAAAATTTACAACTTTATTCTCGTAAATTTACGACTTTATTCCCTTAATCTTACAAGTTTTTTCTCATAAATTTCCGACGTTATTCTTGTTCATTATTTCACTATTTATTCTATTATTGTAATACTTGGTGTGACTTTTGGACTTGGCCGAAGGTAATATTACAACTTTTTTCTCGTAAATTCACAACTTTTTTTCCGTAAATTTACTTCATTCTCGTAAATTTCCGACTTTATTCTCGTAAATTTGCAAGTTTGTTCTCGAAATCTCAGACTATTTGTTTTTCAATGTGGCCTTGTACTCGTAGACGGTTATAAAAAGACCACAATTTTGACATGCTTGTTTTTATGCTTCACTGATGATGTCTTTTTGTCGAGCGTTGACATTTGGGACTTTGTTCAGCCGTCCTTGAACGCACCATACCAGCAGGTCCTTCTGATCTCTAACAGACGAGTCAATAATCCGAGGTCCTTAGCAAGAGCAGCAAACCAATTGGAGGGGAAGCAGCTTTAATGTGGAGGGTTCCGTGTTTCGTACAGCATGAAACGGTTATGCTCTACTGGGCGTGATCTGGGCGCGGAGTTGGGCCTTCTCCACACAGGAGGCTGGCAAAACCTGGGTGCCTTCCCCTCGCCCCGCAACGGCAGGGAATCCACCCTTTAAGCCGAGTAGTCCGGTAGGGAGGTGCGCACTCGGGTTTAAACACGGCCAAGATCATTTTGCGGTCTAAAACCAGTGACTCGCTGTTGCCCCCGGAGGAAGAAGGCGGAACCACAAGATGGGTGCTCGTGACATTCGAAGACGTCTGGACTGTTTGATGGAGCGATGCGTGTGCAGCAAATAAACACCCCCCCCTGCAGGACGCGGATGCTATTGATGCCATCCTAAAAAAAACAAAAACAAATCGTGCACGGTGCAGCTAAAAGGCTTTAAATCTCCTCCACAATTGATTAGCCGCATCGGATGCGTGTGCATTCATTCAGTTTGGGGCCATTAAAAAGAAGAAGAATGCTTGGCCTTGCAAACTACGACTGTCAGCGGCGTGATGAATGGAGGCTTATTATATTCCCCTCATTATGATTAATAACAGAGGAAGGGATGCTGCGTTCTTGTCAGGATGGAAAATGTAATTATCTCCTGGCCTCCTCTCCGCCGCGCACAAAAACAACGGCCGACTCTCCCACAAAATGGCTCTCGCTGCAACTTCCTCTTTTCTGTGCAGTTTGGAAGCGTTTCTTCTTAGGCGGAGGCTCTTTGAGCTGGTCCCGGGGTGTGTGTGTGTGTGTGTGGGGGGGGGGAGAGTTAATGGCGGCGGGGTCAACGGGAGGGCGTTCTCATGATTGCATGGCCAATCAGCACCTGTGAGACGGCGGGCGCTAAACATCAATTAATGCGTAAATATCCTGGCGGACTCACAACAGCAGCGCTTCTTCTGATTCAATTATTAGCTTCCACGCTGTTTCTACCCGAGTCATCACTTTCTCTAAAAACAGTGTCAGGCTGTGACTGCAGAACATCTTAATGAAGCTTTTTTTAATTGGATTTTTTCATTGATTTTTATTGATTTAGTTACATTTTAATTATTTTATTGTACACTACCAAGTGACATCCTGCAGATGAGGATGCTGTATTTGCTTTTCTAGACGAAAATGTTCCAAGAATAAAGTCAGCTGAAATATTAGCAATATACACGCTGCCTCCCGACAAGTTAAAAAAAACAAAAAAGTTGATCAATTTAGAAAAAATGACAAAAAGTCAGGCAAAAAAATGAAATGTGTGAAAACCGAGGAAATTTAAACACAAAATGCAGTTTTTAAATGAAAGCTTTTATTATTAAGGGAGGGGGGAAAAAATCCAAACCTCCATGGCTCTGTGTGAAAAAGTGATTGCCCCCCCGCTAAAACATAACTGAGATTAATTGAGGTCTACCAGTGTGGAAAAGGTTATAAAGCCGTTTCTAAAGCTTTGGGACTCCAGCCAACCATAGTGAGAGCCATTATCCACAAATGATGACAACATGGAACAGTGGTGAACCTTCCCAGGAGTGGCCGGCCAACCAAAATGACCCCAAGAGCGCAGGGACGACTCATCCAAGAGGTCACAAAAGACCCCACAACGAACATCCAAAGAACTGCAGGCCTCAATTGCCTCAGTTAAGGTCAGAGTTCATGACTCCATCATAAGAAAGACACTGGGCAAAAACAGCCTGCTTGGCAGAGTTCCACGACCGCAACCACTGCTGAACAAAAACAACATTAAGGTTCGTCTCAATTTTGCTAGAAAACATCTTGATGATCCCCAAGTCCTTTGTGAAAATACTCTGTGGTCTGACGAGACAAAAGTTGAACTTTTTGGAAGGTGTGTGTCCCATTACATTTGGCATAAAAGTAACGGCGCATTTCAGAAGAAGAACATCATACCAGCAGTAAAATGTGGTGGTGGTAGTGTGATGGTCTGGGGCTGTTTTGCTGCTTCAGGACCTGAAAGACTTGCTGTGATAAATGGAACCATGAATTCTGCTGAAGGAGAACGTCCGGCCATCTGTTGGTGACCTCAAGCTGAAACCAACTTGGGTTGTGCAGCAGGACAATGATCCAAAACACACCAGTCCAGTCCAGTCCACCTCTGATTGGCTGAAGAAAAACAAAATGAAGACTTTGGAGTGGCCTAGTCCAAGTCCTGACCTGAATCCTCTTGAGATGCTGTGGCATGACCTTAAGAAGGCGCTTCATGCTGGAAAAGCCTCCACTGACATTTTGCACATACATTTTGTAGAGAATAATTATAGTTTTACATGCAGAAAATGTGAATAATGAGAAATGGTGAATGAAACTGATTATTGTTTTTTTGTTCAATTTTATTTCTACAATGTGTCCCAAGTCGATAAAAATTGAGCTGCGGGCCCACGCGTGGCCCCCGTCCCGCACCTCGCACACCCCGGGGATAAGCGAACATTTAACATCACTTTTACTTTTATTGAAGACTCATGTTAGCGAAGACGAGGTGAGTTTTTGCTGATGATTTAGCTTAAGTTAAGAGAAAAAGCACGGCTGGTGAGTCACTGATGTGCCTTGTTCGGGCGCTCGATTCGATGATCTAGTTGAGCGCCAGCCGACTAGTTTGTAAAGTAAAACTGAAATCGGAGACGGTGTACGAAAACCAGGGTAACATTTTTGCTGAAAACCTGAGTGTTCCAACAGGTTCGCACTTCGTCCAACGTAATAGACGCCACATGTCACAGACGACAACATAACAGGACATAAACGTCTGCAACGTTAGCATAGCTAAGCGATGCAAGAGTGCTAACATTACACTCAACAATTTAAATCGTATTAGCCTATTAGCCTTGCTGAAGAAAAACAAAGCGATCAAACATGCAGCTCCCCTGTTTTTGCTGACAGATAATTGGCAGAGCTTTATTTTAAGATGTGTAGCAAAGCCTGCTTTGGCGTACACACAGGGGCGGCCTCATCTAGCTATAGGGGCGGGTCAGAGATGGTATCACGTCCATGAGTGAGCAGGTTTTTTTCATCATGACATCATAAAAAGACGCAACTTTGAGTGTTTGAGTGCCTCTTCCCTCAAAAATGAAGTAAACAAGTGAGAGAGATGATAGATTTTTTACGCGTTTGGTGTTAATAAGCACGTATTAGTGTGACACCAACCTTAAAAAGTCAGAATTACGTCATAGGGGACCTTTCTAAAGGACATCTCGCATCTCCTCCAAAGGTCGTAGGCGAGTGAGGCGTCCTCCTGATGTCTGGGATGAAGCAGTGAAGCACATTTCATCTGCCGTTGATAAGTGTGACGTTAGTGAAGCGACTGTAGGGGAGGAGTGTTTAATAACAGCAGCAGAAATGAAAAGATCCTGAAGGAAGCTGCAGCTCCTCAATGGCTATCTGGAGGAAGCAACAAGATTGCAACGTAATTTACAGACACTGAACTCCGCAGGCCTGCAGGCTTCTCTTCGGAAAAAAGAAAAAGAAGATAACAAGTAGGAAATAAAGGAATCTCTCCTCTTAATGGGCCACAGCCCGAGGTGCCACAACTTGAAGATAAAGTCCAAGTCGGACCGGTCAGCGTTGGGATAAGTTCATCAGTCGTGCAATCAGACGCTGCCCTCTGGGACGCTGCCAGGAGAAAGCTTCATTTTGGCGAGCAGCGCACGCACGCACACAAGCGCACGCTCCCTTTTGTAATTAAGAGAACCCGAATAAACCCCGAAGTGGAACGTCTGGAAACAAATAAAAGGCTAATGAAGAAATGATTGCTCTCGTGGAGGAAAGACCAAGAAAAGGAATCTTAAGGCGGCGTCCTCCGTGTTTATTAGCCAGTGTCCATCTTACCACTTCATTTATACGTGCGTGCGTGCGTGCGTGCGTGCGTGCGTACACACACACGCATATGCGTGCATGCACACACATGCAATTATATTCTATTCCTTACGGACCAAAATATTCCATTCATCTGAGATAAATACAAAATACTTAATTAAAAGTTAATTTAACAAGAAAATATTTCCTAAATGAAATACAATATGAAATAATAATTACATTAGTAATTTATTAATAAATAAAATACATATATTTTTTCCATTTCTGCAATAATATTCTAATTGTTACACACAGAAATATTCAATTAATTTCAATTAAATACAAAATATGACGTTTGTAAATACACAGGCCTCGGCGGAAACGTCCTTTGCGCCAACAGATGGTGATCACATGACGCGTGGCGTGGGAGCTTTACGTCAGGACGTTCCGGTACTCTACATGTTGGGACACATCATCGGCAGTGTACCTTTGAATCAGTGAGTGTTTCGGCCTTTTATTCTTTTCATTCCACTAAATATTTTAGTAATTCGAGATACAAAAGAACAGAAAATATTTACTTAATTTAACAAGGAAATATTTCATGAATTAGGAAGAGATTCAATAATTAAAATAAATAAAATACATATTTTTTCAAACTTCTGTAATTATTTTCTAATTGTTAAACACAAAAATGAATGCATCTTAGTGAAAGTGAAATACAAAAATATTAACTCAATTTTACACAAAAATATAATAGTAAAAATAATTTTTTTTTTCCAATTTCCGTCAAACACAAAAATATGACATTTAAAAAATACAAAAAACACATGTTCTGAGTTCAACAGAAAATATGAAGTTAATTTACCAAGAGAAATGACACAAACAATCAGACATAAAATACTAAAATACAGTTTTTCAATTTCTGTTCTTAGTCAAACCTAAAAAGACGCCCTTCATCTCAGTTGAATACACAACATTAAGTTCATTTAGGAAGAAAATGTTACAGAAATGAAAGGAAACATTCAATAAAAAGAAATGAAATACATATTTTCAATTTAGTTACATTTGGTTTTTAAATATTTTAATATTTTTAATGATTATATATGATAAAAGTAACACAATCATTCATTCTTCAAAAATAATTGAATAATTGATTTTACTTTGAGTTATTAGTTAATTTTATGATTTGATTCAAATAAAAGTGTTTTTTTCATGTATTTTAATCCTGATAGGTTATTAACATGAATGAATGTCACTTTACGTACTTTACATGCGAGGATAATTGCCATGGATGGATGGATGGATGGATGGGTGGGTGGATGGATGGATGGGTGGGTGGGTGGGTGGATGGATGGATGGATTGGTGGGTGGGTGGATGGATGGACGGATGGATGGGTGGATGGATGGATGGATGGGTGGGTGGATGGACGGACGGATGGATGGGTGGATGGATGGGTGGGTGGATGGATGGATGGATGGATGGACGGACGGGTGGGTGGATGGATGGGTGGGTGGGTGGGTGGGTGGATGGATGGATGGATTGGTGGGTGGGTGGATGGGTGGATGGATGGATGGGTGGACGGATGGATGGATGGGTGGGTGGATGGATGGATGGATGGGTGGGTGGATGGATGGATTGGTGGGTGGGTGGACGGATGGATGGATGGATGGGTGGGTGGATGGATGGGTGGATGGATGGATGGATTGGTGGATGGATGGGTGGGTGGGTGGATGGATGGGTGGGTGGATGGATGGACGGATGGATGGATGGGTGGGTGGATGGATGGGTGGGTGGATGGATGGGTGGGTGGGTGGATGGATGGATGGATGGATGAATTGGTGGGTGGGTGGGTGGATGGATGGGTGGGTGGATGGACGAATGGATGGATGGATGGATGGATGGGTGGGTGGATGGATGGACGGACGGACGGACGGATGGGTGGGTGGGTGGATGGATGGATGGATGGGTGGGTGGGTGGATGGATGGACGGATGGATGGGTGGGTGGGTGGATGAGTGGGTGGGTGGGTGGATGGGTGGATGGGTGGGTGGTAGTTGCTTCCAGATAGATAGTCCTGTGTACTTTGTGTACTTGATGTACTTTGTACAACCCTGCTAACTACTGTATGTGGCTGAGGAGTACTCTGTCATACAAATACATGTTAGCAAGGTAGAAGTTGGGTTTTCTCCCCTTGAAGCGTGAATGAAATGTAGTTGTGATGTTTGATCAATGATTGTTATCAGTGAATCGTTTCACTGCTTTTTCACTCTTTATTGTGTCTGACGATGACGAGCCTTTCATCAAACTTTCCTTCTTTTTCCGTGTTGACTCTAGTGGGCATAAAAGTGATGAAGACGTGGTGATGAAGATGTGGAGACGTTTGAGAGGTTGTGACTGGCGAGATGAAAGTTTGGAAATTCCAGCAGGAGCTCTCGGGTTACAAAGCGAGGTCAAAGCGCTTTGCGCTGACGAGACGTGAGTTTCTTTGCGAGCGTACGCAAAGAAACACGACAGGCCTCGCCGCTCTTTCAGCTGTCCCATCGTGCACCCCCCCCCTGCACCCTCACCCCCCCCCCCCCCCCCCCCCGCCTCCACCCCACCTTGTAGCTAAAAGTGCTCTTTGTGTTGCCAGCGTGCTTCAATGCTGCACAAACCTGTTGATGCGAAATATCATCTTCAACAACTCAAGATGCTGTAACTTTATTTATAACCCACAACTTGGTTGGTAGCCCACTGCTTTATTTAACTTTATTTAACTTTATTTAACTTTAACTTTATTTAACTTTATTTATAACCCACAACTTGGTGGTAGCCCACTGCTTTATTTAACTTTATTTAACTTTAACTTTATTTATAACCCACAACTTGGTTGGTAGCCCACTGCTTTATTTAACTTTATTTAACTTTAACTTTATTTAACTTTATTTATAACCCACAACTTGGTGGTAGCCCACTGCTTTATTTAACTTTATTTAACTTTAACTTTATTTATAACCCACAACTTGGTTGGTAGCCCACTGCTTTATTTAACTTTATTTAACTTTAACTTTATTTAACTTTATTTATAACCCACAACTTGGTGGTAGCCCACTGCTTTATTTAACTTTATTTAACTTTATTTAACTTTAACTTTATTTAACTTTATTTATAACCCACAACTTGGTTGGTAGCCCACTGCTTTATTTAACTTTATTTAACTTTAACTTTATTTAACTTTATTTAACTTTAACTTTATTTATAACCCACAACTTGGTGGTAGCCCACTGCTTTATTTAACTTTATTTAACTTTAACTTTATTTAACTTTATTTATAACCCACAACTTGGTGGTAGCCCACTGCTTTATTTAACTTTATTTAACTTTAACTTTATTTATAACCCACAACTTGGTTGGTAGCCCACTGCTTTATTTAACTTTATTTAACTTTAACTTTATTTAACTTTATTTATAACCCACAACTTGGTGGTAGCCCACTGCTTTATTTAACTTTATTTAACTTTATTTAACTTTATTTAACTTTAACTTTATTTATAACCCACAACTTGGTTGGTAGCCCACTGCTTTATTTAACTTTATTTAACTTTAACTTTATTTAACTTTATTTAACTTTAACTTTATTTATAACCCACAACTTGGTGGTAGCCCACTGCTTTATTTAACTTTATTTAACTTTAACTTTATTTATAACCCACAACTTGTTTTGTAACACAGGACCTTTGTTATAACACAGATCCCAGAACTGTGTTTGTGAACCAGAACCTTGGTTGTAACATAGAACTTTACTTGTAAAACTTTGTTTGTAAACCAGAAACCTTGTTTGTAAACCAGAAACCTTGGTTGTAACTTGGCTGTTGCAGGCAGGAGGTAAAGATGTGAAATCTGCAGATATCGCCATCCTCCATAAAGCAGATATTGTTGTCATGACGACATGCTAATGTCTAATGTCTGCTAATTAACGTCAGATATGAAGACATACGTTTTCTGTCTTGTGTAATTTTTCAAGAAGCTGTTCAAGTTTCTTTGTGATCCGGTGACGTGTCAGGATTAGCAGGAAGGTTTAAAACCTTGACAGGACGTGTCCGTGCACGCCCAGGATCTCTGCTTATATTGACGCATTCCCATCTGCCGTTGTTTGAACCCTGAGGATCACGTCTTAGGAAAAAAAACAACACAACCCCCCCCCCCCCCCAGCCCTCTCGTAAGCGCTGATGGACGCGCTGACTCATGGAATGAACACTTGAACCGCCGGGGCATCTGGATAGCATCTCCCGCCTCCTCTCAACCGTCCACAAGTCTGCTTGTCTCCGTCTTGTCCGGGTTGGCCCGTTTTCATTTGGCCCAGTCGCTGACAGCCTCGTCAGGCACAGGAAGAAGAAGCCATTCATGCTTCCTTCTTCTGGACAATGGAACCGCGGTTCTACCACGTCACAACTAGTCAACAAACATCAGTAATTGCTGAGTCCTAACCCTAGCTCCTAACCCTAATCCCAACCCTAACCTCAACTGTAATCTAACTACTGTATAGCCCCCACTCTAACCTAACCCTAGCTCCTAATCCTAACCCTAGCCCCTAACACTAACCTAACCCTAGCTCCTAATCCTAACCCTAGCCCCTAACACTAACCTAACCCTAGCTCCTAATCCTAACCCTAGCCCCTAACACTAACCTAACCCTAGCCCCTAATCCTAGCTCCTAACTCTAATTTAACCCTAGCCCCTAATCCTAACCCTAGCCCCTAACACTAACCTAACCCTAGCCCCTAATCCTAGCTCCTAACTCTAATTTAACCCTAGCCCCTAATCCTAACCCTAGCCCCTAACACTAACCTAACCCTAGCCCCTAACCCTAGCTCCTAACACTAACCTAATCTTAGCCCCTAACCCTAGCTCCTAACTCTAATTTAACCCTAGCCCCTAATCCTAACCCTAGCTCCTAACCCTAATCCCAACCCTAACCTCAACTATAATCTAACTATAGCCCCAACTCTAACCTAACCCTAGCTCCTAATCCTAAACCTAGCTCCTAACCCCCTCCCCCACACTTCACCCTTGGGTGATGGCAGGAAGGAAGGGGCTGGGTTTAAAACGTCTTTAGGGTCATCAGGTGGGTACTAACTCTAATTCTAACCCCAACCTTAATCCTAACTCTTACCCCGGCCCGTAACCCCAACCCTAACTATAATCCTAACACCAACCCTAATCGAAACCCTAACTCTAACCCCTTAACCCTTTCTCACAGGAAGTAATGGAAACAAACAAATTTAACACTTATTGTAATACAAAAGTGTAAAAAGAAGTTAACCGGCCTAACAGTCAACAAAACCATGACACTTAACAAAGACTCCTCATCCAAATGTTGCATTGCTAACGCAGCTCATAGATCTCATCGGACTGTTCCACTTCACTTCGCACCTTCTTCTCTTACCACAGTCGTGCTTTCCGAAAAAAAGTGCCACAAAAAGGCAAGACAACGCGCACGCTGCCTGAAACCACGTCTACTGCTGCCAATGAGATGTTGCTTCCTTCCTCACTTCTTTAGCGCCGCTTTCAGCTTTGACGTTTGGCTAGCCTTCACGCTTGAGGTAAGTGGCCAGAGAAGCCCAAGAAAAAAGATGACTTGTGTCCGAGGTTAGCTCGTTGTCTGCTTTTTGAGCTCAAGTCTTGTGGAATTCAGCAAAGTCGTGCCTGATTTGAGTCCAGTACACACTTAGAGACACATTTCTGCCCTTTTTTTACAAACCCTTACCATTTTTACCCTTCCGATCAAAGTTAGCAAGGGTTTGCTAAATTGTCAGGTGGCTCTTAAACATCCCCTTTAATGTTCTAAAAGTAACAGTGTTTATTGACATGAAACGTGACAAAAATCTGTCATCTCTCTCACTTGTTGGCTTTACTTTTGAGAGTAGAGACGCTCAAATGCTCGCTTTTGAAGTTGATGAAGGGAAAAACCTCTTGAACATGATAGCACCTTGTGTATACACCCACCATTTATGAAAAAACCCCCCAAAGAGGCTTCACTACACCTCTTAAAATAGTGGATCGAGTACACAATAGCGCTCGTTAGCATTAAAGCTAACACACAGTGGGGCTTGCTAACAGCACTCAAAGTTAACACAGTGTTGTGGCCTTACAGTATATCAAATAGTTGAAAAATACTATAACATGGTAGCTTGATGGTATGTTGACCCTAGCGGTCCCACTGCAAACACTTGAAGGTTCCTGACAAGACAGCGCAACAGTTGAACGCGCTGACGTGCTATGAAAACGGTGTCCGTCCGCCACTGAGGCTTGAAGCGTATGAATGATGGCACTTAGTGAGAAACTCCCGTCCACAGCCCATTAACCGCCATCCTTCACGGCGGCAGATCTGCAGATTAGCACATGTCATAAGTCCAAAAAGTGCCATTCAGCACGCCTTCCTCTGGCCCCTATCTGCTCCCCCGCCTGGAGATGAGACGCCCGTCGCCATAAGGGCGCTTCCTCCCGGGGGCGTTTTGTTTTGCCGCGCCTTATCGAGATTCTTCACAAAAGTCAAGCCGAAGTGTTAAGATTGGAGGGGGGGTGTCGCGGCAGACTAAATATGTCAGAATAACAGCGATACTGTATGCAGTCATGCTTGTATGTAAACAGCTAGCATCCGTGCTAAGGTTACACAGTCACAGTGGAGCCTCCCTTTCTGTTATTAATTCCTTCCAAAAGGTCTGACGGAAAGTGACGCCATTTTTCACATAGGAAATCATATCATCCAATTACACGCCAACCTTGGTTTTCGTATATGATGAGGCCAAAATTTGGCTAAAACGGAGCGTATGAAAAGCAAAGTTTGACTGTAATTGGATTGGCATGATTTCCTACGCCTTGGTTTCGTCTGACCTTTTGGAAGGATATGCTAAAAAAGCACTGCATCTCAGCGTTGTCACATAAGTGAAAAAGCCTGTTGGTATCAACTTCACCAGTTTTTTCCCATTTTTGATGTTTTTGTCCCCAAATATTTCAGCTTTCTTCTTAAATAATCTTCACAAATTGGAAACTTTTTCCCAATAACACTGTGTCATAACTTTTCCCCGACTTAATTTTCCAAAACTTTATTTTGGTTTGCTTGTTTCTCATAATATTACAACTTTATAAAAAAGCAAACTATTTTTTCTTTAATATTTCAACTCTATGCTACTAAAATGATAATATTTTGCGACCTGTTTTTCCTGTTAGAATACAACATTTTTTTCTTAATATCTTGACTTTATTCTTGTAAAATTACAGTTGTTTCTACCATTTCTGCTGCTGTTTTTATTTTTTATTTTATTTTCAACATACGTTTTGAACGTTTTCTTCTCGTAAAATTATGACTTTTTCCCATGATATTACACATTTTTCCCCGACCTAATTTTTCATTTTGTTTTGTTTGTTTCTCACATTACTCGACTTGAAAACATAGAATGTTCTTTCTTTAATATTTCAACTTTATGCTACTAAAATGACATTTTTCCCTCATAATATGACAAGTTTCTTCTCGTAAGAGTGCCTCTTTTTTCCCTGTTCGAATACGACTTATTGCTCTTAATATTTTGACTTGGCTCCCGTAAAATGACAGCTGTTTTTTCCATTTCTGCTGCTTTTTCCAACTTTTTCAACTTTGTTTTTGAACATTTTCTTCTCGTAATATTGTGACTTTATTCCAATATTATAACTTTCAAAAATGACAACTTTATTTTGTTTTGTTTTTCTCATGATATTACTTGACTTGAAAGAAAATAATCTTTTTTCAATATTTCAATTTATGCTACTAAAATGACCTTATTTTTGCTAAATAATGACCTTTTTGCAACTTTTTTACAACAAACAGGCGTTTTTTTCCATTTCAACACTTTTTTAACTTTTAACTTTTTTGAACTATTTTCTTTTTCTCGTAAATATGACTTTATTCCCATCATATTTTTACATTATTCCCATAATATTATAACTTTTTCCTAACCTCATTTTCCAAAAATTACGACTTTATTTTGCCTTGTTTGTTTCCCATAATATTACGACCTTATTTTCGTAAAAATCTTGTTAGATTACAAATATTTTCTCTTAATATTTTGACTTTATTCTTGTATTGCTTATTTTTCCACTTTTTGTTAAATTGAAGTTTTCTTGTTAAATTACATTTCTACATTGTGTTATGGGCCAGTAAAAAAAAACAGCTGCAGGCCGCAAATGGCCCCTGGGCCCCATTTTGGAAACCCCCAGGATTAGACCAGCAAATGATGATGATTCCTTTATGCAGACTTTCACCAAAATTCCATGACTTGCTTTTTGGATCATGCACCACCCCTCTCCAAGGTTTTGCAGCCATCTGTGTTGTACTTTCTGGGTAATCCTGCTGAATGTACGCGTGTATTCACTCTTCTACGAGACTTCTAACGTCCTGCATTGTAAAAGACACCTGAAGGCAGCAGTAACAGTCGTGCGGCTTATCAGGAGCTATCAAAGCAGCCATCTTTACTCTTAATGGTCTTGGGCCTCATCTCTCCTCAAACGT
This sequence comes from Dunckerocampus dactyliophorus, assembly GCF_027744805.1. Lineage (NCBI taxonomy): Eukaryota > Metazoa > Chordata > Actinopteri > Syngnathiformes > Syngnathidae > Dunckerocampus > Dunckerocampus dactyliophorus. Next base: position 3,146,350 of record NC_072829.1, on the reverse strand, counting down.
GAGATGGCAGATAGACTTGATGGCGATCGAGGCCATGCTGGTAGCGTTGGTGTTTCCTCCAAACACTTATTATTATACACTATTACACATCAATGGCGTGCACATCACCTGTGCCGCCATGCTGGCTGGGAGATGCAGGAGATACGGCGAGAGTAACAAAGCCGCAACAGGGTCAAACTTATTTCCCCGTTGATCCCTGCCAGTGTTTACGCCATGCGTCAGACGCGCTCTTATGAGGTTTTTAATTTGATGCTTGACCGCCCGCAAGGCTTCCACGCTGCGCCACGAACCTTCAAGAGCTCGCGCGCACGGCGGCTAATGTCGGCGTAATTGCTCCTCGCAACGTGCGCGCCGCCGTTTGCGCCGAGGAGCCGCGGCCGAGGCAATTTAGTGTCACCTGCAGAGAGAGATACTTGAAAGCTCGCTTTATTCAATTTGTAATTATTCCTGCTAGGATCGTTTGCCATGTAATGCACTTTTTGGATCTTCATTATGGAGGTACATCGCTGCTCCACTGATATAAATAGGCCATATTTTTCAATAAAATCACACCCAGCTGCTTGCTAGGCCACATTTACACACACAAGCATAGCATTAGCGCTTTGACTTAATGGATTATTTACAGTCGCTCTCTTTATTTCTATTGTGCAAGGCGGCGGCTGTCATTAATAACTGGCGGGAGGACCCACAGCAAGCACGCAGGAATGAGCCTCGCATGATCGTTGACTTTGTGGATCGTTTGTTTATTTCTATTATTCAAGGCGGTGGTTATCATTAACAACTGGTGGGAGGATAGATTGCATTAATTATCTGACACATACGTAGCAAGCATGCATGTGCTGGTGGGTGAGTGGGTGTTCCATGACCGTTGACTTTGTGTATTGTTTGTTTAATACGTTTATGCAAGGTGGATGTTATCATTAGTGACTGGTGGGAGGATAGGCCGTGTTCACTGCACTGTATAACACAAACATAGCAAGCGTGCACGGTGCTCGTGGTTGAGCGAGCGTTCCATGAGCATTGACTTTCTGGATTATTTATTCATTGTGTGAATGCGTTCAACACATTCACACATAAAATTATCCACCATTTTTTTTCTTTATTATTATTTTTATTACGCCGTTTTTTGTCCTCTTATTCATCCGTTTTTCAACCAATTCACACCATTCAAGCATCAAATCGTCCAGCTCATTCAGGAATACCATGCGACCATTTCAGTTAAAAAAAATAATAATAATCATCCCAGATTTTCCAAAACTCCAAAAAGGGGAAAGATTTTTCCCATTGAAAATGAATGGGCCATTTTTCAAACTTCCACCATTCGCACATTTCTCAGCCAATGTCAGCCATTCCAACATGAAACCCTTCCGCTTATTTAGGGCTTTCAAACTGACCACTGGCCACGTTTGAAAACTTCCAACTTTTCCCGACATTCACACTTTTCCTTTGATCTTAATTACTGTAATTTCCTTAGATCTTAATTACTCTAACCACTTCAACATTTTTCAACTAATTGTAACAAATCCAACATCAAATCGTTCGACAAAATCCACACATTAAGGCTATCTATTTTTCATATTTAGAAAATTCTAAATTTTCCCCAAATTCCCACTTTTCCAGAAAACGAATTACCTCTTAAAGAATGCTACTACTTCTACATTTCTCAAGCAATTCACCGCATTCCAACATCAATGCATTCAACTAGGTGAGGACATTCGTGCTATCATCCACAGCACAAAAATTCTCACTTCTCACGACATGCCAATTTTTCCGGAATGCCGAATGCCATTGATCTAATTAGATCAAAGGCAACTACTTCCGCATTTCTCCAAAGATTCCAACTGTTCCAACATCAAACCATTCAATAATTCAGGACACTTGTGCTAGTATCCACATCACAGCAATTCCCACTTTTCCCAACATTTCTATTTTTCCAGAATGCTGAATGCCTTTGATCTAGTTAGATCAAAGGCATTCAGCAACTAATTCCATATTTCTCAACAGATTCCAATCGTTCCAACATCAACATGGACACTTTCCTGCTCATTTTTGTTCCCACCTCATCAGGCTCACTCACACACAATTTCTCCAGACACTGCGATCATTTCTGTTTATATTTGTTATGCCAGGTGGTGGTTATCATTAATAACTGGTGGGAGGATAGATGGAATTAGTTACTATAAAGCACAAAGCAGGCTATTGTGTCCTTCTTGTGTTACTTGGTGATGTTCAGTGCGAGAAAGCAACCAAATAAGTAAAAGAAGCTCCTCCCTCCCTCACTAATCCCTGCTCCCTCTCAGCCTGCTAACTTTTTGTCAGTGTCAGCGATATGAACACCAGAACAGTTGCTTTAATTTCTTTGGGATGAAGAAGTCCCCTCTGATAATGATCACCGACTTCTTGGTCTAAATTGGAGAACATTCTCTCCCGAGAGGTGCACATGGGGAGATTTCTGTCTGTGCTCACGGACGCCTACAAATGACTTCATTTCTTTCTACTTCCTCTGATGAATGGCGTCTTTATTTGGTCTCAACAAGCCGAACGAGTGTTGATTTCCTGCAGCGCATGCACGGCTGCTGCCTAAGCAGGCGTGCTGTCTAATGAAGCAGACGTGGCTCCATAACTTCATTTGGACCCTTTAAGCTATAGAAGGGATCCTATGGCGTCTAAGTGGTCGTGATGGATGAACATTACAGCTCATCAAACCCCACCCCCACCCACCATTACCAACCTGTATGCCGCCATTAGCGCCATCCCTGAATAACCACCATCTGCAACCACTGTCTTAGACTACACTCCCATGATAGCGTAACACTGTAGTTTGCACAGTTTGAACCAGGGTCCGCCAAATGAAAATCGAGAGTGCTAGCCATTCATCCATCCATCCATCCATCCATTTTCTTCTGCTTATATGGGTCCAGGTCGCAGTGGCAGCAGTCTGAGTAGGGAAGTTCAAACTTCCCGGTCTCCGGCCGCCGCTTCCATTTCCACCGGGAGGACACCAAAGCGTTTCCAGGCCAGTTAAGAGACATAATCCCTCCAGCGTGTTCTAGGCTGGCCATGCCTCATCAGGGTGGTGTCCAGGAGGTAGGTATAAGGACTAGATGCCAAGCCACCTAAAGTGGCTCCTCTCGATGTGAAGGAGCAAAGGCTCTACTCTGAGCTCCTCCCAGATGACCAAGCTCCTCACCCTATCTCTTAGGGTGTGTCCAGCCACCCTATGGAGGAAGCTCATTTAGGTCTCTTGTATCCGCAATCTTGTTCTTTCGGTCACGACCCAAAGCTCGTGACCATAGGCGAGGGTAGGAATGTACATTGACTGGTAAAATGACAAAATTTGCCATCCGGCTCAGCTGTTCTTACCGCGACAGTCCGGTGCAGCATCCGCATTATGCAGATGCTGTGCCGATCCGTGATGCCATTGGGCTAAAAGCTCGAGCTTTCACCTCGACTTCCAGTGCAGCTCTTAAGGAGTCAGGGAATGAGGCTTACCAACGTACCTTCGCACAGCCGCACCAGCTGGCATCCATAGCACTAGTATGAAATATTTGTTGGACTGTTGCTTTCAACACAGCAGGGCAGGAGAGGTGAGTGTCAGGTGATAAACGTTACAAACTTATTCACCACATATGGTGTTCTCTAGAGTCGGACCCAGCAGTTGTCCACCCTCTGAGGTTGTATCAAAGACGGGCCGTAACCCGCGTGGAAGGTTGTTTCATGATGCAGGGTGAGGCACTCACTTCTGCCGCCCTGTTGTGTTAAAAGCAGTTGTTGCTCTCCACAAGTCTTGGGCGCTGGTGCCATCACACATCGAATTATGTGTTTTTTGCTGTAAAAGCGTTGTGGCTCCGATTTGACAATTTTTCAGCTTTTCTCGGTGAAAGATGTTAAAAAATGACTGAGGAAGTAGGAGAAGTTGTCCTATGCTGCTGTCAATTCCATTTAAATGTTTTTTATTTATTCCTGCTCGTCATCCAGATCATAGTAGTCCACAAAAGCTGAATGGAGGCAACGGCACTCTTCTTGTTTGCTGAATAAATTTCATCTTTCACCCAAACGGCTTCTTCACTTCTATATTTTTGTGTGTGGAGTCTTCCTATTTATGTCTCCGGTGGGTGTGTCCCCTTGGCTCGGTCACAGTAGGGTTGTCATTGTGGTGAACACTAGATTGTTCACCTGCCGGGTGGCAACACCGCTTGATCGTTGCCATTCTTCCCGTGTTATGAAACAATGTTTGGGTGAGAGATGCGACGTTGTTATGTCATAAATGGCTTCTGTCACACCTCTTTCAAACCAGCGGTCCTCCCGATCTAGGCTTTGCACATCGTTGTCCTCAAAGGCATCTCCCTTCTTTTGAGAACCTTTCATCCAAAAGGCTTCTTCAGGCCCACATTTTTGAGTGTGGGGTCTTTGGTCGGTGTTTTCCCTGGGGATGGTCACAAAAGGGTTGTTGTTATTGGTGCCGGGTGTGGCTAACGAACACCCGCCCTGCATAACAATTGGTTGCTCGCCTGCCTGGTGGCAAAACAGCTCATTAGTGGCCACTCTTCCTGTGGAATGATACAATCCTTGGGTGAGGAATGTTACGACAATGACGATACCAATTCTAAATGGCTTTTTACACACTTCTATAAAACCACGGGTTCTCCCTGTCCAGCATTTGGACATTTTTGTTATGTCCCTTCTTTTTGTGAGAACCTTTAGCCCATAAGGCTTCTTCAGGTCTACATTGAGTGTGGAGTTTCCTTATTTATGTCCCTGGTGGGTGTGTCCACTTGGGTTGGTCACAGTAGGGTTGTTCTTGGTATGGCTGGTGAACAACCATCATGCACAACAAAAGGTCCTCCACACACTTGGTGGCAAAACAGCTCGTTAGTGGCCATTAGTCCAGGGGAATGAGGCAATCTTTGGGGGAGCGACGTCCGGACACTCCCCGAAGCAGCTTTTTGGATTAAAGGTGAAAGGTCCCCAACAAACAAGAAGAGTTCAGTTGCCCCGTTCATCCTCTGCTGATGCTGATGTCTGTGGCGGCGCCAACCAAAAAGCCAAAGAAAAAGCTGTGGAATTCATAGTTTAAATGCTCACTGAGCTGACCTCTCACAATGACGTTGTGACCTCTGGATTCATGCGCGTGTTTAGAGTATATTTTTGGCCAAGACGTGACTTGTCCAACCTCGGGGGCATTGGACTGCACTATGTATGCGATGCGTAGCAGGCAGTGACACACAACACGTCGTCCTAACATGTCCCGTGTCCCCCGCCCCTCAAGGGCAAGGAGATGCGGTTGCTGGAGGACGTCCATGGGGAGCATGCGGCGAGGCGTCCATATGGAGGGTAACCCGAGTGCGGGCAGGAGGGAGGGCGTCTCTGTTGACTGTTTGAACAGACGTGTTTTCCCACAGCAAGAAAGGAAAGTACACTAAGTAGCAGCGCAGTTCACCATCTTTCTTCTCTGAGCGGATTTTCAAAACGACAGAGCAAATGAAGATGAAAGCACATATTAGGTTTCTCTTCTCCACCTGGAAGGATGTTTGTTTTCTCCTGCTAAATGCTAATTACCCAAGCGACTTCATCAACATTACAGTAACGACACCATTAGACTCCGAAATGAAGGCTGATCCCGTGTACAACACGCGTTATTCCATTAACAACAGAAACAAACACGGCAGCTCATAACAGTCGACTACACACGACTACGGTTAGCACAAAACGATATCTGCCGTCATTTTGGCAAACACCAACCGAACTCTTCCGTGTTAGAATTACGTCTGAAAATAAACATTAGACTGTTTAAAGTTGGTACAAGATCACTGCAAACAACTTTGAATAGTAAAGTTAGCACAAAGAGTAAAATGTGGTGGTAGTGTGATGGTCTGATCCCAAACACACCAGCAAGTCCACCTCTGAATGGCTGAAGAAAAACAAAATAAAGACTTTGGAGTGGCCTAGTCCAAGTCCTGACCTGAATCCTATTGAGATGCTGTGGCATGACCTTAAAAAGACGCTTCATGCTGGAAAACCCTCCAATGTGACAACAATTCTGCAAAGATGAGTGGGACAAAGTTCCTCCCCAGCGCTGTAAGAGACTCATTGCAAGTTATCACAAACGCTTGATTGCAGTTGTTGCTGCTAAGGGGGGCCCAACCACTTATTAGGTTTAGGGGGCAATCACTTTTTCACACAGGGACATGTAGCTTTGGATGTTTTTCTCCCTTAATAATAAAAAGTTTTACTTAAAATCTGCTGCGATTGGCTGGCGACCAGTCCAGGGTGAACCCCGCCTCTCGCTCGAAGTCAGCTGGGATAGGCTCCAGCATACCCCCACGACCCTAGTGAAGACAAGCGGCATAGAAAATGGATGGATGGATTTAAAAACTGCAATTTGTGTTCAGTTGTGTTGTCATTGACTAAGATTGAAATTTGTGTGATGATCTGAAACATTAAAGTGTGGCAAACACGCAAAAAAATCAGAAATCAGGAAGGGGGCAAACACTTTTTCACACCACTGTATGATATCCATCCATCCATCCATCTTCTATGCTGCATAAATAATAATGATTTTAAAAAATACCTGTGTACCTGACAGTACTCTTTCTGTCAGTATTTAACGTTAGTGTGTCGACTTGATACCATGAGCGCTAACGATATCATACATTGCGATATTGATATTTCCTTCTTACTGTAAGCCAGTGTAGCGTCTAAATTCACATTTTATGATTCACTTACAACAAATACTGGCTTCAAGGTATGCAAAATTTAAACGACACACAAACAAAAATGTCTTTTCCTGTTGTGGAAAAATGGACTTGTGCAAAAGAAGCAAAAAAAAAGAATAATAATTGAAGCTTGTGTGTCATGAATATTTCAGTGGATAAGTGCTATTTAAGGACTGTTTTGCTGACGTTAAGTGTCTCATTTAAGAGGGAGGGGGCTGGGGGGGGTCAATACTGAGACGCACACAAGTCAATAAAAGCCTTCAAGTGTCTTTTCTCCTCTTTGGCTCGTCTTCCTTGAGTGACAGACTCCACTCTTAACACCATCTGCCTAAAAAGCAGCTAAACTTGACCCCCGCTTCCCTGGAGGGGTGGACTCATCCCGCATTCTCTTCCCGCTGGTCCCCCTGAGCCCAACGTGACATGAAAATTCCTCCATTTATCACCAGGGTTCCCGACAGCACATAAATCTAAATAGCTGAAGTGACGTTACCCACAATGCATTCCACTCGGGCGTCTGCGTAAGGTGCGCTCTCGCTGACTGGCAGCAGGATCTGCTGATTAGGCGGGATCTGTTTTTCATCTTTTCCCCGCCGTTTGACGGCCGCCGGCTAGCAGGCCGGCTTTTAATTACCAGGAAATTACTCCTCCTCTTTTCATATTGTTTTTAGAATACTATAGGCTTATTACCTTCCCACTTATTTGCATTTTTCTCCTCTGGCTGGTCTATAGAATATAATATAGAATATAATCTTAATGCAGGTGAAATTATAAGGTTAAGCAATAACAAATCGTCGATTTTATCATTCGTTTTAAAAGTCCTACATCGTTAGCGCTGACAGGTTGGCTGGGATGCGTTACTTCCTGGTCACGTGACACACAGACGCTTGCTGCCAGGTGGAATTCATGTTGCACAAAGCCCAATAAAAAACAACCAACCGGACAAAAAACTTCATTTGAATGCCGCATCTCAGAAACAAAGACAGTTTCCAAAGTGCTGCACATCATTATAACACATAAAAACTTGGGCTGTCAAAAATAGCACACCAACGGCGGTAACTAATATATTTCATCAATGATGTTACATTTTTTAGCATAATTAACTCAAAGGCATCATGGCAAGCCAAGGTTCTCAGTTATGAGGACAGACGGCGGCACAGTGTGGCTCCCCACAGAGTCGCAGACGCTCCTTTATAACTCCTTTATTCTTACCTGAACACATCAACAGCAGTGCAGTTCCAGCATATTTCACCATATATGTATCTCAGACTACGAACAAACGCGTCTCCAGCCCGTTCCTCATTGCAACGACACTTCCTCATTGTCACTAGACGGACCGCGAGATGCATTCAGGGACACTGTGAACATCACAAAAACGTCTTTTTTATGCGTGTGTGGGTGGTGTAAATAAACAGAAGTGCAAAGAAAATCAATAAGTGGATGTTCTTATCACTCACTTTGTAGCTCTTGACGCTGAAGTACAATTTGCTGCATTTAAGTATGCTCGTAAATCCCAGAAAATTCATTCAAAAGGTGAAATCAATTTAAATGACGTGGTGTTTTTGAACCCAACTCCTCATTGCTCATAATAACGCAGTTAAAAGTCTGATTCAAATATTCTGCTATTGTGGAAACCAGTGTTCGGTAAACAGATTTTCAGACACGCTTAACCTGATTTACATTTTCAGTTAATTTGCCGCAGTTAATACATACAAATGTATAGAATCATGCCCCGTCATTTAGCTTTCTTTCAAAAAAATACAGTAAAAATGGGCATATTTCAGACATGATAACAGTTTAATTTATTTTGAGCATGCATACAAGTTACATTGGGATACATCACTCACTACAATTCGCAGTTCTACATGTCCAAAAAGGAGTAGGAAGAAGTAAAGCTTATTTAATCCTACCCGATTACTATATCAAACTATACTGATATAACAATATTGCCTTGTGCTTCTTTACCGATACCAGTATCAACCGATACCTATGTAGCGATGTCATCCAGCGGTTCGTTACGATACCGATATCAACCAATACTAATGTTGCCCAGCACTTCATCACCAATACCAATATCAACCAATATCTTTATGGCAATGTGGCTCAGTGCTTCTTTCTCATAGCGATATCAACCACTACCGATGTTGTCCAGCATTAATACAATAATAAAACTTAGTATTTATAAAAAAATCAACAAAAGGAAATAAGATATGCAGAGGACCATAAAAGTGGGTTTCAAGATGAGACTTAAAGTATTTGAATGGGAGGGGGCAGAGTAAACATGATGCAGTTCCATTGCCTCAAACATCAACAAAAGGACAGGGAGACCTGGCAGGAAAATAAATCTTAGGCACATTTATATTGCAATTGAGTCACTTTTCTGTATGAAATATAACATATGAATTGGATCGGGGTGCAAAATCAATAAACTACCATCTTTTGGTTCCGGTGGGGCACTAGCTCAATTGCCCCAAATGGAAAAACGCCACTAGGGTTGTTATTTTGGCAAAGAGTATTATTTATTATTATGCTGTAGCATTTTTTTTTTTTTTTAGATCTTATCGAAAGAAGTGAAACACAGCAGTTTGCAAACCAGATCAAGGGCGCAAAGTGTCGTCGCACCTCCAACTGCTGCCCCGTGTAGCTGCACGCGTTCGTATAAGAGTTGCTTGGTCTCTCCGAGGTAGGGGTCATTGCACTGCTGAGTCGGGATTTTGTCTCAGCTTTTGTCTGCGGGGCCTTTTTTGGGCGAATAAAGCGACGAAAGGCTATCTATCCGTCCATCTTGCTGGACAAGAAACAGCATGCTGCAGCTATTGATCTCTGCTGGTATTTTAAGTTTAGGGTGGGAGGTGGGGGCCGGGCGGTTGGGGGGTTCGCTCTATCGGGTTTCCAGGCACAACTGCCGGGGTCTTCGTCTGCCCTTCTGTTCCGTGCTGGCGGGTGTTGATGGGGTTGCAGGTCGATGCTAAAGATAGACGCTAGCACGTCAATACAGGAATAGTGTAGCGTGACCTGTGACTTTGTCTATCATGTGTTCAAATGACTTTACTGAGCTAATTCCTTAAAAATCACGGAATCCTAGTTTTCCATAATGCGCATCGATGAGTGTCTTCATGACTGAACGGTGAGATATGATATACAGTTTATGCAGCGGCACGCCACGAATGAACAGCAGTCCACTTTCAACTTTGATAGGCAACAAGTCACCTGGGAAATAACCAAGAGCGAGCCTTAATGATGCAAACAACTTAATGTGGCTGCAACATCGCCCAGACTCCTCCCTGACCCCCCTTTTTTTTTAAACGCCTAATGTCCGTTTGGGATGGCTGGGAGCTCCTTTGTGGCGTTCATGGTCGTTACGGCGCTTTAGGCAGGTCCAACTAACACAATGAGTCACTTTTCTTTCACGACTACGAGATCGCGCGCACACAACTTCTTCAAAGTTATTCTCCCCCATGGTGATGACCCATGTGACACATTCATCTTCATCTTCATTTTTCTTATTATTTTTATTTTTATTAGAAGGTAAGTTAAGCTTTACTCCAAAAATGGTCAAGTTATTTTGGAAACTGGGTCAACATGCGCTAAAATGACTTTTTTTTTGTTTTTTTTTTTACAATGAAACTGCTGTATTAATGATATTATAATAATGTGTATATTATAGTTATATTATCGGCCTATTATTATTTTGAAATGATAATAATAATAGTAATTGTGACAGAAAAAAAATCACAATAACACTAAACATTGATTTATCTTGTGAATACGCTCATTTTGATAATATAAATAATAATAACGTATTACATAACTCAAAATATCATATTGACTTTATTTCATACATAATTATAATTAATTAAAATAACATCTTTTAACCATGAAACTGCTATATTTTCTATCATATATAATGGATACATTGTTATATTATCTGTCTATATTATTATTATTATTATTATTATAAAAATAATAATAATAATAATACCAGAGTTATGATGAAAAAATCATCACAATAATGAAAAATGATTTATCTTGTGAATAGAATAAATGTGATAATATAAGTAATTATAACCTATTATACAACTCAAAATATAATAATAATAATAATTGACTTTATTTCATAACTCATTATAATGAATTAGAATCACATTTTTTAACCATGAAGCTGCTATATTTTCTATAATAATGTATATATTATATTGTTATATTGTCTTATTATTATGACTCTAAAAATGGTATATAAAATATTTTGTGAATACATTAATTTAGATCACATTTACATTAACTTCTAAATAATTGTAATTATTTATATAATAATTAGAATAATTGTAAATGATTATAATGAATTATGTGGTAAAATAAAATGTTTCAACCATCCAACCATCCATCCATCCATCTTCTTCTGCTCATCCAAGGTTGAATCGCAGGGGCAGCAATCTAAGAAAGGAAGCCCAGACTTCCCTCTCCCAGCTACTTCCTCCCGGCGGATCCCGAGGTGTTCCCAGGCCAGTGTAGAGACATAGTCTCTCCAACATGTTCTGGGTCTTCCTCGAGGCCTCCTACCGGTTGGATGTGCCCTGAACAACCCCCCCAGGGAGGCGTCCTGACCAGATGCCCGAGCCACCTCATCTGGCTCCTCTCAATGCGATCACATTACAAGCCCTATCCTATCCTATCCTATCCTATCCTATCCTGTCCTGTCCTGTCCTATCCTATCCTATCCTATCCTATCCTATCCTATCCTATCCTATGCTGTCACCATGGTAACGCGATGCGCTCACCACACTGATGTTGCCCAAACGTCCCACAAGAAGACTTATTCGTATCCCACAGAAGATCATGGCCAATAAAGCGCTTTATTCTTCAGGAAAACAGTAGTGTCATCAGATGTTGGACAACTTTTGGGAGCAGCGCTCCCTGGGGGCGGCGTGAGCGAGCACAGTCTGCTTGAGATGTGAGATATGAGCCCTTTCACAGGACGACGCCGCTCGTGGTCATGTTTGCACCATGCGGGAGGCCGCCTCCGTCAACAACCGCCGCGATATCCAAAAAAAATGGTTGGAGGTATTTTTCCCGTAGGAAACCATGCAAATGGAAACGATCTGTTCCAGGGTCAAACTGCAGCCTTCATAGAACCTCTATTAAGTGAAACGCATTTCATTAATTTAAATGTTTTTCTTCATTTTTTTAAAAGCTGGTCAATTATAATACATAATAAGGATAATACATTCAATGAAAATAAGGTTGTGCACAAAAAGCAATGTTTCCTGGTGGTGTTGAAAATGTAACAAAAAATATAAGTATCGTATTATTTTTGTATTTGTATTTGTATTTGTATTTGTATTTGTATTTGTATTTGTATTTGTATTTGTACTTTATTCATCCCACAGCGGGGAAATTCACTTGTTACAGCAGCAAGCAAGATACGCAAGTAAAGAATACATAGTATATATACTACTCAAAAAAATGAAAGGAACACTTGGAAAACACATCAGATCTAAACTGGGGGAAAATGACGTTGAATATGTTTCCTGATAATAAGTGGGTGATGTATTAGTAACAAAATGATGCCACATCATTTGATAGAAATGAAAATGATCACCCTATAGAGGGGGGAAATCAAAGACACCCCAAAAATAAAAGTGAAAAAATGATGCAGCACACTGGTCCATTTAGCTAAAATGTCATTGTAGCAACTCAAAATGATTCTCAGTAGTTTGTGTGGCCCCCACGTGCTTGTACGCATGCCTGACAACGTGGGGGCATGCTCCTCATGAGACTACGGATGGTGTCCTGGGGGATCTCCTCATTTTTTTGAGCAGTGTATATACACACATATACATATATACATATATATATATATATATATATATATATATATATATATATATATATATATATATATATATATATATATATATATATATAGTGTATTTGTGCAAAAACAGACTTCTTTTTAAGGGTTAACATGAATATGTTCAATATTATTTTAAAATATTTTTTAAATTTTAAATAAAAATTTGAATTATTAGGTGATAAAATATGCAAATGCAATTTTTAAGGAAAATGATCGCAAAACTAAATACATAGCAAATAAAACGTTGTATTGTTGTATAGAAAAAAATAATATACCATAATTGTGAAAACAGACCTTTTGGTGTTGTTGAAAATTGAAAAAAAAAAATGTTATGTTATTTAAATTTAAAAAAACATTTTAGTCATTTTTTGTTTGTTTGTTTTCTTGTTTTTACAAAAAGAAATGTACATTAATTAGAAAACAGACTTTTTGGTGTTGTTGAAAATAAAAAATATTACATTATTTACATTTATTTTATACTTGAAAAAAATTGAACAACCTCTTAAATTTCTAAATTAAGTGATTCGTTCATAAAAGGGACAAATGCAATTCTAAATCCAAACAGTAGCACAGTCAAGTGAAAATAGCAAATTGCGTTTTGTTTTGTTGTTGTTTTTGTTTTTTTACAAAAAACTATGCATTTTGATTAGAAAACAGACTTTTTGTTATTGTTGAAAAGTTCCAAAAAATATGCTAAACATTTAATAAAAAAAAAACTAAATAAATTATTAAATGAATTAAATAATAAATAAATTGAATGACACTTTAAATGTGTAAATAAAAAGATTAGATTATGAAATATGCAAATACAATTCTAAATAAAAAAGACAGCTGGATGAGAGCATAATTAAAAATAATTACTGTAAATAAATAAATACATTTTAAAAAATCTATTTATTTATATATTCATATATAAATATAAAATCTTTTTTTTTTTTACACTTGAATTAGAAAACAGACTTCTTTTGTGGTGTTACTGAAAATGTACAAAATAAGTAAATAAATAAATATAATTTTCAAAATGTATTTAAATTTGGATGCTATTTTAAATATTTTTATTTAAATGATTTTCCATCCATCCATCCATTTTCTATACCGCTTCTTCCTCATTAGGGTCGCGGGGGCATGCTGGAGCCAATCCCAGCTGACTTCGGGCGACAGGCGGGGTACACCCTGGACTGGTCGCCAGCCAATCGCAGGGCACATATAGACAAACAACCATTCACACTCACATTCATACCTATGGACAATTTAGAGTCGCCAATTAACCTCACCTATTTAAATGATTTTATAGTTCTAAATGTAAAAAATGATATCAAAGTTCAGTAAAAATATCAAAATCGATTTTTTTTTGTTGTTGGACAAAACAGGATCCACTTCGGTTAGAAAAGAGACCTTTTTTTGGTGTTTTTGAAGATTTTTAACAATAACTTAAATGTTATTCAACTGAATACATTACATCATTTCACTTAATAACTTTATTATTGAAATTGTTTTCAAATTTGGATAAAATTGTAAATGTTAATATAATATATTTAAATATGTAAACATATTTTTAAAAGACGATTAGCCTATAAACTATGCAAATAACATTCTGAACAAAAAGGACAGCAAGATGAAATAAAAAGTGTTTTTGGTCAGTGATTTTGGTGAAGTTGACAATGGAATAAAATCAAATATGTGAAATCATTTTCAGCTGAATGAAAACATCATTGTTGTGCTTGAAAATGAGCATTTGACGTCTGCTATCGTGTGCTGTCTGTTCATTTTTGAAGATGACGTAGCGCTTCAGCGGAGTCACATCTCACACTGAAGTCATGTAAGTAAATACCGCTGGTTGATGTAGCGCAATATTACGAGTGAATGCGACATGATTAGCGTGCTTAAAAGGCCGGACGGCGTCATTAAGGCCGCCGATGCTTCATTGTTACCCTGATTGCGTTTCAGCGCGGCAGTGAGAAATAAATATCCTTCCTTATTCCGCTGGAAAAGAAAGGCATTTCTCAGGCTAACCAATTCTCTGCTTGCTTAATGAAAGCTTATTAGACTTTCCAGTCAATCCTATTAAGACTCCCACCGTCCTCATCTTCACCGTTTTCATTCACATGATCCTTCCTCATTTAGGAGCGCAACACGTCATCCACACTCCCTCGCTGCCGGGCTGCTGCGGTCACCGGAAATACGATACGCTCGCACGCTCACTTACGCCATCGCGCATCATCGACACCCGTGAAGTCGGACTGACTTGAAATTTCTCACACAGCTCAGTGCCATCGGCGTAACCTTAAGGTGTGCGGTAAAACTTTGTATTCCACGTATGCTAGCATGTCCAGCGCATCCCATAGGGGGCGCCACCGACGTCGCCCAATGCTATCGCGTGCGGCAGTAACTGAAGGCGGCGATGCAAGGATTTGCTGAGTTTTGACAAAATCGGGGGCGCCGTCGGAAACAGATGAAGGCGGCCGCGTTCCGCGGAGGACGGGACGTGGGATGCAGGCAGCCGGGAGTCTTTCCCGTGTCGCCTCCAGCCTATTAGTCCGAGAAAGCATGATGGATGACACACACACACACACACACACACACACACACACACACACACACCGTGCAGGGAGCTTCATGAGGATGATAAAGCGAACTGTGAAGAGGAGATGGAAGAAGCAGCAGCGCAGGAAAAGAGAGGGAATGTCGAGAGGGGACTTCCATCTTGTTTGTGTTCAACGCTAGCATGGCAACTTCTCCCACGCTCAGCGGACGTTTACGACGGATCGTTGTTCGTGCGTTTCACGCAGCGCACGCATGCGCTAAACGCTCATACTCATCCAGCCATCCTTTTCCTGTACTGCTTCTCCTCACGGGGGTCACTGGCACGCTTAGTCAGCATTTTTATTGTTTGTCATTTTCATTATGACCCCTGAAGGTAGTAAAAGTAGCGGTATTTTATGTAGCAATATTATTATTGTTATTGTGGTAGTATTATAAATAGTAGTAGTATTTTATTATTATTATATTATTATTAGTAGTAGTAGTAGTAGTAGTAATAATGTATGTATTATTATTATTATTATTTTTATTGTATATATTATTAGTAGTAGTAATAGCAGCAGTAGTATTTTATGCATTACTGTATATTAGTAGTAGTAGTAGTAGTAGTATTGCATGTATTATTATTAGTAGTAGTAGCAGCAGTAGCATTTTATGCATTACTGTATATCAGTAGTAGTAGTAGTAGTAGAAGCAGTAGTATTTTATGCATGATATTATTATTATTGGTATTGGTGTCATTAGTATTATTATTATTATTACTATTAGTAGTAGTAGTAGTAGTAGTTTTTGTATGTATTATTATTAGTAGTATTGATAGCAGTATAGTTGTTATTGTTATTAGTAGTAGTAGTAGTAGTAGCAGTAGTATTTTATGCATGCATGTATTATTATTATGTTACTATAAATAGTATTATTATTATTGCAAGTAGTAGTAGTAGTAGTAGTGGTAGCAGTAGTTTCAGTCATAGTAATTGATGTATTGGTATTATTGTTAATTATGTCAAGTATGTTATTTTTATTATTATTAGTAGTAGTAGTAGAAGTAGTATTGTATGTAAAAGTATTATTAGTAGTACTGATAGCAGTATTTTATGTATCATTGTTATTCCTATTAATAGTATTTTGTGTATTAGTAGTAGTGGCAGTGTAGTACTACATACTTGTATAATAGTGTATTGGCTGTGTGAGAGTATGAAGTACTAAGTAGAGTACAAGTGTCGCACATGAGAGAAGGAAGTCAAAATGTGGACGCAAACATTCCAACGTGGTGAGGAAAGACACGTGTTGTAAAACACGCCAGGAAGTAGTATTGAACGAATCAAAATGGAAGAGCTGCGAAAATGACTTAGCATTGTTAGCATTGCAAAATAAAAGTAGACTTAACTAAGATGAATTCAATATGAAAGAAAATACATGTATTATTCAAATGAATTCAATCAGTTGATGGAAAGACACAAAAAGTAAAAAGTACCTTTTCTTCCACTTGAAAAACATCCAGTCTATGCTTGTAACGACTACAAATATCCAGTATTGTCTGGATGCGTACTGCATGCGTCTAACACAATGTCTTACAATCACTCAGCACGTAAACGAAAGACTCGTTTTGTTGCCAGGCTATGAGTGATAACTTGTTCAAGGTGACGTGTTTTAGTCAATCGGCTGATGAAGTGAAGAGAAATATCCTTCCTGGAATATTCTGGCAGCAGCAGCAGCAGCGCCAAGTATCAACTCTCCTTAATGGACTCCACTTGTGCTGGGACGTTGATGAACGAGCAGCATTCCTGATGCTGCGCTTGCTAGCTCGCTTACGTGCTGTCGTGCTTACGTGCTTACGTGTTTACGTGCTTACCTGCTTACGTGTTTACGTGCTTACCTGCTTACGTGTTTACGTGCTCATGCGATGTCCACTCTACACTACACTGCTCTCATTGACTACTCAATCATATTACAATATATTATTATTATTAATGGCACTGTAGTGTTTGCAGTGGTGGTGGTCGTGTAGTATTTCATTCATGTCATCCATGATGAAGTGTGAAGCATTAGCATTATTTTATTTTAGTATCAGTTAACAATAATGCATACTGAAGCCATTTTAAATGTAATATGTGCTCAATTATTTTGTATTTTTATAATATAAATGTAAAATATATTTACTATATATACTTAAATAATATTTCATTATTATTTTTATGTTTTTTATTTGTAGACTTCACAGCAGCAATAATATGCTTTCAATAATATGATTTATTATTTTGGTTTAGATTTGTTGGTTTATTTTTATTATTTATTATATTGCATTAGATAATGAAATTATATTATTATTATTATTATTATTTTAAATTCTATATTCTATATTATTTTAAATTCTAATATTAGACAACTTTTTTTCCACGACATCTAACCACTCGTGTCCTTAAAGGTTGTGCTCAAACGCGCCAAAAATGGTTTCATATTTATTATGATTATTTTATTAGATTTTGTATTTACAACTTTTTTCTCGTAAATGTACAACCTTATTCTCATTAATTTGCAACTTTTTTCTCATAAATGTACAACCTTATTCTCTGACGTTTTTCTCATATGTTTACAACTTTTTCTCATAAATTTACAACTTTTTTCTCAAAAAATGTACGACTTTATTCTCGTGAATGTATGACTTTTTCTCATAAATTTCCAACTTTATTCTTGTAAATTTAAGACTTTATTCTCGATTTTTTTCTCTTGATTTTTTTTGTTGTTTGTTCAATGTGGCCCGAATACTCCGTAGTAGCATTTAATCAAAGCTGACAAAGACTTCCATTTCATTACCAGCTAGCCGAACAAGCTAGCGGTTGTTTTGCACTCCGAACCACTAGGGGGCAGTAGTTATTGGCATGTTGAGTTTGTATTAAACAGAGAAAGGCTGCCAGTTTATGGGAGTTTTTGTACTATTCTCAGTACGTTCGTGACCTTTGACAAGAAATGAAGCATTTTCCGGCTGGCGGCAAAGACTGCGAGCGTAAAGGCGTGAAAGGTGGGCATAGGACGGTGGCTTGGAGCCAGAAACTAAGGTGAAAGCGTGCGACGGTTTGTTTGTGTGGTCGGACGAGGGTGAAAGCAGAGGATTGTGTTTTCAAGCTGTGCCGTCCATCACGGGCGGCAGCATCAATTGCAGCACGAAGTGCACCAGCGTGCTGCGCTAATGCAGCTGAAGAGCAAATGAATCTTGTTTGAAACGTCTGCGCTGCATTAGCTCATGCTCATCATGACAAGGATGCTCCGCTCGTCCTCACCGGCATGAATGAAAAACATAGAATAGAATAGAATAGAATCTCCTCCTTTATTGATGTATCGACTTTTTTTTTTCTTTGAAACTTCATTTCAAGGCCAAACGTCAGCTTGACACTTTGACGGGCAGCGTTATTACCCTCTTGGCGCCGGGCGTCGACGCGCTTTGTCACTTCCTCTCCGTCAGCATTTAATTGAAGTGTCATCTTTAGGTCCGAGTAAAAGCTCAATATCCGCCCGCTCGTCTCACATCGCCTTCATGGGACTGTTGTTTGTTATTATGTCATCATTAGCTTCCTCATTGGTGGTTACGCTGACTTGAACGAGTGTCCTATGCCAACGCTTCACACGTTCACGCTCGCATATTTCGCCCCTATTTTTCTCCAGGTACGCGGAAAACACTACAAAATCTCACGTGAACCGCTTTTCGCTTTATATCGTTCATAAGATGTTAGCATTTCTCTCTTTGATACGAGCGCAAGCTGCCAAAAACTGCTGCCCCCTAGTGGTTCGGAGTGCAAAAACAACTGCTAGCTTGTTTGGACAGCCGCGGGAAATTGACGATTTTTGTTTAAGCGCGACGCTGTTATGTAAAAACGTTTTCCGGTTTATTTAACATCATTTTATAAAATCATTTCACTAAACAATGGCCTTTCATTATTTCATATCATAAACAGCTAAATATAACCCACAAATAATAGTAACAAAACCAAATAAAAATAACAAGACATTTTAAAACATCAAAAATAGGATGATATAATCAGAATAAATATTAAATTAAAACAAATTTAAATATTTGTTTGCCAAGTTTAAGCACAACATGAAAGGACACAAGTGGTTATATGTTATGTACAAATAGGTTTTATGATATATTTAATATATATCATTTAATATCCTACTATTTCATTATGAACGCGATGTGATACGTCATAGAATATAAACAGCAAATAACAACAAAACAAAATAGAAAAGCAATAAGAAATATTAAAACAAAAACAATAAAATAACCAAAATACATGAGCGGATGTATGTGACGTAAGAAAGTGTTATTATTTATTTAATATCATTTCACATGATAGGAGTGAGAATATCATGGACTTACTTCATGGAATATAATAGATAACAAAAGATGAATAACAAGCAATAGTGAAACCCAATCATATTAAAATAGAAAACATAATTAAATAATTATCATCCATTTTAAGTACATTTTTTAAATTGTATTTTTTTGTCAAATTTAAGTGCCCCCTCTAAAAACACAAGTCATGACATGAAAAAGTTCTATTTTTAATGTAATTGTGTAATTTTAAACAATAATAATAATAATATATTTAAATTATTTCATATAATAACAAATATTAAAATAAAAAATATATATAATAAAATAAGCTGAATAAATATTCAATAAAGATTTTTCAAATTAAAACTCTCGTCACGTTTAAGCGCAAAATAGGACACGACGGTTCTGTTTGATGTAGATACAGTCAGGCTTAAAATGAAGATAAACTTTTTTTAAAATTGCCGAAAGAGTGTCTTCCTGTTGGAAATGACACACGTAGTTGTCACAAATGCTTTACTTCCTCAGTTACTTGCTTACTTTCGTTAGGCCTGACTTGCCAGCGCCCTCTGGTGGCTGCCGCTAAACCGCTTTACGTGCCAGCGGAGTATCTGGCGAGTCACGTGACGTGAAATTTGTGGAGACCAGTTGCAAGGATATTCGATTAAAGCGCAAGACGGCCGCCCCTCACTGAGGCTGTCTGGTCGAGGTTCTTTCCGATAGAGGGAGGATTTTCCTCGCCTCTGTCACCAAAGCGCTCGCCAAGGGCGGTCGGGTTCTGCAGACGAGACGCGTCCGCTTTGACGTCGGCCTCTGCCGTGATTGGCGGCTCTCGCAATGAGACGGGGGGGTCACGTGAGCGCTTCTGGGGATTTGCTTTTTGCTGCTTTTCCTTCCTGTCGCTCCGCCTTCCCTGTCAAAACACGTCCTCCTCCAATGAAGACGGATGACTCTGTCGGACGGAGGCGGAGGAGAGCCAAGGCGGAGGCAGACGCTCAAAGAGACGAGCGAGCGAAGGAGGAAGATGAAGACGGAAAAGGGAGGAAGCGTGACGGAGGAGTAACAGGAAGTGGGCGGCGACAGAAAGAGATGAAGGAGGCCGACACGTTTCTACTGAGGGCTTTCCTTTGTTGACGTCCAAGCTTTTATTTTTCTAGCGTCCCTGAAGCCCAGCAGACAGGAAGTCAGCCGCCAATTACGCTTCACTCATTCATCACCTTTTTGCATCAACAGCACAAACGTGCATGATCCCAAATCCTCAATCCAACATTATTTTCTATTTAGCATTTTTCATTTCAACTACAGCAGGACTTTTCTCCTGCAAAATGACAGCTCCTTCTCATCAATTTGATGATTTTTATTTTGGAATATGATTTCAATCTGGTCAAATTCAGCTTTTATTGCTGGGGGGAAAAAAAAACGATTTTAATGGATTTTTAAAAAATATTAATATCACTTGGTCAGAAATTTATCAGAAAAAAGTTGGAAATTTACGTCCAAACATTTATAGATTTATGAGGAAAAAAGTTAGAAATTTAGAACAAAACAGTTATGAATTTATCAGAAAAAAATTGGAAATTTATGAAAAAAACATTTATAAATTTATGAGGAAAAAAGTTGGAAATTTAGGACAAAACATTTATAGATTCATCAGAAAAAAATTGGAAATTTACGACAAAACATTTGTAAATTTATCAGAAAAAATTGGAAATTTTAATACAAAACATTCATAAATTTATGAGGACAAAAGTTGGAAATTTAGGACGAAACATTTATAAATTTGTCAGGAAAAAAATTGGAAATTTAAGACAAAATATTTATAAATTTATGGGAAAATAGTTATAAATTTATGAGAGAAAAAGTTGGAAATGTATGAGAGTAAAGTCCTAATATTACCTTCAACTATATGGCTTCATTTTGTCAGTAGGATTTTCTTCTGGCACAATGAATGAATATTACTCATTATTACTTATTACTCATATAGTATCTTATGAGTATATTTTTAATAGAAGTTTTTATTCATGTAATATTACAGCAAATTGTGAATATTATATATCATTTTTCATTTGAATCGTAGCATGACTTCTCCCCTGTAAAATGACAACAAATTCTCATAAAAGTTAGAATTAAAATTTTGTAAGATCATTTTCATCCGGTAAAGTTAAAATAAAAAAATAAAGATTTTAATGTATTTTCTTGTATTATTCTTATTGTTATTATTCTTATTGTTATCATTATGATTATTATGAAGTAATCATATTTCTGTTATATTTGTATTATTATTATTATATTCTATATGTTTTTGAAACAAATGTAATATTACAACAAATTGTGAATATTACAAAACATTTTTTATTTGAACTTTATCATGACTTTTCTCCTGTAAAAACATTATTGTTGTAAAATTAAGATTTTATCAAAATAGTTTTCTGTTTAAATATTAGTATTAACTATCACATATATTATTATTATTATGATTTATTATATTACTTTGTTCTTATAAGCTTCTTGCTGTATTCTTTAAGTAGGAAGTTTTCTGCGTGATGACAACTTTTGTTTTGAAATTGCAGGTGTTTTCTCCTCTTGTTATGATTTTTATTCATGTTTTATTACAACAAATCATATCGATTTTTCCATTCGAATGATGTGATGACTTTTCTCCAGTAAAATTACAGCAAATTCTTAAAAGTTATGATTTTATTTTCGCTGCGGGATTTTAATCTGTTAAAATGAGGTCATAAAATTCAGATTTTATCCATTTTATTTTATTTTATTTTATTTTTTAAATTATTATTCCTTTGTGCTTTATTTTGTAAGTCGGATTTCGTCCTCTCATGAATGAAGACTTTAGTCTTGTGAAATCATGCAATATTACAACTTTTGCTTTTGAATGAAAGTCATTTTTATTTGGAGAACTAGTTTTGAATAAAGTTTGAATATGAAGAATCCAAATAATGAAATCTGTGGTTTAATGAGCAACGTGTGAGGAAGTGTGCGCGGAGGCCGTGCGCTTCCTTCCCTCGCTGCACCCTCCATTAGCGTTGACCTCTGACCCGACGGGTTGATCATGTGATTGTGTAACACGCGGGGTCACGTCGGCTTGTCAAAACAGCGTCGCTGACGCGTGACGGTGCGCTTG
The DNA here is from genome assembly GCF_027744805.1 of Dunckerocampus dactyliophorus. NCBI lineage: Eukaryota > Metazoa > Chordata > Actinopteri > Syngnathiformes > Syngnathidae > Dunckerocampus > Dunckerocampus dactyliophorus. Next base: position 3,123,773 of record NC_072829.1, on the reverse strand, counting down.
TGTGCAGATGATGTTTGCTTTTCCAGTTATGAAGTGACGTCGCCTTACCCAGCATGATCAGCATGATACTATTATTATTATTATTATTATTATTTGCTTTTATTTTGATGGTACAGTAGATACTTGATGAAGAATGATGAATCATTTCTTGAGTTTGTGTATTTCCTGTTCCTGTCAGCTCTTTCTCCAGTGGTCATTACCAGCTACTGTGTTCACGGGAGTGCCCTGTGTTTTTGTTTTTCTCCATTGGCCTTCGCAAAGTCTGCCTAGCAACAAGTGGGGAGCAGCTCTGTCTATTAGCGTCTCTCTGACATTAGCATTGTAGCATTTTTAGCCATCTTCATAAGTAGACACTTATAGAAAGACTTAGCGCTATCATGCCAGGTGTTAGCACGCTAACATTAGCATGTTAGCATTGCTAGCATGCTAACATTAACATAGTAGCATTTTTAGCCAATTTCTCCTGGCGGAGTTCTGCGCTCTCCGAGTGCTTCTCTAGTATTACGTTTCTTTGTCCAGCTTTTCACAATTCTACTTTTTAAAAAGCACTTTTAGTGAGTACCCTCTTTGAAGCAACTTACTTTTGAGCTTTTAATTTACTCCAAAATACTGCTGTAAAGCGACTTCATTTTTGCACTTTTAATTCAATTCAAATGCTTCTGTGATACAACTTTTTTTGTACGTTCATGTACATAAACGACTGCTGTAATGCAATCTTTCATTTGGTTAAAATACTGCAGTGATGCTACCTCTTTTGCACAGTTACTGTACTCAAAATACTGCTACAATACAACTCTTTGTGCACTTTTAATGTACTTAAAATACTGCTGTGATCTGACCTTTTTGCACTTTTAATGTACTTAAAATGTTGCCGTGATGCTACTTATCTGTTGGACTTTATTTGACTTAACATATGGCCGAAATGCCATTTTTGTGCACTTTTAACTGAGCTAAAATACTGCCGTGATGCTACTTATTTCTTGGGCTTTTAATTGACTTAAAATACGTCTGTAATGCAACCCTTTTTTTCACTTTCAAACGACATGAAACGTATGTATACCCTCTTGTTTTCTTTCCATGAACTGCACATTTATCCAGATTCTCACCATCACGGGTAACGGCTTCCCTTTGGCTCACGCGTGACTCCTCCGTAAAGTTTTTTTGGGGTGTGCTCCCATTTACTGTTTGTACAAAGTCAGCACAAGCACAGCGTTCTCTTCCTTCGGAATTGTGGTGTTGTCTGCGTAAAGTTGGAGGTCAAGACGTTTGCAGTGACGATCATCCGTCTGGATGGGAAACGGGATGTTGACCTCAGATGTTCCCGTTCCGGCGTGGACAGCCAGCGTCTGACCAGAAGCAGGGTGGGAAGCAGCGTGAGAGGAAAAGAGAGAGAAGCTTTTAAAAGGATTTTGTCGGTTATTGACTGGTTGCACTCTTCAGCTAATAGCCATTTAAAGATTATGGGCCTGCTGGTGGAAATCAAGGCCTCCATTGTTTGCCTTATTGCATTCTGGCAGATGGGGGCTGACACAACAACATGCAGCATCCCTCCGGGCACACTCGCCCAGCGCCGACCCTCCATCAGCAGATCTCCTATTGAACCGGCCCTAATAACCGGCCATGAATTATTAATCCACCGACCATATTGAAGACAGGGAGGGAAGATGGTGGGGGGAGGACGGTGGGGGCCCGCTGATTGGCGTACAGGTGCCAGTCGGAGGGAAAAAGGGCCAGCTCAGAAGAGTCCCACGGCGGCCATTTCTCGGAACAGGCAGGACGTTCCGATAACTGGCACGGGAAGATAAAATATATATTCATTAAATGTCAGATTGCTGATGAAATGGGTCCGATCCATTAGCGGGCAGCCCGGCGGCCGCTTAATGTTTCCCGGTTGTTGTTTGGCTCGGGCGGTGCCGCCGCCCCTCCTGGGTGGCGGCGGCTGGAAACAAGATCACCAGGAAGGCTTGGCAGGTGCAAAGAAAAGAAGGAAAGTGTCTGGAAATCGGAGTCAAAAGCACCTGTTGTTGCTGGAAGGATAAAACTTGATCGCGGTCGTTCTCACGTCCACGCAGGTGATTTATTGGCGGGCCGGCAGATGTTGCCCAAGCGAGGCTTGGGATCGTTTGCGAGGCTTGAGATCGTTTGTCTTGTTCACACATTAGCGCACACGTGTTTCAAAGTCATGAATACAACTTCAAATAACAATATTTATATTAGCGGCGCTACTCATTAGCAAGTCAAAAGGTGCTCTCAAGTCTTCTACGATGTTCAGGATGAACTTGATTAAGTGGAAGGAAATCCAAACCGCTTGAAAGCCGACTCTTACGTGAACTTTGTACTTTTCATGATCGAAATCATGACCTTCTCCGTCCATCTTTACTTTGACTAACATGGATGCACCTTGTTGTCAATTCTGTCTCGTCAAGGGTAAGCTTGGATTCAAGATTCAAGAGTTTTTGTTGTCATACGCATGCATGACAATGTACTTTATGTACTTTAGAGTAGTCAGTGTGCAGCTTGTATGGCGGTACAGATGTCGTATCCGCTGAAAATGAGTTCATACACACACATTATTGTTGAAACATCTGGCAAGACAAGTGAGTAGCAAGATATCTGGGTCTTGCTTACAGTCAAGCACTGTCTGGGGCTGCACGAGTGCTGCCGACACAGAGAAGCTGCGATTAATTGAGAGAAAAACATGAATTCCAACACAAAGCGAGTGGAGAGATAATTGTGTGTTGCCCGCAGCCAAGCAAGGTGGTGGAAGCATCGCGGTCTGGTGGTCAAGCATAGTGGTTGTTGCATCACGATCTGGGGCTGCACGAGTGCTGCTTGCATTGCAGAGCTGCGGTTCATTGAGGGGAAAACATGAATTCTAACACAAAGTGAGTAGCAATTGTGTGTTGTCTACAGCCGAGCTTAGTGGTTGTTACATCACAATCTAGGGCTGCACAAGTGCGGCCTGCATTGGAGAGCTGCGGTTCATTGACGGCAAACATAAATTCCAACACAAAGTGAGTAGCAAGATAATTGTGTTTTGTCTTACAGCCAAGCAAGGGGGCGGCAGCGTCACGGTCTGGGGCTGCACGAGTGCTGCTGGCACCATGGAGCTGCGGTTCATTGAGGGGAAAACAAGAATTCCAATGAAGTGAGGCGCATGCTAATTATGTGTTGCTTTCAATCAAGCATGGCGGTGGTAGCGTCACAGTGTTGGGCTGCACGAATGCTGCTGGCAGTGGGGAGCTGTGGTTCATTGATGGTAAAACATGAATTCTAACACAAAGTGAGTAGCAAGATTGTGGTGAGTAGCAAGCGTGGTGGTGGCTGCATCATGGTCTGGGACTGCATGAGTGTTGCCAGCACCGGGGAGCTGCGGTTCATTGAGGGGAAAACATAAATTCCAACACAAAGTGAGTAGCAAAATAATTCTATGTTGTCTACAGTCAGCATGGTGGTGGCAGCGTCACAGTCTAGGGCTGCACGAGTGCTGCCAGCATTAGGGAGCTGCAGTTCATTAAAAAAAAATTAATTTCATTCTATACTATACACACTACTGTCAAACATTGGTTTTCGAACACCCCCGTTTTTGTATGATTTGATTTTCGACAAAAATTTTGCAAACAATACAAACTAGTCTGTTTGCCCTGTCCTGTGTCGTCCCGCGGAATCGAGTGCCCAAGCCAAGCATCCCATTGACTCACCATCCGAGCATTTTTTAAAAATTGAGTAAATAACCCAACATGGGGCCAAAGAAAGTCGCGAGTGCCAGCAATTTGATAAAGAAGGTGAGAAACACGATTGAATTCAAGAGATTCCCCTCCTCCCCCTCCGCTCCTCGCCGTCCTCGCCAAAAAGAGTCTTCAGTAAGGATAAAAATGATGATGATGTTCATTTGTCAATTTCATTCCCCATGTAGAATTATTTCTGCATTGTTTTCTGCATGTAAATCTATAATTCTTCTCTGTTAAATGTCTTTTTGTTCATATTTTTGGTTGTCTGGAACACGTTAATTGGATTGACATGATTTCCTGTGGGAAAAATTGCTTGTTTTTCATTGCGATACACAGCGTGTGTATCATTTAGATTTTCCTTGCAGTGTTTCTTACCTGGAGGCTAGCAGTGACTAAAACAAGGAGAGCTCACATCTCTTACTAATTTAAAGTCAAGTCTAGTGAGCATCCTGATGAATGGCATTGACAGAGCAGGGCTTGTTGTGACAGATAAGTCCGTTTTGTTTCCCAAGCTTTCTGCCTTTGTGTGAGCTACTCAGCAGACAAATGACTTTTGTGGTGAGGTTTGTTGCAACCTCCATGCTTTTCATCCTCCTTAAAAGCCTGCCGCCTTGTGTTAACTGAAACCACAGCTGGAATAAACACAATGAGAGCACAATCATGTCCAAAAAGTCTACAGGCCGCCATTTAATTATTGTGTTATAAAAGCCTACAGTAAGCATATATTGTATGCAAGAATCTTTGGTGGTAAATACAGGCACAGTACTATAGAAAGTATAGTTGGGTATACAATATATGTTGAAATTCATTTAACGCAACTCCCCAGTGCTGGCAGTACTCATGCCTCAACCCCAGACCACTACCACCATGCTTGACTGTAGGCATGACACATGTCACTTGCTACCAATTTTTTCTGTTGGAATTCATGCTTTCCTCTCCATGAACCGTAAGTACCCAGTGTGGGCAGCACTCATGCCTCAACCCCAGACCACCATCACCATACTGGGCTGTAGGCATGACACATGGAATTCATGTTTTCCTCTCCACGAACCGCAAGTCACCAGTTCTGGCAGCACTCATGCCTCAACAACCCCAGACCACTACCACCATCATGCTTGACTGTAGGCCTGCTTAACCTCAGCTCCCCAGTGCCGGCAGCACTAGTGCATGCTACCACCACTATGCTTGACTGCAGCCCAGTTTCTGCTTCACAATGGTACAGTACATGGTGGAATTCGTCTTTCCCCTCCATGAACTGCAACTTCCCAGTGCTGGCAGCACTCATGCCTCAACTCCAAACCACCACCACCACTACCACCACCATGCTTGACTGTAGGCAAGACACGTGTATCTTGCTACTGACTGTTTGTGTTGGAATTCATATTTTCACCTTTGTGAACCGCAACTCCCCAGTGTTGGCAGCACTCCTGCACGCTACCACCGCCATTGTTGACTGCAGGCCAGTTTCTGCTTCACAATGTCACGCTACATGTTACAATTAATCTTTCCCCTCAGTGAACCGCAGCTCCCCAGTGTTGACAGTGCTCGTGCACGCTGCCATCATCATGCTTGACAGTAGGCAAGACACATGTACTATCTTGCCACTTCCTTTTTCTGTTGGAATTCATGTTTACTTCTCGATTAACCACATTTCCCCAGTGCCGGCAGCACTCGTGCACGCTACCACCACCGTGCTAGACTGCAGCCCAGTTTCTGCTTCAAAATGCCACAGTACGTGTTAAAATTCATCTTTATCTCCATGGACCACAACTCGCAGCACTCATGCCTCAACCCCACACCACCACCACGGCTACCAGGCTTGACTGTGGGCAAGACACATGCATCTTGCTACTCACTTTTTGTGTTGGAAATTCATGTTTTCCTTTCAATCAACCGCCGCTCCCCAGTGCCAGCAGCACTCGCGCACACTACCACCACCGTGCTTGACAGCATCCCAGTTTCTGCTTCACAGAGTCAGCGAACGTGTTGGAAGTCATCCTTCGCTCCATGAACCGCAACTCCCTAGTGCCGGAAGCACTTATGCACGCTACCATCACCATGTGTGACTGTGGGCAATTATCTTGATAGTCACTTGTGTTTCCAGCTATGTACACAATAATGGCTGTGTATGAACTCATTTACAGTGAATAGGTCATCTATACGGCTACACAGGTTGTACACTGACTACTCTAAAGTACAGTATATCCCTTGAATAGTAGTGTAATGACAAGCCTTGCTCAAATGTGAGATACTGTGGAAATGTGTGTTGAACACATAGAAAGTGCATCTAGCGGTGCAAAGTGACTCATAGGAGGTTGCTGCAATAAATCAGCCCCTCCCAGAAGTGAAGCGTCGGGGTGCAAGGGGGTGACGTGACACGGTGATACGGGTGTGAAGAGAGGAGGACGAGGAGGAGGAGGGAAAAGGCCTGCAGGCGGAGGATGAATGGGCAAATGGTGGAGGTCACAAAGAACACCATCTGGGTACATGAAAAGAAAGCAGGGGAGGATTTAGGAGGGGAGGTGGGGGTGAAGCAAACAAAACAAAAAGCACCAGCTCTGCCAGCATGTAGCCAGCACCTCCAACAACACCGCCACCTTCCACGCTAACCCCCACCTCACCCTCCTAATCTCCCTCCCACTTCTCTTATTCCCATGTGAATCGGGATCGCCGCCAAAGGAGCCACAGGCCACTTGCAGCCTGACAGTCAGCTCCTCTAATGGGCCCGGCTGTTTATTTTGTACGGCGTGGAAGTGGATTAGCTGGAGGTAATTATGCTTAATGATGTGGCCGCCTCACCCCGCTGAGCTGTAGTCACCCCTTCCCTCTCAGCTGCTCGCAGCCTGTAGCCCCCGGCGACGCTCGTTGGGGATAATGTTACCGATTAGAGGCAACAAAAAGGGAAAGCGGAGGTGGAGATTTGTCCGGTGGATGCGGCTGGGTGCGGAATAATCCGCTTTCGAGGAGAAGGGAGTTTGCAATTGGATTACACGCTGTGACACGGCGTTATTGTGTAAGAAGGCCTCAAAGACCATTCACTTTGTCATTATGGCTGGCTTTACATATTTAGTGCCTATACTGATATACAAGTAGTTTTACAACGCAACGTGGAAGTAAACAGTAATAAGTATATCATAAAAATGTGAAAAGTCTATAGTACGATGCGGGTATGAATCCCACTTCTGACAGCACGGGGGCCGCACTACTGTAGAGGTTAGCATGTCTGTATGCACACCAATTATGTCATGATGTTTTGTATTTACCGCAGGTGCACTGCGATATGTGCGGAAGCAGATGTTCTGTATTTTATTCGAAACCTGAACTCGGAACGCACAGTTTAGTCATATCACGTTTAGGCGGCGTTACCAGGTGTTCTGTTTTCACGTCATGTTTTTTTTTTTTTTTTTCAGAAAGTGAGGAAAATGTCCTGGTTTTCATTCAGTTATCAAATTTGTTAAATTTGTTGCATTTTTAAAATGTTGCATATTTTTTCCGTTATTTATTTGTCCAGTAAGAGTTGAAAAGCGAGCTATTATTTTCTTACCCACCAATTTTTCTACCACAGAAGAGACATTATTTATATCATTATTTAATAAATTAAAGTTTTTACACTTTTTCTTCACCATTGAAACTTATCAAAGAGATATTACTTACAGCATAATCAAACATGCTGAGTAACCTCTGAGAAGCTGAATATGCGTCTTTGGTTACAGGATTGAATAATTAGGGCTGGCACAAGATCTCATGGGATTAAAACCTCACAAGATTTCTCGTTCAGAATTGGTTTTTTTTGCCGGCCTCAATATGTTGCCATGTGCATGCGTGCCTGTTTTCCTCCAAACAGGCAGGAAGAGAGTTCACTCTGTGCACCTTGGCACATTTGTTCCATAGAACAACGGCATGAACAGTGTGAGCCCTTTTGTCAGTCATACAGTCTATTTGTCTGGGTGAGTGGTGGCGGAGCCGGTAGTATACACATGCAGTGCAGAAGAGTGTAACGTAGTAAAAATGAAATTATTAGATTGCAATATGTTCATATATTTTTTATTGTACTTTTCTTAAAAGTAACGTTAAAATCTTGTCTCGTCTCGTTCTTGTAGAGCCGTGAACTGTCTCGTGACACCCCTATTAATAATATCTTATCAATACAGAGGAGGCATGCTTTAAATGTATTGAAAGTATACGGCATCTTACGTTTCCATGTACTAAAACATTCATATTCTTGAAATAATTGGGGTCCCTGTCGACGTGCACTCTCTCTAATACGATTGTTGGCCAGATGCTGTGCTTCTCCGAATCGCCAGGGGGCGATATTGTTCTTTTTTGGTATTGTAGGCAGAGGACACTGAACTCTAAACTACGTGGAATGGGCGTCACGGCTGACCACACGAAGCCATTGTCGGTCATCTTGCTTCACACGCATACACATTCATGTATCTTCATTCACTACATTTATTATGTTTCGGTATAAAAATTAACACCAATTAACAAAAATTCCATTGAAACAGAGTAAATTTACTAGACCCAAATCTCAAAATTTCCCTCCAGTTTAAGGTTTTTCCTACCTCTATGGTGTGAAATTACAATGCATAACAAGTCAATTTCAGTGTTCACAAGGTATTTGTTATGATAAGGATCTACGTAGTATCAAAGTTAAATGCTAGCATACCTTTAGAAGATGATCAGGAAAGGCAAATATTGTTGGAAGTGCATTTTGTCCTAATCTACCAGTCTGGCCGGTCCTGTCCAAGTTCTCCTCGGTGAAATGACTTGAACAGAGTTGCGATCTGGCAGCAGGAATCCACCTGTCTCTCCGCATATTTACTACCCATTGCTTTAGAAGTTGAGCATTGCAGTGTGGAAATCTAAAGGAGAATAAGGGGCTCATTTACAACTACACTAAGTCCCCTAACGAACATTCGACGTGCGAACACGAAGCCGACTGGTCTATTTTTTTCATGATTTTTTTCGAAAATTGCCATATTTTGTCATTTAATTTTTTTCGAAATACAAAGGCGTTTGTATTGCGCGCCATTCCGCCGCTACGAATGGTGGGTAGCAGCATCCCTCTCGCGCGAGCTTTCTCAGTTCGTCTGCACTTGTTGCTGATAACATCTCGGAGCACGCCGTTTGTACCCCATTCGATACTTTACAGAGACGTTTGTTATCCGTTATCATGGCTGATAAATGGAGTGCAAGTGCTAGTAGTAGTGGCTGGAAACGTCAAGCAATTTCTATAGAAACAAAGGTGGCCATCATCAGGAAGTTGGACGGTGGCGAGAAAATGGCTAATGTAGCGCGTGCTTATGGAGTGAATTGCTCAACCATAGGAACAATTCACAAAGGCAAGGTTGGAATTCTGGAACATGTGGAGACTTCTGTACCAATGGCATCCACTATCATGACAAAGAGGAGTCCAACGACGACGAAGATTTGTCCTTTCTTCAATAATTCCTCCTCCTGCTCCACCGCTACCACCAACGATGTGTGCTCGACCACTCCTCTTCAAAGGTAAATAACATTTATCATTACGTGTTATTATATCACTTTTATTATTGTTTTTTTCATTAATTATCCTGGTTTCATATTACTACTGCATCCAAACTCATATTTACATACATACACATATACTGTATATGTATACACGTACATGTAGTACCTATATCATTGGTAATATTACCTTTTCCCCGACTTAAGAACGGTCGTCTGGAACCAATTGTGTTCATTAGTTGAGGAATTAGTGTACTTAGATGAAAAGATGCATACAGATTTAAAGTATCTCTTCTTTTTTAACTATTTTTATTTAACTTTAATTCCTGCTATTTTATATTACAGACAAAAAACTGCGCTTAGAAACACCTGTAATAAACACCAAATATTTGTTTGTATTGTATTAAAGTGTTACTGTAATGGTAAACAAATTATTAATACATAATTAATTGCTGGGTTGCATGTCAATGGCATCTAAACTTTTGTATATGTACTAAAAATACACAGTCTATTTTCATTCAATTGAGAGTACAAAAATTAAGTTTTGGTGTTAAACTACTGTTTGACACTATTCCCACCGGGAAACGTTCAGCCGTCCGTCATGTCACGTATTAACAGTGTTTTCTTAAAGGACATTGTGACATTTATTACACAGGTATGTTTTTATTGTATACATGTGCTTATAATATTGGCTTATTTCTGTGTCTTTGGTTTGTCTTCTCGTAGACGTAAACAGCCCCACCCTCCCGCTAACTTCGTCTTCTTCGCTTGTGAATTTAATGTTGTGAAGAGCGGCGCGGTGACGTGCCATTGACATTGGCGCATGCGCAGAAAGCTCGCCCGTGTGTGCTCGATCCAAGTCAGGAAAGAGGAAACCGTTTTCCAATCACATCATCTAGGTATGTGAATCCGAGTTTTTAAAAGCCAATCACACTAATTGGTGTTTTTATACCTTTTAAAGGCAGTGTTTGCAATAATTTGTTTTTTGTGTCCATGTAAATGTACACGAATGTTATGAAATGAGTGTTTTCCATCTTGCTGGACTCTCAGTTGGTTCTGTTGAATATGTTGAAGGCTTGTCCGGTGTAAAACGGTGTCTTGAAAGGCTCTTTTGTGCTTTGCAATTCATTTCTTCCCCACTGTGAGATCAGGTAACGATAAGGCGTGAAAAACAAACAAAACTTTCACTTCTGTCAACAGAAGGCCCTTGTTCAAGCAGCATAGTTTGTTGCAGACAGGTGTTGTGTTATTGCATGTGTATGTGTGTTGGCACGCTGCCCCCCTCCCCATTGGAGCTGTGTTGTGTTATGTCTGGCATGCGGCTTTTCTCCAAGCGTCCATTAAATAATGATTGTTATGCATTCTGTACATGCATGTCGTTTCAAGGCTTCGTCAATCCCTCTCACGCTGAATAATTTTTATTAATTGTGAATAAAAGAGTTAAAGACAACAGGGGGCTCTTTTGTTGCTCGTTACAATAACGCAGCACAAAATGAAGTCGTACAGTTTTGCGTAAGGAGGGATTCGCAGCCACGAGGGCCCGACAAGCGCTTCCTCTCGCTCCACTTTTTAATTGGATGTGAAACGAGCTGCGGAAACGCCGCTCGCTTACGCTGGATGTAATTTGGGCTCATCCTAAACACTTTGATCTCATGTTGCAGCATTACGAGCGCGGGGGAACGTAAGACTCCGCTTCGGAGCGTCAACGGCAGCTGAGAGCGACAGGGCATCAGGACATGTTGCCCCGTCCATCCGTCTTGGAAATGCAGCGATAATCGCAACAGAGTGCTTTTTCTTCTCAGCGTAATCACATCAGGGGGTCAGAAACGCACATATCGGCGTGAAGAGGACAGGACACGTCAGGGTTAAAGCGATTACGCCGCGTTAAACGGGCTTTTTTCCGCTCAGACACATTTTCCTGCCTTTTTCCGGTAATTTTTGAAAGCCTCCTTTGCTGTAATAAAATATGGCATTTTTTTTTGTGCATTTGCGCGTTAAACACTCTTTGTCTCCTCGCATTTTTCTCATCATAATCACGTTTACGCCCGCAAGCCTCCCCGCGGAATCATCCCATCTCCCCTTTGAAAGCACTTTGCTCCAGTTTCATGACACGGAGGAGGGGGCGGGGGGTTCAAATGGAAAGATTTAGCAGTATGCAGGTTACATGGCGTCACATCTCGTTCTGACTGACAAACACCGCCCTCCCTCCCCCCACAGGGATCCTGGTGAAGTGCTTCATAATGCAGGTCATTACCCGCAATGCTGTGGGAGACCCCCAAGTCCCCACTTAGGTTCCCCCCGCCAGCTTATGTATCCCTGCAGATCCCGCCGCAGACGCTCTGATTGTCCATTCCTGCTCGCCGTCGCCGCGCCGGCGTTTATTGACACTAAGTTGCCCCCACAAGGCGCGGGTAATGCGCACGACAAAGGCCTTTCCTCCTCCTCTGCGGCGAGCTGACGGTGCTTACAAGACGGAGCTTATTGAAAGACGGAGCCATAAAGCCCGGCCAGGATATGACTTTGGATGTGATTGCGCCAGGTGAGCGATGTACGAGTGCAATCAAGTCACCGGCAATGATATCACGGCGAGAACAAGAAGTTCCCCACCACATCCTCCCAGGTGACTGACGGGAGTCTGAAACTGTCGAATGGAAGTGATGATGAGTGTAAAGCGTGCTTTAAGAGCACCAGTGTACGCTCCTCCTCCCCCAAACCCACCTGCGTACCTTGACGTGCACCTCCGGGGAAAAACTGACCTCGCATTGTGGCGATGATGAAAGGCTGTGATTGGTCGGCTTTTACTGTATGTATTTATTATTTCCTGTGTTGATACGACTCATTCACCCACCTTCACGACCGCCTTCGCTTCCCATTTTGGATCAACAGTTACAATAAAAATGACTGTTGTAACACGTTGATTACTTCAATACGGTGTTCCCTCGTTTATCGCAGGGGATAGGTTCTCAAAATAGCCCGCAATAAGTGACGTCCAGACAGGAGCCAACTTCATTTGTGTTTTAAGGCTGTACGCTTTATGCACTTATCTCAGACAGGCATTAACATTTTCTCACATTTCTCTGTCAAAAAAGTTCAAACCTTCGTTTGAATTTTAACGGTCAACCTGAATGATCAACACAAGGAATGATTCAGTCACTCACGCATATTTCAGTCGTGTGACCGTGCCTTTTCGTCCTGGTGCCGTTCCGCTGTGCTGTGTAGCGTTTTTGTATCCTTGTTAAAACATATTGTTGCAGACGAACCGAAGATTCATTGACAAGCTAGCGATGACACAAGAGACATGGCAGGACGGCACGAAGGAGACTGACCTACAGCCAATCAGGACGCAGAACACAATGGGCGGTAACACTCAACCTCAAGCAGCAGAACAAAGGTTTCAGGAAAATATCAGTTCCCGACTAGAAAAGGGAGAAAACCAGCTTTTTGTGAAAAGATACTTTCAAGCAATCCACTTTGACACAAATATTTTGCTTTTGTGACAGCTCAAATATCTAATAACTATACCACAACATAAACAACACAAAAAGGGGTTGTTATTAATCAAATAATAATGTATTTACAAATATAACACCATGCGCTATTTACAATTTTCACATTTGGAACTGACTATGTTTCTGCACGCGTGTGAGCGTGCATGCGTTAAGATTTCCCTACAATACGTAAACTTCAGCACGCTACACTCCTCCACGCTCGCGCACTTCCTGTGTGTGATTCTTCCATTGACATGATATCTGCCGAGCTCTTATCAAGTGCACTTCTGCCACCTTGTGGCCGTTTTTATGGCTTGAAATTGCTCTGAAGTGAAATGCATTAGTGGCGAGTTGCATCATCACCTCTTTTTGCTTCTCGCGCAAAAAAACAACAACGTAAAAGACGTATAATAAGCGACAGTATGTCTTTGGTATTGAATGAGTAAAGAGCCACGGTACATATTAGTGTGTGTGGTGTTGGAATTGAGCACTGCTGTTGGCGTGTTAAGGTCGGCAATATAGTGAACGTCTGTCAGGATGCTGCATTACTTACAGGACGTTACTTGCACAATATCACCTTCACACACTTGTTGCAGGTGCTGCATTCATTTAGCACCCAAATGAGGCATCGCTATCTACATTTGATCTATTTATTTATTTGTCTTTTTTATTTTTGATGTATGATTTATGTATTTATTTAATATTGTTTTGATGTATTTTTTTATGTCATACTACTGAGTCGTTTCTTTCTTTATTTGTATTTAATCGACAAACGGAAAGAAAACAATGCCAACTCCAACCCAATCCCAACTTAGAAAGTTAGAAATGTACACAAACCAACTGAGAAGACGTACAAATACAATAGTAAAAAAAAAAAAATATGAGCAGCAATAACAATAATAATAATTAATTAAAATAATTAAACAATAACACTAAACAACACAAAAAGTACATAACAATGAATTACAATATTTGTCATTATTTTTAGCACTCATAACATCACCATCAGTGCCACTAATAATAACTTTATATGTATTTATTTATTTATATATCTATAGTTATTTTGGATTTTTGTATATTTATTTTATTTTAATGTATTTAATATTTTAGGATATATTAATTATTTTTATAATTTTATTGTACATATTTATATTACAAATTATTAATTTTATTTTACTTTATTTTAAAATAGAATTTTATGATCTACTTAATTTTGTTGTTTGTAATGTTTGTTTTTTATTTATTTATTTTTATTGTGTTTGGGGTTTTTTTTGTTATTTTTGAATAAATAATGTAATTTTATAAATTTTATTTTGTAGTATTTTGTTTAGATTTATTTTTTTGTGTATTTTATTTTCTTCATTTTTTTAAATTAAATGTTTAATTTTTTAATTACATGTTTTTTAATTAAATATTTTTATTATATTTGTTTTATTTTTTTATATTTGAATTTTTTAGAACATATTTTATTGATATCTATTTTTTTGGTGTGGTTCCTACCGGGTGCCATTATGATATCACGTTTCCGTACGCATGGCTAGTCTAATAACTAACGTAAAATGTTCATATTTACGTTCTTGAGGGTCCCTGTCAGCATTGACCAGCGTTCTGTCTTGTTCGTTTTTATTTTACACTTTCATTTCTTCATTGGCGTATTTGAAATGCTGTGAGACGTTTCAGCTGCCTGATGAGTGAAGCGATGATCGTTTCTCAGCAAGATGGCGCATATTTGGAGCGTTTGCTGGTGTCCTGGAGCGATGCTTTATTCACGCCGGCAATTAGGAAGAACAGAGCGGTGGCTTGATTAACTCTTGCCGTACCTGGCCGCCGCGGAGCACAAAGAAGGGCTCGGGGTGCTTGAGCGGGAGGATTTAATGAAAGCTCTGGCATCTGTATCCGATTCATCTTGTCAATGCCGCACCGCCATCACTGCCCCAAACCGAACCCCCAGCATGCCTCGCCAGCCGCTTTAATTACTTTTCCTTTTCGCGGCCGGTGGAACTGACAGACAGGTGCAGCCGTCCTGATTAATTAAAATAATAAAGAGCGGGCGAGGAGGGGGAATATCAACGCGCGGACACGTTGTCGGTGAGGAGACGTCAGGCATTGATTTACCGGCTGACAACAGGCCGGCCTTCAGGCCTGACAGGCCTATATGGAAGGAGGGGGGCAGGTGGGAGGGTCTGGGTTCCATCCTGGGGCCCTGAGTTTGAACCCCCTCCCCTCCACCAGTGCCTCAGCAGCTGCAGCTTAGAAAACACTGGTGCCATCGCACCTATCAACATGTGATGGAGTTAATAAAAGCCACCTCTGGGGATTCATCAGCTCTAACAGCCATATATGATTTCAGCAGACAAAGGAAGCGTCTTCCTGAATGATTAGCCCAAAGAGAGTCCATCCTTATTGTCCTCCCGCTCTCTCTCTCCGTGCATATTGATATCACTTTATGCCGCTGAAAGTATAGTGGACTCAGGAGGCGATTCAAAAGAGACTGACTGGGAGCAAAGCGAGGTTTATTTGGATTTTCTAGACACTCGCCGTAACATCCACCCTTATTGTGGGCTGAAACGTGAGCGCTCCATATGTGTGTGTGTGCGTGTGTGTGTGTGTGCGAAAGCTGACCTGCACTTCCCACATCCTCGATGCTGACACTTTAGAGCTGCTCCGTCTCAGCTGAGCGTGTCGGAACAACAGAGACGTGGAGGAGAGCGGCATGTTTACCACCTCCGTGTGAAATCAAATACAAGCGGCCTTCTCAAAAGCGCTCTCGCACGCCGTCGTCCGCATACGCTTTGGCCTTCCTGTATACGGGCAAAACGCACAACAATATCAAGCATCCTGTGGGATACCATATATTGCATATGCGGTCAAACTGGCAAGTCCGTGTAATGCTGATGGTTATCATTTACGTCTGAAAAGGAGCAGGAAGAAGCTGAATTTGTTTAATCCTGCCGCTTGATCCATGTCTCTGCAATTACTGGTCATTTTTTCACTTCCTGTTATTAAATCTCATCTTCTTCTGATAGCAAGACAAAAGAAAAAATATTTATAAAATGTATTTTATATATATATATATATATATATATATATATATATTTAAAAAAAATCTAATATGTGAATATATATTTACACACACACATATATATATATATAATAGATATTCTATACTATATAACATATAAATAATAGAAAAAACAAAACAAATAAACACATGTACATGTAAATAAACAAGATGAAACATAACAAATTAAAATAACAATAAAAATCAAATAAACAAAGTCAGGGATGTCCAAAGCGTGGCCATTTGGGTCTCACGGCGGTTTTGTTATTGGCCTGCGTCACATTCTAAAAATATAATTGAACAAGAAACTGAAAAACAATTTAAAATCATCTGTAATATTTTAGCAGCATAAAGTTTAAATATTAAAGAAAAAAAGTTTAAAAAAAAAAAGTTGTAATATTATGAAAAACAAACGAGTACAGTTATAAATAAAATCAAAATATGGGAATGAAGTCATAATTATGAGAAGAAAACTTACAAGAAGAAAGTTTAAATAGTTGGAAAAATAATAAACCCCCCCCCCCCCCCCCAGCATAAATAGAAAAAACAGCTGCAATAATATAAAAAAATGTCATCTTAGTAGCATAGAGTTGAAATATTGAGAGATTTTTTTTAAGTTGGAATATTATGAGAGAAAAACAAATATTCAAGTTGTAATTTTTGCAAAATTTGCTGGGGAGGGGGGAAGTTGTTATGCAATAAAATCAAAATATTCTGAAAATAATAAGAAATAATAAGAAAATTCAAGATTATTTAAGAAGAAAGTTTAAATATTTGAAAATGGAAAAAAACCCAGCAAAAATGGGACAAGGTACATATGTTGAAATAGATCTACTGTAAGTTGTTAGCATATCTTCATGTGTTGCTTTACAAATATCAAAGTGGCAAAGTTGCATCCTCTCATTTTTCACTATGTGGCCCCCGCTGGAAAAACCTTTGGACACCCCTGACCTAAATAAAGAGATTCAATACAAATAAATAGATACAGGAGTAAAGAACCGAAGTAAGTAAATACAGAGTATGGCAATTGCTTATTAAATAATTGATTACTGAATAAAATCACAATAAACAATATCAGACAGTATGGTTCTCAGCGTGCACACAAGCAAAATTCTAAGAATATTTTAGTAAGATGTAAAAAATGAATTTAAAAAACCCAATAAAAGACCATCCTTAACTTTACTAGCGATGACAGAGACGTAATAACCTTTGACAGCCTGAAGTGTCACAAGCGGAACAAGAAGTTAGCCACTACTAATGCTTAAAAACATCAAAGCAGTCTCTCTTCATTTTCCTCCCTTCATCAAGTGAGGCTCTTGGAAAATTCACATATAGTGTGTGTGTTGTGTCATACGCCACCTAATGGACACATGAGGCACAGCATGCACTTCTCATATGATGATCATGTGCTGGATTGTTCCGTGAGGATGATGAGTATGTCTTTAGTTGATCTGGCTGACGTTTCCTCGACTTCCTGTTTTTCCTCTTCTTGACTGGTTAAAAGTGTGCTGTAACATTTTGAACCCACAACCTGGAGTCATTTCCAGAGCCAAGCTGTTTGCCCTTCACGTTTTTTTTCTTCCCCCCCCTCCGCGCGAGAAATTCCCTCTCCGCTGCGGCCAAGTCGGAGAGACAGTTGGTAATATTAGCTTGCGTTTTATCCGGAGATCCATTAATTGCAGCCTTCTGCCGCTCACCCTTTGACCCCCTGCGCTGACCTCAGGACATCAGGTTACCAGGAACATAGAAGAGAAAGACACCCAAAACACTTATTTCCACAAGTGTTTGTTATTTTTACGCCCTTTGCAGTGCAGTCAGGAGCCAAAAATTGGATATCACCTTAGCTTTGTGGGTAAAAATGTAAAAACCAAAGAAAAAAAAAAGATTGCCGCTCATGAATCTGTCACTTTTAATAGGCCAAAAAGTCCAAATCTGCTGTGTGGTGCTACAGGACACACCTCCGGTTATAGTGTGCCTCCACGTAGCGAAAATCGGGTGGAAGTGCATCATTTAATTTCCAGCTTCAGCATTTGCGCATCCCGTACTGCACAAGGGTAGAGGAATAAAGTGATACTGTCACTATAGGAACACGTTTTCAATTCCGTGATGGTTATTCGGCTTGAAAATAAAATGCTAACGATCTCTTTGAGTACTGGCACTTAAGAGTACACTGATCAGCCATACATGGATTCTTTTACTTGTGTGCACTGCTTGCCTTCAGGGCTGGGCGATATGGACCAAAACTCATGTCCCGATACATTTAGGTTGAATATCGATATACGATATACATCCCCGTATTTTTGAAGCAAAGTGAGTTTAGACAAAATCAAAGCCAAATATGCGTGTCAAGTTGTTTTATGAAAAGAAATACTTAACGTGAGGATGTTTTTTTGAAATTTTAAAGCTTCATGCAAGCTGCACATAAAAAAAAATCTAATCTAAAAATAGCCTCTAACATAAAGTAGGCTATTCTTGTTTTGAAATAAATATAGAAAAAGTCGAATATAATCTTTTTATTTTTAATAAACCTTTAGCTATGCTCAAATCCTCAGCCAATAACAAAAGAACAAAATATGAAGGAGTGCCCGGTTCAAGAGGAAATTTTAAAATGTCAGCAACTCAAAAATACTTTAAATTGAAGTAAACATTTTTAGAAGACACAAGCATATCTTTATTTTGTGCCAGGAACACCAACCTGTCAATTGCATCAGGCTTAGCAGGTGTCTGTCTAACTTCCCTGTGCATTTGTAGTAGAGCTTGTCGTGCTAAATAATTTTGACTCTGAAGCCGGCTGGACATCGCGAGTCCATCGTTTTCAGCAGGTTTTTAACGCCCTTTTTTCCACTTTTGCATTGGGGACCCTATCTCAGCAACTCGTCTTTATAACAGCACACCACTTTGCTTTTGCTTTCGTGAGGAATGCAACAGGAGCGCGGCAGACAGACCGCGCGCAGCTTCACACATTCCTCGTATTGGAGTTTGTGCCAAGTTTTTTATACCTCCACATTACTGAGCTACCGCTTATTCCTTGCTGACTAATTCTTCCACCGCAGACGCTGTTACTTGGATTGGAGCCACCAGGGTTTTGCTCCGCCCCTCCGCCCTCCTCTTGCAGCCCATTCTGACATCAGTGGACCGTAGGAACTCTGAAAATTGACTCAAAAGTCCATTTTAGGAAGCAAACAACTGAAGCAACAAACGGGATCACCGGACTTGGAAACTTTGGGTCAAAGAAGATGACAAATTCACGTTAAATTCCCTGTGAGCGGGAATTCCTGTCATATACACATACTGTACATATGCAAGTGACATTAGTGGCGCCCCCTATGGGTTGTGTTGAAAATGCTTTGTAACGTATGCTAGCATACATGTAATAGAGATATCGTCAAAGTTTTATCGTCATTACACAAATGCTCAGTGACTTACAAATAGCCGTGCCCGTGTCTAAGACGTTTTGCTTGATGGCGACCATGTTTTTCAACCAATCTCGTTTAAATTTGACACACATGTGCTTGTCAGTCCCCTAAAGTGTGTACCAAATTTGGCTGTGATTCGACTGAACACCCTGAAGTTGCAGAGCTTTGTGTTAAATCAAGCAGTCCCACTTACGGGATCAAAATTTGCAGTTCAATAGCAGCGCCACCGTGTGGTGTCTTTATCACAAAAATAATAGCACAGCCAACAGTGTAGGGATGCACGTCTTGACCCGTTTTCACCCCTTTTTGTGCAGTGCTTTAGGAGTAGAAGAGTTACATGATGATGTGCTGTCACGTGAAGAAGCCTATTTAACCCTCCAGCTTTGAATTCCATTGACATATCCTGCAGAAAGAGCATACGCCCGATGTCAAATGTGTGTGTTTGGTGTGAGGCTTTTACAGTACATTAGAAGCATGAGTTCATTCCTAAACGAGCAATTAAGCAGATGAGTGCTGTGATTGTGGGTCATTTAGGAAGGCCGGTGCCCGTATTTGACCGTATCGCTGTGTAACTTTATCTACGTCCCCGGCGTGACGGCTACATCTACTGCACTCTACCTGTTTTTTCCACAGCTGAGGCCCGGCAGAGCGGGGCGCTGAAAGCCAACACCTGATTGTGTTACTCCCCTTTAAGCTGTTGTCACCTAGCTGAGCGATTATAGGCAATTACCTGCTCTGTCGGAATCCTAGCCGAATAGATTGAATTCAGATTGATTTCCGCCCGGGAAAGAGGAGGGAATTTAAAGCCTTTTTTAATTGGGTATTTGGTGTGTGCTGATCCGAACACCGTGGCCTTCCCGAGGGATCCGTTATGGGCCAATAATGGCATTGGAGTGTGGTGGTGGTGGTGCTGGTGGGGGGTTGCTGCAGTCTCGTCTGCCGACTCCCTCCCAAGGCCATAACCCTGCATTTGCTCTGAGTGCTTTTCTATTATGCATTGATAGTTGAGCATCAATCAATAAGAAGGGAAACAGAAAACCCAGCGAAACCAACTTCTTAAGTGTAAAATGCCTCTTAATACCCGGGCCCTTTCAAACAACTTAACCTGCACGCTTTTTACCCTCACCCTTACTTCCCTTCTTGCTCTTTCAGGGACACTTACCGGCGCCGGGCGACACCGCGTTTTATTTACGAGCTTCTGGAAACGTGAAAATGTACCACAGTGCTGCGAGTTTAAAATAACACGATAGATCAGGGGCGTACAAACTTTTTCCACTGAGGGCTGAAAAATGAAAGTGTGCAACTCTACCAACCTTCTGCTATCAACTTCACTCTTCACCCCCGTTTTCCCATTTCTGCTGGGGTTTTTTCCCCAAATATCTGATCTTTCTTCTTAATAATCTTCATTAGGGATGCTCCGATCAGGGTTTTATGCTGCCGATACCACTCACCCATGAGTGAAATCGTCCGATACCGATCACATAGCTTAAGTGTAAATGTTTAAAAGTACTATTGCAGTGGTCACCAACCTCATTGAGACCAAGACCTCTGGTCTCAGCTGTGAACTTGCACAAGATCCACCCCCAACAAGCGAGATATACATATATATGCTGGGAAAATGATATATGTATATACATACATACATATACATATACAGTACATATGCAATACAGTATACTGTATGCTTTGTGTTATTATTGGTTGTTGGTTTCAATATTTCGGCTATTTCTCATTGTACCTTTTGCTGTATTTTTATCATTTTTCCAGTTTTTTAAATTGGATTTTGTTTCTGCAGTGATGCAATGACAAATGAGCCACAGATGGCCCCGGAGTCGCACTTTGGGCACCCCTGCACTTGGGGTTGTGGCATCGGCTTCATGAGCAAACCACAACTATTTGGCTAATTGGCTCAATTTTGTGGCCGAGCGATGCAGATTGAGGAGAGAGGGGCTGGTCAGTGCCCTGGTAGAAGTTCTGTAGCAGCTTCTTGCATGCGTTGAAGGACGCCGGCCTTCCGAGGAAGTACAGAACAACAACAACCAAGCGAATGTGTTTGTATTACCAGAACATTAACAAAATGCTGGAAACCTGGCAGGCTTGCAGGTGCCTCATGTGGTCGTGGGGGGCTCACGTTGGGGCTGTATGATATGAAAGGGGAACCATAAAATGTAGACAAAAACATATTTGACTTATTTTTTCAAAATCACTGGTGAAACCCAGAGGATCAGGCACCTTCTTTAAGGAGAATTTGGATGCACGGGCAGCTTGATGGCGCTCCAGCAGGACCCCCAGGCAAACCCGGTTTCCTCCAGTCCGACAAATCCAACCGCTTTCGGGCTATCCGCCTCAGACCTCCGACTGCCACGCACGCACGGGCGAGTGTCCAGTGTTTTGGCTACTTTAGCCGCCACCTGACTGGTGATCACATCGTGAGCCTCAAACTCATCGCACCATGCCAAGTGCCCGCCCCCCAAAAACTTTTTAAGGCGCCACCCCAGTGAGACATTTTTTGTTGAATGTTCTCTCACAACGACAGGAAGTCCCACATGGCAGACATGCTTGTTTTGGCTTTGTGAAGGGAAAGTGGGCGGTGGACGGTCAGCATAGGCTGGATGCTCCAATGGGGGCGGAGGTGATCAGCGTTAAAAAGGCAGTAACGGCATACGTCGATACCATGCCTTTTCACAGAAATCGGACGATACTGATCAGTGGCCGATCAATCGGAGC
Source organism: Dunckerocampus dactyliophorus (assembly GCF_027744805.1). NCBI lineage: Eukaryota > Metazoa > Chordata > Actinopteri > Syngnathiformes > Syngnathidae > Dunckerocampus > Dunckerocampus dactyliophorus. The sequence goes on along the minus strand of NC_072829.1, from coordinate 3,101,860 downwards.
ACCCTTAATTTTCATACATTTTCGCCTCATAATATCAGGACTTTATTCCCGTAATATTTTAACCTTTTCCCAAAGCAAAGTTTTCAAAAATTCTACGTTATTTTGTTTTTTGTTTCTCATAATATTACAACTTAAAAAAAATAGATTTTTTCTTTAATTTTTCAACTCTATGCTACGAAAATGATATCATCTTTCCTCATAATATTACGTTATTCGAGTAAAATTGAAACTTCCTCTTAATATTTTGACTTTATTCTCTTAAAAGTACAGCTGGGTTTTTTTTCCCCATTTAAAAAAAATGTTCCAACTATTTCAACTTTCTCCTTGTAACATACACACCTTCAACGACCATAAAGGGCCGACAAGCTCTCTTCCAATGATTCCAATCTAAAACATGACTCAGCCACCTCCTTGCTAACTTCACAGCCTTGTTGAGATGTGCTGGCAATACTCTACTTCATCCATCCGGATCACCCAAGGTTGCGCGGCCCTCATCAGTAAACCGGATGGTTTGAAAATGAATCTTTTTATCTATTATTTTGTATGTTGATTGTTAAGCGCGTCCAGTCCAGGGTGTACCCCGCCTGTACGAATCGGCACAGTGCCTTTGTTTTAAATAGCTTTTTATGTATTTTATCACTAATCACTTGCACTTTACAAAGTATGTGCGTTCCTATACATTGTATGTAATCTTTTAGATTTGTATATTTTATCACTTGTGACGTGTGCTGCTGACCTCTTGGCCAGGTCACCCTTGTAAAAGAGATCCTGATCTCAGTGGGTTTTTATCTGGTTAAATAAAGGAAGAAAAAAAAAGTAGCTTTTTCCACAACCGAATTTTCCAAAAATTACAACTTTATTTTGTTTGTCATAATATTACGACTTACAAAAAATATATATACTATGTATTACTATAAGACAAATGTTTTCCTTAATATTTCAGCACTGTGACTAAAATGAAATTTTTTCGGACTTCCAATAATATTTTGACCTTATTCACATAATATTATATATTTTTAAGCAACCTAATTGTCCCCAAAAAATGTTGTTTTTTTGTTTGTCGTGATATTACGACTAATTACAACTTGATTTTGTTTTGTTTGTTTCTCATAAGATTACGACTTTATAACGTATTTTTTCTCAAATATTTCAGCTGTGTGCTACCAAAAGAACATTATTTTTCCTTATAATATTACAAGTTTATTCCTGTCAAATTTAGACTTTTTTTCTCGTTGGAATAAGACTTTTTCCTCTACGGATTTTGACTTTATTCTCGTAAAATTACAGCCATTTTTTTTTTCTGCAGGGTTTTTTTTTTCCATTTTCCAACCATTTCAACTTACTTCTTGTAAATTTTCTTCTTGTAATATTATGACCTTATTCCCATAATATTCCAACCTAATTTTCCAAAAATGGCAACTTTATTTTGGTTTGTTTGTTTCTCATCATATTACGACTTGAGTACGTCTTTACATCTTACGTCTTTTTTCTGACGTTATTTTTGCTCATAATGTTACGTTATTCTCATAAAATGATGACTTTTTCCCCTTTGAGTACAACTTTTTTCACTTACTATTTTGACTTTATTCTCGTAAAATGCCTGCAGATTTTTCCATTGTTGCTGTTTAGTGTAGTTTTCATGTAAAATTCTATTTTTGGAATGTGCCGCGGGCCAATAAAAGAACAACCGTGGGCCGCCAATGGCCCCGGGGCCGCAGCTTGTGGAACATTTTGATGAAATCAATCACAAACGACCCTTCCCCAGACTGGATTTGTTTAATTTTGCAGAAATTCAAGGTTGATAAGGTCACCAGAAGCCCAGCTGATCATATTATGGATGTCTTGAAATCAAATCTTGCAAATGATTTTCAAACGATACAAGAAAGATGGCCTCTCCAACGCTCTAACGACAGAGTCCACTTTCACATTAATAATGCCACATTCCGGGAAAAACGGCATCTAACCTGCAAGACAAGCGGACGGGTGGTAGAGATAAGCCCGACAGTCACAGCAAGTGCCGGCCGCAGAGTCCACAGGTCCGCCTCCAGCCGTCCAAATCTGTCCACAGGAGCATTCCCCACCGGCCCGCCTGTCACCACTAATGCACCTTTTCTCCTCCATCCAGTAAGGCTATTCCGGGTCTTTGCGGGATTTCTCGGAATGGAGCAGTTCACCTTTCCTTGAGTGCAGATGACAGGACACGATAGAGCACGGGAAAGATCAATTGCTTTCTTTCACGTATGCTGATTGTGTGTTTGCAAAACAACAGGTTGTTCCAGTTACATTGCTGCGTTTAACGCCCCCCAATTGTGTGCAAAAGTGACTTTTTAATGATTTCTAACTGTAATATGTGTTTATGAGCACCAAACGTGATAAGGGTCTATCATCTTACGCGCTTATTTGCTTTACTTTGGAGACCAGAGGCGCTCAAAGCTCGTTTTCAAAGCTCACGAAGGAAAAACCTTATGGAGCAGTCGCACACAATAAAATAAAAAAAAGCTAGTTCAGTAACTCTCAACTGGTGGGTTGAGTCAAAAATGACATGAAAATATAAAATGTACAAACAGATGTTGTAATTTTGATGTAAAATTGAGATATATTTTAATATTTTCTCTTTGGCATACTGTATATTCATTGCACAGTTATAAGTGAAATATCTGATTTTGTGGTCGTATTTTAGTGCAGCTTTAATGTCATTTTTAAATACATGCCTTTTTGAGCATCTTTTAAGCATTTTTCCTTAATACATTTGTCTAAAATGCACTTTGGACATGTCATTACGTGTATTCATGTTTCAAAAGATGTTATAGGCAAGTTTGACTTTGGTCTTTGGTTTGACTTAAATAAAAGTGTAACATAAAAAAAAAGTATAAAAATGTTTAATAAATATAAAAATGACTTAAACAAATGTTCAAAAATGATCAAAATAAATGACAATAAATACAAATAAAAATGATGTACAAGTATAATTTTTTTTAAATAAATGAAATAAAAACAAAAATGACAGTTGAAAGTAGAAAAAAATGAATAAAAATAAAAAAAATACTTAAATAAAGGGATAAAATTGTTTAGATCATAATGATAAATAAATATGACTTAAATAAAAAAAAAACTATGTTTCAAAATAAAAGAAAATAAAAAAATATTTTTAAAGTATAAAAATGTTTACAAATAATAAAAATGAATACAAATGACTTCAATAAAAGTATAAAAATGGTTAAAAAAATAATAAATGACTTCAACAAAAGTATAAAAATGTTTTAAAATAAATATAAAAATGTTTTAAAATAAATACGTATAAATAAAGATGCCTTAAATAAAAGTTGGTCATGAGATAATTCACATTGGAAAATGTGCGTCCCAGACTAAGGACATTTGAGAAGCCCTGGAATAGTTGGTTAAGTCCAATATTGTACGAAAACCGTGAGCGAAAATGTTTGACAAAAAAACAACCATGAATGCAAAGCGAGGTCGGACTATGAGGTACTCTGAGATGGGTGCTTTCATGCCAGTCATCACCTGTTTGTAATAATGGTAAACATATTTACCTCCCCTGTGCATGGGAAAACATGAAGGTGATTTGTCAAAGGTGGGAGGGGCGGCACACCAGGAGGATGCCCCCCTCCCCGCCAGAAGTACTTCGGTTACACAAACTTTGTTTTCGCCCCGAACGCATCCCCTCCGCCTGCCATCTGCTGCTGAAGAATCTGTTTCACTCGATGAGCCAAGCCCAGCCTTTATTGGTCCTAATGGCACTATCAGCTGAGCCGCCAAACCCAATTACCTTTTAAAAAGGGAGGCCACCCCAGCTAATCATGGCTGCCTAACCTGATTTGCCTGTGATGAAGAGACGGGATAAAGAGCAGTTAATGGAGGGAGAATGATCTCACAAATACAAAAAACTCAATTCATTTCTCCGGGAGAGCAATCTGTCCGATTCACGGGTAATGGAGTGGAGATTCATTAGTCCTCAGGCCTTAGTGGTACGCAACGTCCCCTTATCGGCCGAATGACAAAAGAACATAGGGTGTACTCTTGTTATGGACTTACCATCGGAAACCCGCTTGGATAAACGGCTGGGAGCACTGAAACAGTGATGTGGGCTCATCATAAAAACATAGATTCATTGCATTCCTGTGGGTAGCAGCTCTTTCTGAACCAGTCCTATCATTGGAGCTATTCAAATCAACCAACAGGTACAAGTGAACCCTATTGATGAACCAGCACCACGTTCAACCATGCGTGTCACTGACACCCACGACAGTCGAAGCCCATCGACCGCCGTGACCCCTGTCAATCCACACACCCCTTCAACTTGGCCTGCACCAGATATGATCCAGAGGACACGGTCTCCCAAGATTGGGCATTGCCAGGTTTCGCAGACGGACATTAGGCCAAAGCCAGAGTTAAAATCCTATTAGTTTGAGTTGGGAATCGGATTATCGTCGTCGAGAATCACTCGTCTGGCAACTAGGGTCTAATTTACGCCAATCAATGGCAATTATTGAGGGGAAGGGAGCCCCTATTAGAGAGCCTCATCCACTTAGTCTAATGAATGGGGAAGATTCAATCTTGGCTGTGGAGATGCATGCAGTGGACGACTGCGGCAGCAGGCTGAAGACAAGCTGCTGTCATTTATCAATGGCAAGGCGCTGGCAGAGGGAACATGCTGGTCATTGGAGGACACCACAACATCTTCTAATCAAGCATATTTGTTGTGTTTTCTTCCATACACGCTGTTTCTGCTCTTACATGATTCCTTTTTGAACTTTTAGCAAACTTCATGAGGCTAACTGTCATATTTTGCTCCACTTTTAGCATTTTTTATGGAGTATTTTGTTTTAAATGCACCGGAAAAGGATATTTGACAGTGAAAATGTCCCACGTGTAATGTAACCCGGTCAACAGAGGGCTTCATTTCCACTCCTGCACCGCCCTCTACTGTTCACTGAGAAAAGCAGCCTCACCTTTTAACAATGATGGACTTAACACTGTGTTCCAAGTTATTATTATTATTATTTCTCTGATTCTGCTAAGCACTCAATATAAATTACTGTACAGTCATCATTTTCAAGTCATCGACCTTTAGAGTATTTAAATGTTATTGAACAAACCTCCCAATGATAACAGTATTTTTTTTTCCAAAATAAAAAAAACTTAAAATGCACTGTTCCACATTATTATGCACAACAGATTTTCAAAGCATTTCACTGGTTGGTAAGAACCGAAAGCGTAAGGAGGTCATATTTACTGAAAGCAAAAGCTAACACAAACAACCACTAACAAGATCCCTTCTTTGACATCCATCCGTCCACTTTCTATGCCGCTTATCTTCATTAGGGTTGCAAGGGGGTATGCCAGCTGACTTCGTGCGAGAGGCGGGGTACACCCACATATAGACGAACAATCATTCACACTCACATTCATTCCTATGGACAATTTAGGGTCGCCAATTAACCTAACATGCATGTTTTTGTGGAAGGAATGTTGGGGGGGGGGGAGAAAACCTGGAGAAAACCCACACAGGCACGGGGAGAACATGCAAACTCCACACTGAGATGCCCAGGCAGAGATTTCAACACAGGTCCTTACGATCTCCTGACTATGTGGCCAACATGCTAACCAGTCGGCCTCCCTTCTTTGATATAACCGTCACAATTCTTACATTGAACTTGTACGTTTTTGGAGCGTTTCTGCTTGAATTTCTTTGAAAATGTCAGAATAGCCTCCCACAGCTGCTGTTTTGTTGTGATCTGCCTCCCACCCTCATAGATTTTTTGCCTGATGATGCCCCATAGGTTCTCAATTGAGGTCAGGGGAAAAAAGGGGGCCAAACCATGACTTTCTCTCCTTTTATGTCCATAACAGCCAATGACAGAGAGGTAGGTATTCTTTGCATCATGAGATGGTCCATTGTCATGCATGCAGGTCATTTTGCTACAGAAGGTACGATTGGTTCTTCATATTGTACCATGGTAGAATGTGGTCAGTCAGAAACTCTACGTACTTTGCTGAGGTCATTTTCACATCTTCAACAACCATAAAGGGCCTACAAGCTCTCTTCCAATGATTCCAATCTAAAACATGACTCAGCCACCTCCTTGCTAACTTCACAGCCTTGTTGAGATGTGCTGGCAATACTCTACTTCATCCATCCGGATCACCCAAGGTTGCGCGGCCCTCATCAGTAAACCGGATGGTTTGAAAATGAATCTTTTTATCTATTATTTTGTATGTTGATTGTTAAGCGCGTCCAGTCCAGGGTGTACCCCGCCTGTAAGAATCGGCTCCCAACAATGCGAGCCTGTTCTTAGAGCGGATTCGTTCGGAACCAACACATCACTAGAACAGGTGTTGTGCTGAGATCTGCATGCGGGTCACCGGGGCGCTCACACTCCAAAAACAAAAACTGAACAATGAGACGCGTACAATTTTTATTGAAGGCACAGTACTTTATGGTAGAGAAGTGATACTATTTGTCGGCAATAATTATAAAACACTCAAAGTACACAGTATATGAAACCTTGGCTTTTCGCTTTGAATTTGTTATACATGTTGACGCTTCGTCTGACGCGATTCTATTCAGGTATATCCAGAAATGCAGTGAGAGGAGCAGGTTCGAAATTCACAACGTATACGTGGCACTTTGTAAAATAGTTGTACCCCTATTTATTTGTGTTATATATAACAAATGGCTGTTTACCACTGTGGTCCATAATACCGTATGTCCACGTGATTAGGTGTTCAGCTTTTGTTCAGCAGGTGGCGAACTGTTACTGCACTAATGAAAGGAAGGGCTGCTCCTAATTGAGTGAAAAGTCTGACGTGACGTGCTGCAAACGCCTCACATTGACAGGTGAGCATCTGTTTGTAAAATAAATACGGACAAAAACAGTTCTTGGCATAATTAAAATGATCAAAACGAGGGGTTGTGTAACATTAGCTTGGTCGTAGTTGGTGTTCGAAAGGCTTAAGATGCTAGCTTAACTGGTATCAATTTAGCATTCATTCGCCACTGCCTGGCGTTTACATTAAATGGACAAATGGGAGTTTTTTTTACCGACTAAATACAACAAATAACTGTGAGAGAGACTGATAATTTTTGTAAACTTTTGGTATTATAACGCCAGAGGTTTATCATGCGAATAGAATCGCCTCAATGTGTTTAGTCATGCTACCTGAGCTTCCATGTTCGCTTCCATCGATCAGTGATCAGATTGACACTCGTAAGTAATTATTTTAAACACTTACGCATATTTTCAGACGTAGTCACACCACAACATTCTCTTAGGGCCTTAAGTGTTCGTATAAACTAGTATATATTCTGATAGTATATGGTCTCGCCGTTTTGGACGAGACCTTAATCAATAATCTATTTTAGCTGAAACTCTTCTATCACACATCACACCTGACACTTTTCTCCACCCGTGCCATCCTGCCTGTACACGCTTCTTCACCTCTTTTCCACACTCTCCATTGCTGTGGACTGTTGACCCTTAGTACTTTAAATCCTCCACCTTCTTGATCTCTTCTCCCTGTAACCTCACTCTTCCACTTGGGTCCCTCTCATTCACACACATGTACTCTGTCTTACTGCAGCTAACCTTCATTCCTCTCCTTTCCAGGGCAAACCTCCAGCTCTGTAGCATCTCCTCCACCTGTTCCCTGCTGTCACTGCAGGTCACAATGTCCTCTGCAAACATCATAGTCCATGGAGATTCCTGTCAACGTTTTGTTGTTTGGTCTAGAGACAGTGTCAATGAGGAAAAGACAGGAGACAGAGCTGGAGGTAGCAGAGATGAAGATGCTGAGGTTCTCTCTGAGAGTGACCAGGAAGGATAGGATCAGGAATGAGTACATCAGAGGGACAGCACATGTTGGAGGTTTTGGAGATAAAGTCAGAGAGGCCAGACTGAGATGGTTTGGACATGTCCAGAGGAGAGAGAGGGAATATATAGGTAGAAGGATGCTGAGTTTTGAACTGGCAGGCAGGAGGCCTAGAGGAAGACCAAAGAGGAGGTTTATGGATGTAGTGAAAGAGGACATAAAGGTAGTTGGTGTGAGGGAAGAGGATGCAGAAGACAGGGTTAGATGGAGGCAATTGATTCGCTGTGGCGACCCCTTAAGGGAAAAGCCGAAAGGAAAAGAAGAAAAGGAGCAGATGGTCTCGTTTTGGCAATGACGTCACATAGTTACCAGGGATAGACTATTCAATTCTATTTACTGTAAATACGATATAATTTAAAAACAGAATGATGCGATACAGTGTACAGTCAATATTATTCGATTCTACGGTTAATGTTTGTTGATGTAGACATTAATTTTGCATTATAAAATAAAGAGGCCTATTAAAGTGGCATTCTTAGAGTATTTTCAAGTGTGCCAAAGAGCACATCATATCCCAAGCATGCTGCAATGCAGGGGTCCCCAACCGTCGAGACTTTCAGGGTAGTAATTAAAAAAACACACACTGGGTTAAAAAATGTAAAGAAATTAAGTTTTATGTAAACGGATATCAATTTTGGAAATATGGGCTGTGATTTTATTCAAAAAATAATATACAAATCTCACAGTGCATATGTTTGTTGTGAGTGGCGACATGTCCCACTTTGTTCAGACGGTCCTTGAGCGCACCATTTAACTTTCTACCACACTGCACAGGTAGACTACCAGACAGATAGATACTTTATTGATCTCCAAGAGAAATTCACATTTCAAGCAGCTCTGCTAAAATGTCATCATGAACTTTTTTTTTTTTGGTGTGAATCACCGTATTGGGGGAACTATGGTGCTTTTTCTCTCACCTCATATTTGGTCCCAAACGCTGATACTATGTGGCAATGCATAATGGTAAGATTTGATGCCGTTATCGAGTGCTAATATGAACGTTTGTTTGTTGGATTTGTCCAAAACCTCAAGTTAATTAATGCTAGCAAACAGTGACATATAATCTTCTCTCTGCAAAACAAACTCCAGGCTCGTACTGGTGGATGGTGGCTTTGTATTCATTGAGTACTTTTAATTTGATGTTGTTCCTGTCTTAGTTTTGGCACAATACTGTACATAATATATGATAAATTAAATCACTATCATGTACGCATTGCTACTATTTATATCCGTTCTCGTCTTCAGTCACAATCCACAATTCAGTGGCAATCCTTTCGCCAGCAGCTCTGGCTCTTACGTTATTTAAGAGACCGGTCAACCGGTTGTTAGTTTTGCGATACCCAGTGCCTGTCTCTACAATCCATTCATGTAAGGATTTATGGCTGATTCTTATCCATCCAGGAGGCTTCTACAGGTGCAACCGTATCATTTGCATGTCAAACCAGGTATCCGGTCGCATCGGTTTGTCGTTCAAAACCATAATAGTTAGCGTGAACGAATGTGTGTGTTTGTTTTTCTTAGGACGGGAAAAGGCTATCAGGATGTTTTCTGGTAGACAACCCGCTTATGGTTCTCAAGGAGCCTGCATGGCACAAACACCAAAGCATCATCCTCAGCAACAAACAAAAAACAAATTTTCTTCAGGTGAGTTTGACTCAATGGCCGTTAGGAATCAATAGAAATGTTCTTTTAGTGCCAGGCCAAAGGAACAAGACTGATGAACTATTTTTCCCCCCATTTTTTCCCCCCCTCCAACACCAAAAGGTCCATCTGTGGAACCACAAATGCTGATTGACAGGTACAAGCGTGGCGAGACGCACGCCGTGTCCTTGCTGCATCAGTTGGCCCAGTCTCTGCAGTTCCACCTGGAGATCAAGGAGACGGTGACCGCAGGTAGTGCAGGATGACACCAGCTTTGAAATAGTACAACAGGAAATGGTACGACACAGATTTACACCATTGGGAAGAAGCCTTTACATTTTGGTGAGGATCTGGATAAAGGTGCACATACAAGGGTTTATTTTCACTTTTTGATGGGCTCGCTGGAGGCATCAGCCACCCAGAATCATGATACCATTGTCTGTTTATCATCCTCTATGATTGATATCATTAAATGCAAAAGTTATGTGATTTCAGGAGTTAAATTCTGACTGAGACCAATTCAAGGCTCAAAGGTTTTGCAGTTAATTTGCTGATTTGAGCAGAAATTTACAATATTGAACTTTCCTTTAATGAGAGACTGAATTTGGGGTTTTTATTTGCTCTAAGCCACGGGTGTCCAAACTTTTTCCAGTGAGGGCCACATAGTGAAAAATTAAAGGATGCAAGAATCACTTTGATATTTTGTAAAGTATGCTAAGAAGTTATGTACAATGATGTTGAAAAGTGTTTGCCCCCTTCCTGATTTCTTATTTATTTGCATATTTGTCACATTTAAGGGTTTCAGATCATCAAACTAATTTAAATATTAGTCAATGACAACACAACTGATCACAAAATGCAGTTTTTAAATGAAACTTTTTATTAAAGGACAAAAAAATCCACACATGCATGGCCCTGTGTGGAAAAAGTGACATCTAAAGGAACTGCAGGCCTCACTTGCCTCAGTTAAGGTCAGTGTTCATGACTCCATAAGAAAGACACTGGGCAAAAACGGCCTGCATGGCGGAGTTCCAAGACCAAAACCCCTGCTGAACAAAAAGAACATTAAGGCTTGTCTCAATTTTGCCAGAAAACATCTTGATGATCCCCACGACCTTTGGGGAAAATACTCTTTAGTCTGATGAGACAAAAGTTGAACTTTTTGGAAGGTGTGTGTCCCATTACATCTGGCGTAAAAGTGACGCTTCATTTCAGAAAAAGAACATCAGAGCAACAGTAAAATATGGTGGTGGTAGTGTGATGGTCTGGGGCTGTTTTGCTGCTTCAGGACCTGGAAGACTTGCTGTGATAAATGGAACCATGAATTCTTCTGTCTCCCAAAAAATCCTGAAGGAGAGTGAAGGTCATCTGTTGGTGACCTCAAGCTGAAACCAACTTGGGTTGTGCAGCAGGACAATGATCCAAAACACACCAGCAAGTCCACCTCTGAATGGCTGAAGAAAAACTAAATGAAGACTTTTGAGTGGCCTAGTCAAAGTCCTGACCTGAATCCTATTAAGATGCTGTGGCATGACCTTGAAAAGGCGCTTCATGCTGGAAAACCCTCCAATATGGCTGAATGACAAAATTCTGCAAAGATGAGTGGGCCGAAATTCCTCCACAGCGCTGTAAGAGACTCATTGCAAGTTATCACAAACGCTTGATTGCAGTTGTTGCCGCTAACCAGTTAATAGGTTTAAGGGGTCAATCACTTTTTCACACATGGCCATGTAGCTTTGGATTTTTCTTCTCCCTCCTTCTATCCTTGCATGTAGTTTGATGTCTTTGGCCTCGTGCTCCTCCACGATCCTTCACACTGCGCAGGCGTGCCAAACATGACTACCATGTGGAACTTAACTACCAGCACATGCCACAAAAACTTGCGGCGGTAGCACGTTAAAAAGCTTTAATCCAGCATTTCAAGAACAAACACTTGATGGACTGGTGAGTTTTGGAGGCTCACGGTGTGATCAGAAGTCAAACAGCATCTAACAAAGCAATGTGGACACTCGCCCGTATGTGCGTGACCGTCAGAAGGCTAAGTTACTAGCCCGAAAAATAATTGAATTCATTGGACGGGGTGACCAGCCTTTTTCAGCCTTTCAGTGCTCTCTCACTTACCTGGAAGTCCTTCTTGAGCTCCACCGATGTACTCTCGCCTCCTTAAAGAAGGCGTCTCATCCTCACCCCGTGATAAGTTCTCTTCAAAAATAAGTCAAATATGTTTGCGTTTAAATTAAGGTGATTTTATGGTTCCTTTTTTCATATCATATGGCCAATAGCACTTATAAATAAATTGAAAAATTTATAATTAATCCATGTGATTGGTATCGTCCGATTTCTGTCCTGGAAGATCGTCATCGGAATCAGCAGCATACAGTAAAACCCTGATTGAGGCATCCCTAGTTTTAACTTTCTTCTTGTAAATGTTGTTCTTGTAATATGACTTTATTTTCAGAATATTTTGACTTTAGTCTCATATAATAAGTAATATTATACCTGACTTATTATTTTTCTTTAATATGTCAGCTTTATGCTACAATTTTTTTTTCCTAGGGCTGTCAAATGATTAAAATTTGCAGTCAAATTAGTCAGTTTTCAAATGAATTAATTGTGATTAATCGCCATTTACAACTGTGTGAAATATGCCCGTTTTTGCTTTTTATAAACAGAAAGATGAATGACAGAACACCGTTACATATATTGGTATGTGTTAAAGTTGATTAAATTATACATTTATTAAATTTAAACCAAGCTAAAAGATGGCACATGTCTGAAAATGTATTTGCCTAATGCTAGTCGCTTTAAAAGTAGCCATTTTAATAGAGCCACTAAGTGTTGCGTTCAAAGACATCACGTTACTTAAGTTTAATCCACGTTTTAAGTTTAAATGTATTTTCTGGGATTTCCCATACTTAAATGCATCAGATTGTACTTCCGCAGTATACAGTAAGTTACAAAGTGAGCGATAAGAATATCCACTTACTGTTTTTCTATGTCTTCCTGTTTATTTAGACCACACATACACGCACAGTAAAGATGTTGTTGTGATGTTCGGAGTGTCAATGAATGCAACTCCTTGCAGTCTGGTGACAATGAGGAACTGTCGTTCTGAGGTTGAACGAACTAGAGGCATGTTTGTGAGTTGGAGATACATATATGGTGTTGGAATTGCATTGCTGCTGATGTGTTCAGGTCAGAATAGAATGTTATAAAAGGAAAGGAAGCATAAAATGGTATCTTTTAAACATGTGAAAGGATTTGCTCCTATGAAATGGACAGTGATAACTATGTAATGTAGTACTGTCAATATTGAGACCTCCTCCCATTAAGCATGTCTCTCCCTCACTTGCAACGACCTTTCCATTGTGCAAGACAGTGACAGGGATGAAAGTAAGAATTTTTTTTTATTAGTTTCTTTTAATTCTTGTGTTAAATCTTTTTATTGATGTATTTTATTCCTTATGTGTTCTGTGTACAGTGTGAGTAACTTACTGTAGGTGTTCATTTAGATATAAGCTACACTGAAACACCACTTACGCCGTAAACAGGATCCCCTGTCATATACTGGCGGCATACTTACAAGTTCTGATTTCCAGTACTATTGTCTTTTCAGGTAACACAACAAGGCTGATCTTTGCCTTTTGCGTACTGATCGATGGCGTCCAGTACAAGACTGGCATGGGACCCACAAAGAAGGAGGCCCGGCTCAAAGCCGCAGAGTTGGCCCTTCATGACCTGCTGCCCACTTTGGATAAAGAGAAGTCCGACCTCCCCAACACGTCAGGTCAGGCCAGTAGCTCAAAAGATAGACGTTAGGGCTGGTCGGCGGTCGTATGCACGTATTTAACTATAGTAATCCCTCGTTTATCGCAGTTAATCATTTCCCGACCTGACTGTGATAAGTGAATTTCCACAAAGTAGGATAGGATTTCTTATTTTTAAAAGGAATATTTTGGTAGTTGGAGCATAGAAAACATGTTTACCAACTTCTAAATACGTTTTTTTAACAGTATTAGCGCCCTCTAGACTTGAAATAACACCCCCGTCGTCACCTTTACGCTCATATTACTCAATATAGTAGACATAGTAAGACATAATATAGAGTCGCACATGTTAGCATTGGGAGAGTTCTTTTTTGTTCCTTTTTACTTCCTGTTCTGCACAGTACTTCCTGCGGTGGTTATTGTCTCATCATTGTAATATAACTTACATCTAGAGGTCAGTATAGAATACTACTACTTGTGGATGCCTTGTATTTGTTTTTGTATTTTAGTTTATTTAGCCATTTTTATGCTTGAACATGCTTTAAATTGGGCCAAAAATATGTAAAATGTGCTTAAATTTGCCTATTTTTCTGCTAATAGGCTGTAGTCAAGCATGAAACAGCGATGATTTATCAAGTAATTGAAAAACTGTGACAGAGCGAAGCCGTGAAATATGAAGCGCAAAGTAGCGAGAGATGAATTTACAGATTATATTACATTCAGAATTTTAATGAATATCTCTTAATTCATGCAAAATGTTTTCCATGTCTGTTCTTTTTAGCGTTCCCACCGCTGCTACCAGCCAAAGAGGAGTCGTTCATGTCAGAGATCCAGTCCAGTAGATTGATTCGTGGTAATCCGTCCATGCGTCTTCTATTCTGTCTGCTTTTCTGTCTTCTTGATTTTGTTTTTAGCCTTCTTGATATGCCGGCTGTTCCTATATCCAGAGAGGAAAAGTCCTGCTAACCTGCAGATACCAAATGCTGTCAGGGATCAGCTCACCAAGTTGATGAACAGCCACCCTCAGTTCTCTGCCTGCGCAGCCACCATTGCAGCGTTTGTCATTCAGACTTGTGAGTGCATTCTAAAAACACTCTTCACTTGAAATACTGTATTTTACTTGTATATTGGACTGAAGGGCTTTTAGTTACTCATATTTTTTTTTTATCTCTATTTACCAGCCAGTGGATGTGAGGTGGTGGCTCTCGGCAGTGGCAACTATAACGCCAAAGAGAGCACGTCAACAAATGGACGTGTTGTGCACGACTCGCATGCGGTGGTGACTGCCAGGAGGTCACTTATGAGGTTTGCTGTGTTTTGTTTTTACACTCATTCAAAGATACATTTCATAGATTCATATCAAAGACAATGTCAGCTGAATCAGTGAGCAGCTGGACGAGTTAGGAATGCACCAATCCACATTTTTTCACATCCGACCCGATACCAATACCTGAATTTGACCGATGTCAGTTCAGTTTGCATTCATATGGAACCACGACAAAAGAATATCGGCAAACGTGTCTCCACACATGCAGTGCTGCACACACACACACACACACACACACACACACACACATTCATCCTGACGCTTGACTAAACTCTTAACTTTGCCCATAACTTTTGGGTCGCTACATTTTCATTGTTGATTTTATGTGAGGCTGAAAATAAAGTCCTCTCTATAGGCAAGTATGGTATTGTAGCGACCCAGAAATTTTGTGTTGTGTAGACGTCCCACTGTTATGTGTGACCATGAGTACGTCAGGCGGAGCGTGTGTGTGTTTGTTTGTGTGTGTGTGTGTGTGTGTGTGTGTTTGTGTGCGCGTGTGCGACTGCAGTGTGGTAACAGCTATGTTTGTTGATAGTCTTTCGACTACGTTCGTTGGTACTCTTTTGGCTGCAAATGTTTAGACAAAATATTTAAGGTATGTTGAGTGGAAATTTTACCTTGACATGTTTCTACTGGCCGCACGGTGGTCTAGTGGTTAGCACGTTGGCCACACAGTCACAGTCTGGAGATCGGGAAGACCTGGTTTCAATTCTCCACTGGGGCATTTATGTGTGGAGTTTGCATGCTCTCCCCGTGCGTGGGTTTTCTCCGGGTACTCCGGTTTCCTCCCACATTCCAAAAACATGCATGTTAGGTTAATTGGTGACTCTAAATTGTCCATAGGTATGAATGTGAGTGTGAATGGTTGTCTATATGTGCTCTGCGATTGGATAGTGACCAGTCCAGGGTGTACCCCGCCTCTCGCCCAAAGTCAGCTGAGATAGGCTCCAGCATACCCCCGCGACCTTAATGAGGAGAAGCAGCATAGAAAATGGATGGATGGATGTTTTTACTGTCATCTGCAGTCTTCAGAAGGGCCAGCTGCCCGCTGTGACATGGCGCTTGTCAGCTGTACTTCCTAGGTAATGAAGTAGGCTGAAAACACCTTAAACTGAGATTAGGGAGCATGTACTGTATGCTGTCTCACACCTGGGACTCTCTTGTCGGTTGGCTGCGCCTATGAAGTATAACTTCCAGGTCACAGCGGGAGCTGACCCTTCTGAAGAAGACTGCAGATAATAGTCGAAACATGTCAAGGTCAAATTTCCACTCAGCGTACCTTAAAAAGATTGTCTGAACGTAAGAAATTCAACATTCATTCTATAAGAAGACAAAATTAATCTAATTGTGCTCTTTTTGACTACGTTTGCTGATATTCTTTTGGCTGCGTTTGCTGATACACTAAGTCCTCAACTAACGAACACAATTGGTTCCAGATGACCATTCTTAAGTCGAATTGTTCTTAAGTAGGGGAAAGGTAATATTACCAATGATATAGGTACTACATGTACGTGTATACATATACAGTATATGCGTATGTATGTGAATATGAGTTTGGATGTAGTAGTAATATTAAATGAGGATAATTAATGAAAAAAACAATAATAAAAGTGATATAATAATACGTAATGATAAATGTTATTTACCTTTGAAGAGGAGTGGTCGAGCACACGTCGTTGGTGGTGGAGGAGGAGGAAGGAGGCGGAGATATTGGAAAAAGGACAAATCGTCGTCGTTAGACTCTTCCAAAAGAGGTAGTGTTCCATGGGTGGTATAGAATTAAGCAGGCCTATTAACTCTTCATAAACTTTAATCACAAGCTGTGCTGGTACACGGCACAGTTTGCACTTACAGCTCCAATTTAGCTTTTCTTCAGTCTCCTCCCACTGGTCTTAATTGCCTGTTGGTCCCATTAGCAGTGTCACAGTGCCCTCTACTGGTCAAGCATGTGAAATATGGACTTGAATATAAATAATTATGGGCTTATAAGGCAAAACACATGAAAATATAGACCAGGCGGCTTGTGTTTGTATCTACGAGTGTTCACACGTCGGATGTTCGTTAGTAGGGGACTTAGTGTACTCTTTTGGCTATGTGTGCTGATACTCGTTTGGCTACGTGTGGTGATATTCTTTTGGCTATGTTTGCTGATATTCTTCTCGCTATGCTGACAACATTAAAGCTCAAACATGGCTCATGCATCATAAATCTCCACAGGTGGTATCGGCAATTTCTGGTGCGTGACTTGCGCTGATATTGATAGTGATCGGCCCTATCCCTAATTGTCGTCTTGCAACTTTGTGGGAACAATCTCTGGAAGGCCCGTCTTTGCTCCCCAGTGCTCCAAATAAACTCCATGAAGGGGTCAGGGAGATCTGACCTTACAAATTCCCACAGATGCGTCCTGTAGAAAGCCCTACCAGATGAGTAGATGCTGTTACAGCTATAAAAACAGGGTCAACTAAATATTTTTTTCCATTTTCTACAATTTTCTACTTTCGATATGACTACCTGCAGGTGTAATACGTTGATGTCCCAACACTTTAGTTTATATTTTTTATTGTACATTAGTTTTGTGCAAAGACCTGAGTCGGCACATAATTGAGACGCACCCTCCTGACCATCAACTGTGTGTTTCCCCTATTCCCTCCTACAGATTTTTCTACCAGCAACTACTGATGTTCTACAGCAAAACACCCCATCTGACTGAGAAGTCAATCTTTCAGCACAACAACAACAACAACAACAGTGGGCTCCTCAGCCTGAAGAGCGGCATCACCCTGCACCTCTATGTCAACCACCTGCCAAAGGGTGCCACCAAGAAACCTTTCAGCATGTTAGTGCTGACCCGGTACATCACAAGAATCCAGAGTGATCCAATCTATTAAACATGGTGGTCTTGATGTGTTGCAGGTCCCTGAACCCACTTTCCATCACAGCATGGCAGATGAACAATGAGCTAGGCCTGCACTTGTTGGTAGAGGGCAAGGTGTTGTACCATTTGTGGTAGTCTTAAATTGACTTCATTAGAAACATATGGTTACTGTCATGCTCCCCCCCCCCCTATTTTTTTTTTTTTTAAAGGTGTTCCCAGTTTTCACATTCGAGCACTGCAGCTCCAAGATGGTCAGCATGTCGGCGGCGGACAAGATCACCCAGTGGCAAGTGCTGGGCTACCAGGGAGCCTTGCTGAGCCACTTCATCGAGCCCGTCTATGTCCAGAGCATTCTTATTGGCAAGTGGAGAAGTCGCAAAACATTCCGTCGCATCAGACCCGCTCAAGCGATCTCCTTTCAGGCGACTCCGGTTGCGGTGACACTCGCGGCATGGAGTTGGCTGTGATCCGCCGCACGGAGACCATCACCTTCCAGCTACCCATGTTCTACTGCATGATGAGGCCTCAAATCTTTACGGTGCCTCCCGTGGCCAGCAGCAGCGGCGACGACGACCTCCAGGTGGCCTACAGTCTCAACTGGAGCGAAGGCGACATCTCCATCGAAGTGGTGGACGGTCTGAGTGGCAGGACCCTAGACGAGTAAGCAGTCAACCATTTCCGAGGTGCTGTTGTGGGGTACTGCAATGGGGGTGCGAGCGTTTGAACCCACCCTAACCTGCCCTCTTGCTGCTCATAAAATTTCCTCAAAGTTGGCAAGGGAAAAATTTTTCCCAAGTCCTAACTTCAGAGGTGGTCCAGCTTCCCTAAACAGATTCTTTTCCACCGTTTACAGTTTCCACTGTGCTTTTGTACTGTTTTGCTAATGACATAATGCTATGTTTTGTATGTTATGTTTTTTTTTTTTGTTTTTTTTTATGTACCTGTAGGTCTCCCTTCAAGAGTGGCTCAGCTCTGGCAAGCCGGCTGTGCAAAGCAGCGATGCTTCACCGTTTCAAGTTGGTGGCCAAAGAGGCCGAGAGGCAGGAGCTGCTGGCCACAAGTTCCTACAGAGAAGCCAAGGTAGCCCCAGCGTTCCTGTCCAGGAACACCTGTTTTTATTGAACACATCTCCTGCAGTGTTAACGTGCGAAACACATCTTAGCTTTTTCACTTGCTGGCCCTAAAGACTGTACTTGAGATCTTCAATATAGTGTATGGTATTGTTTATTCAGTTTAAAATTTTCTGGTAAACTTCTTACTCATAATGTGTCATTGTCTCCCTAAAGAGGATGTCCAAGCCGTACCAGGAGGCCAAGAATATGCTGAGGGCGTTCCTGTTGCAGCAAGGCTACGGTTCTTGGCCAGACAAGATTATGGTCAGTGACACCTTCAACATGTAAATTTACACATACGCTGTATTGTGTGGAATTTCTTTTGGTAAAATCTTAGGAGAATAGAAGTTTTTTTCTAAAGGGATTTGTATTCATCCCTGTTGATGTTTTCAAAACTGAATATCGTGAAGAAAGGAATACAAATATGATCGTTTGTACAAGTTTTCATAACATTGCAGCATTTTTCAGGTACAAAGCACTTTTGATTGGCTTACTGTGTACAATGTTTGTTAGCACAGAACATGCTATTGTTACTGTTTAAATCAGTACTTCAAGTGCGTGTTGGAAACGACCTTATGTTTATTATGTTTTGTTTTGGGGTTTTTTGTGCTGTTTTTACAATCTCCAGTAAAATTCTCCAAACTGAAGCATCTGAGTTGGATTTTAGGTTACATGAATAGTTGATGACATACATTGACAAGTTGACAATCCAACAACTGTTGTATCAAAACAAAGGTCTGACAAAGGCTTAAAAACAAGTCAAGTTATGAACTGATCTTCTGCTTGAACCTAAGTGGATGCAAACATTGCACAAGCATGCAGGAAACACTTAGGTTTCCTGTGTATGTAGTATGATAGCACAAGAACAATATTGACTTTGATCAGTCTTGTCAGCGGACTGGACACTTTTCCTTCCATGCTGCGTTGGCTACAACAAGGAAATATCGTGGACTTTGTGGTCCCGAGGATCAAGACATTGTTTTGTATGTACCCCTCCAAATTTACTTTTTTATTATAAACCAAGCTCTGACAGGTGCTCTGTGCCTTAATTTTGTACGGGAATGGAATAATGCAGATCCTCTGCTTATGGAAACATGATTTTAAGTTGTGGTCCCAATGACATGTCAGAAGGAAAATGATTTATTCTCCCCCTGACTTGTGAATGCAAACGAGTTAAAAGTTAAGTGCATGAATGTCTATTGCCACCTTATGTTGTGGGCAACATTAAGCTGGCACAGTGCCCCCATGACGCTGCCAGCCAATTAACTCATTCAATCCCAGCCATTTTTCAAAAGGCAACCCCTTCAGTAGCGGCCTTTTTAGACGATTTTGAATGATCTTACAAGGCACACAGAATATTGTTTTCTATGGCTGTATTCAAGATTCAAGAGTTTTATTGTCATATGCACAGTAGAACAGGTAGTTCTGCTATGTAATGAAATTCTTGTTCTGTTCATTCTCCCAAAAGAAAGAAAGAAAGAAAAACACAAGAAAATGAAGAACAGAAGAAACATTAATACCAATAATTTAAGCAAGAACAACAGAAGAGACATTAGCTTTTCCAAAATGGGGACTTGGAACAGCCTTCAAAGCACCTTTCATGTTGCTGTAGACTTGGTACAGGATGCTATTTGCCCTTGTGGAACATGGAACCTAACAAAAGAAAGATTAGACTCTTGTCTTTAAGCAGAAAAAAGTTAGCTTCTACCTTTTTCCCTTCTTCAGTAATTAGCAGTAGAACATAGGTAAGAAAATATCAGCTCCTGACTCAAAAAAAAGGACAAAACCAGCTTTTTGTGAAAAGATACATTTCAAGCATAATTCACTTTGACACCCATTTTTTGCTTCTCTGACAGGTCTAATATCTAAACAACTATACCACAACATAAACAATACAAAAAAGGGGTTGTTTTACACTTAAAAATATACATTTACAAATATAACACCATGAATTACTATTACAATTTTCCTATTTGGAACTAAATTGTGTGTGTGCATGGGCATGCGTTTGTGAATGCTTGAAAATTTCACGTGTTTTAATAGTGGGCTTTGTAGGCGGCATAGGTGTATCCCATTACATGCAGTAATGAGCTGTCTCTTTTGACCAGTTTTTTATATCTTTAAATGCACAGAAAAGAGAGCGATGTGTTCATGTCCTACATAAGGATTGGGGATGATGGGCAAAATAACCAAAAAAAAGTGCAGTTTTCCTTTTAAAGGCAGCACATGTAAATAAATAAGTCGTAGAACATCTAAACTATGAGGGGGAGAAAAAGAAATCTAGCCTTGAAAATCCAGTGATTAAACATGTTTATTGTTTCATTGCCAGTCTCCACTGTTAGTTGTTAACCAGTGCAAGAACATACCCGTGTATTTGCTTCTAACCACAGCAATGGGAGTGTTTGCTCTATACCACTTAAAAAAATGTTTTTTTTTACTACTATTATGCTTAGAGACAAACAGGATATGCAGCTTTATTTATGTGGTTACACCATGTAAACACATGAAAGCTGCAGCACCTATGACTACACTAAGAGGCTGTGGACCCTGCTACTTTTTTTTTTTTCATGTTTTAATTCCAATAAATGAATGAGAGGCACCTGTTACCAATGTTAGTCACTGACCTATGTATCAAAGCACCATGGGAATGTACACAACCCACGAACGACTTGACATTGACTTCACTATGACTTGATTTTCCATCATCTCGTGGGCAGCCTGGCAACTTTATTTACTCTTAACAATGCCGATGCTCCCTCCTACAGCGGCAACACGTCACCTCTGCTCCCACATTAATGCCATGTATGGAAAATGCTAGGAAAGATTGCTTGTAGCCTTGCACGTAGAGCATATATGGTATAGTGTTCTCCCACTTGAGGGTTTTGGACAAAGTTGGAATGATTTGGAATGACACAACAACTCAGTTTTAAGATGATCTTTTATTAAGTTATAGCGTCAGGGTGAAAGCACACACAACCGTGTGGTGTTATAAATAATAATAAATATATAAATAGGGCTTTGCAGCAGTGTACTCTATTTAAATACTCCATTTGACCATCTGAAGCAGTAACAAACATTCATCATCTAATAGTGCAAAATATAAATAAATGCAGATATTTTGGAGCAATGTTAGATGAGAAAATCCCTGAAACACTTTGGCCTGCTTTGAAAGTGACATCTTTAGACTTCCTGGCCGTGATTGTAGCAGCCTGAAGCTGTCTATAAGGCAGCCTCACTGTTCAGAAGCTGAA